>NC_071985.2:47237500-47537500 GCF_028885655.2 Pongo abelii | reverse complement strand
GGTAGAGGATAAGTGCCTCATTTCACAGATGAACAAACTGAGGCTTCAGAGAGGTTAAGAAACAGCTTAAGCTCTCAGAGATAGTAGTAAGTTTAGGAAACCGGAGCTTGAACCCTGGCTTCTTTCTTCAATTCCACAGCTGACTCTGCTTTGAGAGGTGCTGAACAACCCAAATGTCTCCACTGCATGGGTGCCTGAAACCCCACCATTAGATGTGCAGTTTGAGGAATGCCCTATGGATATACAAACATGCCTGGGGTGGAGGGTGGATTCAATGAGCATTGCTTTCCAGGGACCCTTGGATCCTGCGGGGTGGAGGGTGGATTCAATGAGCATTGCTTTCCAGGGACCCTTGGATCCTGCAGGGTGGATGGAAAGTGAGTTTTCAGTTCTTGAGAACCTCACAGTGGCCATCCCTTGGGAGCATTGCCCTCTCATTCTTATCCTACGCTCCTCCTCCTCCTCCTCCTTCTCCTTCTGCTACGTGCAGGGCTGGGCTGGGGCACCAGCAGCAGCAATTAGCCCAGCTCAGCCGCCCGTTACTGGAACCTGCATGTCAACTCTGGAGCTGATCCAAGAAACCACACCCAGTGTCCTGCATGACTCAACCTCACCTGCCCCCTCCACACCTGCCAGCCTCAGTGACCCAGGCCACAGTGCCCAGGGGAAAGTCCCAGCATCCTTTGGTCAATCCTCATCTACTCCATGTGTTTGTAAGGCAAGCTGGGATTTAGAGTCTTTGTCTCACAGGCTTGATTCCGGGCTGATTCCTAGCCAGGAGAGAATGCTCCAGGCAGAGCAAATGCTGGGGTTTGGAAAACTAGACTCTCTATGGCAAATGCAGACAGATGGACCTCCTCTTCACTATCGTTGCTTGAAACACGAACAGCTTAAGGCCATGGGAGATACTACTTTTCATATGTCAAATTGGCAAAGAATTAAAGAATGCCCCTAATGTCTAGAGCTGGTGAGGCTGTGAAGAAACTCAAACTTGACACAAACCACTAGTCTAGGTGTGAATTGAGAGACACCTTTTTTTTTTGAGATGGAGTCTTGCTCTGTCGCCCACGCTGGAGTGTAGGGTGCGATCTCAGCTCACTGCAACCTCTGCCTTCCAGATTCAGGCAGTGCTCCTGCCTCAGCCTCCTGAGTAGCTGGGATTACAGGCACACCACCATGCCTAGCTAATTTTTATATTTTTAGTAGAGATAGGGGTTTCACCACGTTGGCCAGACTGGTCTTGAACTCCTGACCCCAGGTGATCCACTTGCCTTGGCCTCCCAAATTGCTGGGATTACAGGCGTGAGCCACTGTGCCTGGCCAAGAGACATTTTCTTTCTTTTTAATTTTTTAATGTTTATTTTTATATATTTTTAAACTTTTTTTTTTTTTTTTTTTTTTTAAGATAGGGTCTTACTCTATCACCCAGGCTGGAGTGCAGTGGCATGATCATGGCTCACTATAGCCTTGAGCCTCCCCCACCCCCTGGGCCCAAGTGATCCTCCCACCTCAGCCTCCCAAGTAGTTGGGACCACAGGCATGTGCCACCACACCCAGCTAATTTTTAAATTTTATTTTATTTTCGTAGAGACAGGAGTCTCACTGTGTTGCCCAGGCTGGTCTTGAACTCCTGAACTCAAGCTATCCTGCCTTAGCCTACCAAAGTTTGGGGACTACAGGTGTGAGCGGGATATGCTTTCTAAAGAACTATTTCACAGATTGTTTAAAAGCCTTAAAAAACATGCGTATGTCTTTACACAGCAATTTCATGTCTAAGAATTTTTCCAAGAAAAATAATTGGAAAAGTGCACAAAGATAAATGTACAAGGATGCTCGTTGTCGTGGTGTTATAACTGAAGACAAAAGCTAGCAACCCATGTCAACCAAAAGAGGACTGGCGGCTGCTGTGTCTATGGAGTAGCCATTCTTTTATTTCTTTACTTTTTTTTTTTTTTTTGAGATGGAGTCTCGCTCTGTCACCCAGGCTGGAGTGCAGTGGTGTGATCTCGGCTCACTGCAAGCTCCGCCTCCCGGGTTGACTCCATTCTCCTGCCTCAGCCTCCAGAGTAGCTGGGACTACAGGCGCCCGCCACCACGCCCGGCTAATTTTTGTATTTTTAGTAGAGATGAGGTTTCACCGTGTTAGCCAGGATATTTCTTTACTTTCTTAATAAATTTCCTTTCACTTAAAAAAAAAAAAAAAAGAGGATTGGTGACAGAGTCTCTCTGAACCTATTCTGGTTCAGGGCATGCTAAAAAAAAAATTTATAAATAGGGCTGGGCATTGCGGCTCAAGTCTGTAATCTAAAATTTATAAATAGGGCTGGGCATTGTGGCTCAAGCTCTTTGGGAGGCTGAGGCAGGAGGATCACTTGAGCCCAGTTCCTGACTAGCCTGGGCACATAGCAAGACACCATTTCTAAAAATATAAATACATAAAAATTTATAAGTAAATTTTTAAAGAAAGGATTGGTGAAACAAACTACAATAGAGATATTTATTCAAATATTAGGCAGTCATTAAAGTGATGCTATGGAGCTATATTTACTGACATGTAGCATTGTCCATGATATATTATTAAGTGAAAAAAAGTAGGTTTGTACTCATTTTGTATATAATGATTCTACCTTGTAAAATGTTAGTGGTTATCTCTGGGTGGTATGAAACATATATTTTCTGAAAAAGTTAAATAGAGCATATGTTATCATAAAAAAGTAAGTTTTTTCCATTTTGGGAAAGAAAAAAAAAAGCATCAATGGGACTGAAGAAAAGCTTCCAAAGGCTGTTATTTACATCTCTACAACACTTTAAAAGTGTCTCTAGGCTGAGCGCGGTGGCTCACACCTGTAATCCTAGCACTTTGGGAGGCCGACGTGGGCAGATCACAAGGGCAGGAGTTCAAGACCATCCTGGCTAACACGGTGAAACCCCGTCTCTACTAAAAATACAAAAAAATTAGCCAGGCATGGTGGTGGTGGGGGGTGACGCCTGTAGTCCCAGCTACTTGGGAGGCTGAGGAAGGAGAATGGCATGAACCCAGGAGGTGGAGCTTGCAGTGAGCCAAGATGGCACCACTGCACTCCAGCCTGGGCGACAGAGTGAGACTCTGTCCCAAAAAAAAAAAAAAAAAAAGTGTCTCTAGGGCCAGGCTTCATACCTGTCATTTCAACACTGAGAGGCCAAGGTGAGAGCAAGGAGTTCAAGTCCAGCCTAGGCAACAAAGTGAGACCCCATCTCTGCAGAATCAGAATAATTTTAGGCTGGGCACAGTGGCTCACGCCTATAATCTCAGCACTTTGGGAGGCCAAGGCGGGCGGATCACCTGAGGTCAAGAGTTCCAGTCTAGCCTGACCAACATGGAGAAACCTCGTCTCTACTAAAAATACAAAATTAGCCGGGCATGGTGGCGCATGCCTGTGATCCCAGGTACTCGGGAGGCTGAGGCAAGAGAATCGCTTGAACCTGGGAGGCAGAAGTTGTAAAAAAAAAAAAAAAAAAAAATTAGCGGGGTCTGGTGGCATGCACCTGTAATCCCAGCTACTCGGGATGGTGAGACAGGAGGCAAAGGTTGCAGTGAGCCAAGATTGCGCCATTGTACTCCAGCTTGAGAAACCAGAGCAAAACTCCGTCTCAAAAAAAAAAATTAATGTCTCCAGAGGCATTTCTTTCTCTTAGGTACTCAGTGACAAGAATTGTTCTTTTCAATTTGGCAAGAAACCTCTGACTCCGAAAGATTAAAACTTTGTCCAAAGATTCACAGCAAACTGTAGTGTTTTTAAAATTTATTCTTCTGGGCCGGACGTGGTGGCTCATGCCTGTAATCCCAGAACTTTGGGAGGCTGAAGCAGGCAGATCACGAGGTCAAGAGTTTGAGACCAGCCTGGCCAACATAGTGAAACCCCATCTCTGCTAAGAATACAAAAATTAGCCGGGCGTAGTGGCGCATGCCTGTAATCCCAGCCACTTGCGAGGCTGATGCAGGAGAATTGCTTGAGCCCGGGAGGCTGAGGTTGCAGTGAGCAGAGATCATGCCGCTGCACTCCAGCCTGGGCAAAAGAGTAAGACTCTGTCTCGAAAAAAAAAAAATTTTCATTCTTTCCTCAGCTGTTTTGAGTCTACTGAAGCCCATTGAAGCCCATTGAAGATAGGCTTTATCTCTATTTCCATTTTTTTGTTGCTGTTTTTTATTTTTAATTTTTGACAGGGTCTCACTCTGTTGCCTAGGCTGGAGTGCAGTGGCACCATCTTGGCTCACTGCAACCTCTGCCTCCTGGGTTCAAACAATTCTCATGTCTCAGCTTCCTGAGTAGCTGAGATTATAGGCACCCACCACCACGCCCGGCTAATTTTTGTATTTTTATTTTTATTTATTTTATTTTATTTTGAGACAGAGTCTCACTGTGTCACCCAGGCTGGCGTGCAGTGGCACAATCTCGGCTCACTGCAACCTCCGCCTCCCAGGTTCAAGCAATTCTCCTGCTTCAGCCTCCCGAGTAGCTGAGATGACAGGCACACACCACCATGCCCAGCTAATTTTTCTATTTTTTAGTGGAGATGGGGTTTCACCATGTTGGCCAGGCTTGTTTCGAACTCCTCACCTCAAGTGATCTGCCTGCCTTGGCCTCCCAAAGTGCTGGGATTACAGACGTGAGCCACCATACTCAGCCATGTTTGAATTTTTGTGTGCATCTCATAATTTTTTATTAAGTGTTAGACATCTTTTTTTTTTTTTTTTTTTAAGACAGTGTCTCACTCTGTTGCCCAGGCAGGAGTGCAGTAGTATGCAATCTTGGCTCACTGCAACCTCTGCCTCCCAGGTTCAAGCAATCTTCCCACCTCAGCCTCAGTAGAGGAGATCACAGGCATGCACCGCCATGCCCAGCTAATTTATTGTATTTTTGGTAGAGATAGGGTTTTGCCACGTTGTCCAGGCTGGTCTTAAACTCCTAAGCTCAGGCAATCCACTTGCCTTGGCTTCCCAAAGTGCTGAGATTACAGTCATGTGCCACCATGCCTGGCCAGATGCTGGACATCTTATGCAGAACAGAAACTATTTAATTTCTGGTGACTTGTTCTCCAGATATACTTTCATATTGGTACAAGGATAGTCATTGCAGAATTTTTTGGAAAATAATTATTTGTATTTGGAGACAAATAAAAAATAAGTCATTTGCCCAGGTGTGGGGGGCTCATGCCTGTAATCCCAGCACTTTGGGAGGCCAAGGCCAGAGGATCACTTGAGCCCAGGAGTTTGAGACCAGCCTGGTCAACATGGCAAAACCCTGCCTCTACAAAAAATACAAAAAATTAGCCGGGCATGGTGGCATGAGCCTGTAGTCCCAGCTACTGGGGAGACTGAGTGGGAGGATCACTTGAGCCCAGGAGGCAGAGGTTGCTGTGAGCCAAGATCACACTACTGCACTCCAGCTTGGGTGACAGAGCCAGACCCTGTTTCCAAAAAAAAAAAAAGAGAGAGAAGAAGTCATTCTATTAAGTAGTCCGATGTATCAGATCTTGTTAGTGTTTTACAGATGCAAACTCTGAATCCTCACAACCACATTTTGAGGTGGGTCTATGTCATTTCCATTTTATTGATGAGAAAACCAAGGCACAAGGAATGTCAGTCAGTTGCTCAAGATTTTACAGCTAGTAAATTGTGGAGCCAGTACTCAAATTCAAGCAGTCTGATTTCAGAGCTTATGCGTGAATCTTAAGCATGATGCCTAAATCTCTGCTAATAGAGGAGTAGTTTTAAAAATTACAGTGCACTGAAAAAAAAAAATGAGGTGATTCTGCATGAATTTATGTGGACCAATCTCCAAAACAGATTAAGTGAAAAAAGCAGATGTAGAACAGTGTATATAGTTTACTGTGTGTATGTGTGAGTGACAAAGAAAAGAGAGAATCTCTGGAAGGACACAAAAGAAACTGATAAACTGTTCCTTCTGGAATAGGAATGGAAGTCAGAGTAGGTGAGGAGACTTTTTATAATATAACCTATGGGACCATTTGAATTTTTTGCCATAGAAAAGTATTTTTAATGCTTTTAGCATTTTTTTTTTTTTTTTGAGATGGAATTTTGCTCTTGTTGCCCAGGCTGGAGTGCAGTGTTTCCCAGTACTTTGGGAGGCCAAGGTGAAAGGATTGCTTGAGCCCAGGAGTCTGAGATCAACCTGGACAACATAGTGTGACCCCATCTCTATTTTTAAAAAGTCTAAAGATAGGTGATCTGTTAAATAAATTGTCATACCCATAAAATGAAACACTATGCAATCATTATAAACAATGATCTGTGAGTATTTAATGACATGGAATATTGTTCATTACATACTGTTAAGTGAAAAAGGCTGATTGCAAAACCCTATGCACAGTATTTCTCAATTCTGGTTTTAAAATGTAGAAATAACTATCATATATGTATGCATAGAAAACAGTCTGGAGCTAGGCGAGGTGGCTCATGCCTGTAATTATAACACTTTGGGAGGGCAAGGAAGGCAATCAAGAGTTCGAGACCAGCCTGGCCAACAAGGTGAAACCTCGTCTCTACTAAAAATACAAAAATTAGCTGGGTGTGGTGATGCACACCTGTAATCCCAGCTACTCTGGAGGCTGAGGCAGAATTGCTTGAACCTGGGAGGCAGAGTGGACCGAGATCGGGCCACTGCACTCCAGCCTGGACAACAGAGTGAGACTCCAAAAAAAAAAAAAAGAAAGAAAGAAAAGAAAGGAAAGAAAGAGAGAGAAAGAAAGAAAGAAGGAAGGAAGGGAGAGAAAGAAAGAAGGAAGGGAGAGAAAGAAAGAAGGAAGGGAGAGAAGGAAGGAAGGAAGAAAGAAAAGGAAGAAAGAGAAAGACAGAAAGAAAGAAAGAGAAAGAAAAAGAAAGAAAGAAAGAAAGAAAGAAAAGAAAAAAAGAAAACAGTCTGGGAGGCCAGGCATGGTGGCTCACACTTGTAAATCCCGCACTTTGGGAGGTGGAGGCGGGCGGATCACCTGAGGTCAGGAGTTCGAGACAAACCTGGCTAACATGGTGAAACCCCCTCTCTACTGAAAATAACAAAAATTAGCCGGGCGTAGTGGCGGGCGCCTGTAATCCCAGCTACTCGGGAGGCTGAGGTAGGAGAATTGCTTGAACCCGGAAGGTGGAGGTTGCAGTGAGCCTAGATCGTGCCATTGCACTCCAGCCTGGGGGAAAAGAGCGAGACTTCGTCTCAAAAAAAAAAGAAAAGAAAAGAAAACAGTCTGGGAGGAAGATATCAGCTTAATAACAACAACTGTCTTTGGATAATGATATGATGCATAATTTTTACTTTTGTCTTAATGCCTTTCCATATTGCCTGAATTTTCCTTTACAACAAGCCTGTATTTCTGTTAAAATAAAAAAGAAGACATCGTGTAGGATGTAGTTGGAAGGGGGAAGAAAAAAAGAAGTAAATGAGGCGGAAAAGGGCGCAGGGTTTGAAACACGGCGGACGACGCAGACCAGCAACAAACTACCAACACTGTAGAGGAGCCCCTGGATCTTATCAGGCTAGGCCTAGATGAGCGAATTATTTTATTTTATTTTATTTATTTATTTATTTATTATTATTATTTTTTTTGAGACGGAGTCTCGCTCTGTCGCCCAGGCTGGAGTGCGGTGGCGCGATCTCGGCTCACTGCAAGCTCTGCCTCCCGGGTTCACGCCATTCTCCTGCCTCAGCCTACAGGCGCCCGCCATCACGCCTGGCTAATTTTTTATATTTTTAGTAGAGATGGGGTTTCACCATGTTTGCCAGGATGGTCTCGATTTCCTGACCTCGTGATCTGCCCGTCTTGGCCTCCCAAAGTGCTGGGATTACAGGTGTGAGCCACCACGCCCGGCCTAACTCACAACTTCTTAAGCTAAATGGTATTTTCAGTTTTCTCAAGCTCTTCCAATAAACATGACCAAGATGCAGAACTCTTTTTCAGGACTTGTTTTGCTCCATTACTCTCACAGATATTTTTCTTATTTTTTTTTCTTTAAATTAAAATTGGTGTTTCCTTGGGAAAAAAGAAAAAAGAAGAAAATTCTTCCTTCGTTTTGAAAAATAAACATTAGTAATTCAAAAAAAGTAAAATAAACAACATGTCTATATTTGGAATGAGTTAACCAAAGTATGACTCATCTATTTCTACTATGGAATACTATGCCTTCATTAAAAATGATGATTCATTGAAGAATCTGCTTTGTGCCAGGCATTGATGATATAAAAGAAACCAAGATGAGGACTCTCCCCTCTTGAGGTTATATGAGTAAACAGATGCTTAACACATAATAGGAATAATTGTATGACAAAAGTATCTATAGTGACACTGAAACCACAGAGAGCACACAGACTCTGGAACCAGGTGCGTGGGGGTTCTGGGAAGATAAGTAGGAACTCACCAGGGCACAGAGATGGGGGTCACCCAGGCAGAAAGAACATCACGTGCAAAGGTCAAGATGCATGAAATGGTATGATTTAAACAGAGGACAGGAAGAAATTGAATAGGATAGGAGCCTAGCATTTCAGGCAGGAGTGGCCAAAAATGAGGCTGAGAGATCTGTAGATCATGAAATGTAAGGTAACAGAGTCAAAATAGCTTTCTGGTAACGTCTCACTGATGGCAATGTGGAGGGTAGCATGATAGGATAGTATTAAAGAAAGGACACCCCCCAGAAAGCTGTTACAGTTCCCATGAAAAGGGGATGAGGGCCTGAGTGGCAGCGATGACAGCGGAGATGAGGACTGGAGTGGAGCAAGGGGTCAGGAGACATCACAGAGGTCTAAAGGGCAGGACTTGGTGAGAGGTGAAGGGGAGGGCAGAGTCAAGATAACACAGAGAGTCTGACATGTGGCTGGGTAGGCCGGGCTCCGGTCTTCAAGAGGAAGAGCAGATTGGGGGCTGGATCTGATTACTGCACTTTGAGGGGCCTGAGATATTCTGTAGGCAGATGTTCAGGAGGGAGGCTTGGGTCAAAAAGTAGCTTTTAGGGTCTTGAAGCATTTAAATGATAGTTGAAGCTAAGGGTTTTAACACTAATCAGGGAAAATGGGCAGAAAAATACAGGGGAAAACAGTCCAGAGATAGCGTTTCTGTATGTTTAGGGGCTAAATGGAGAAAGAAGGGCTGGTAGATTGAGAAGGTGAGATCAACTAGGTAGGAAGAAAACAAAAACCAGGAAGGATGGTGTCAGAGAGACCCAAGAAGTAGAAAACCTCAAGGTAGAAGTGGTCAATAGTATCAAATGTCAAAAGATGCTCATAGGCCAGGCACAGTGGCTCACACCTGTAATCCCAGCACTTTGGGAGGCCGAGGCGGGCAGATCATGAGGTCAGAAGTTTGAGACCAGCCTGACCAACATGGTGAAACCCCATCTCTACTAAAAATACAAAAATCAGCCGGGCATGGTGGCATGCGCCTGTAATCTCAGCTACTCAGGAGGCTGAGGCAGGAGGATCGCTTGAACCCGGGAGGCAGAGGTTGCAGTGAGCTGAGATTGCACCACTGCACTCCAGCCTGGGTGACAGAGCAAGACTCTGTCTCAAAAAAAAAATGTGCTATGATGGGCACATTGTCTCACACCTGTAATCCTAGCCTTTGGGAGGCTGAGGCAGGAGGATCAACTGAGCCCAGGAAGTCAAGGCTGCAATGAGACATGATCCCACCACTGCATTCCAGCATGGGTGACAGAGCAACACCTTTTCTCTCTCTCTCTTTCTCTCTCTCTATATATATGTATATATATGTATGTATGTGTGTATATATATATATATAGTCCTGCTGGGCACGGTGGCTCACTCCTGTAATTCCAGCACTTTGGGAGACTGAGGCGGGTGGATCACCTGAGGTCAGGAGTTCAAGACCAGGCTGGCCAACATGGCGAACTCCCA
The DNA here is from genome assembly GCF_028885655.2 of Pongo abelii. Taxonomy (NCBI): domain Eukaryota; kingdom Metazoa; phylum Chordata; class Mammalia; order Primates; family Hominidae; genus Pongo; species Pongo abelii. The sequence continues at coordinate 47,527,604 of NC_071985.2, read as the reverse complement.
TCTCTACTAAAAATACACACACACAAAAAAATTAGCTGGGCATGGTGGCACATGCCTGCAATCCTAGCTACTTGGGAGGCTGAGGCAGGAGAATCACTTGAACCTGGGAGGCGGAGGTTGCAGCGAGCTGAGATCGTGCCATTGCACTCCAGCCTGGATGACAGAGCGAGACTCTGTCTCAAAAAAAAAAAAAAAAATTGCCCTATGGACTTAAAAGAAATCGTTTCCAGGCAAAGAGAAGATCCAGGGCACTGTCAGGAAACATTGTCTAAAGATGAATCAAGGATGTGACTGAAAAACCCTTTGTTAAGTCTTCAGGGGGCTTGTCCTCCACATTAATTAAACTGTAGACTCCCTTGGTCATCTCTTAATCCTTGTCATTACCAGACACTGAACACCTTAATATTCTCAATTTCACTCTGGCCACTGCCTCTCGTTTTTATAGCTCACCTCTGTGGAATTATAACTCCAGCACCCCTTCAGTTTCACAGGGATATCTAATCCACTGACCATTTTGTCTTTTCTCTGTCCCTCATCCCTTCATGTTTTCTCTCCCCTCTTTACCCAGATTACATTTTATGATCGGTCATTACAATCACTTTCTTTCAGAAACCCTGAACTCTCTTGGCCCCTTTTGCTTTGTGCTTCTCACTTGGCAGAACCACAATCTTGATAAACTCCAACCCTCTGTCCGTTCTGAGTATGCACCTGTGCTGATTAACAGACACATCGACTGTTCTTAGTCTAAATTGGTGGTTCTCTGTAGGGAGCAGCTTTGTACCTGGCACCCCCCCACCCCGCCGCCACCGCCCCTGTCAGGGACATCAGTGTTTGGAGACATTTTTATTATCACACCTGAGGGTAGGTGCTACAGGTATTTAGTGGGTAGAGAGCCCAGCCATGTTAAGCATCCTGTAGCTCACAGGCCAGCTCCCCACAACAAAGACTTAACTGGCCTAAAATGTCAGCAATGCTGAGATTGAGAAACGCTTCTCTAAATTATTGATCATGAATTTCATGTGGGCCCTAGTGTTACCTGACAATCATACTAGCTTTCCCAAGTTGACTCACCCTCTTGTTTTCTCAGAGGAATATTTTATACCTTCTCTCTCATCAAACCTTCATCTGCTTTCCACTTCTCACTTGGTGGAGGATCTTGCCTCTTAGTTCACTGAGAAAATGGAAGCGACCAGATGAGGACTCCCTCCAATGTCTCACCCCTGCACCCACCCGCCTACCAGCCTCCACACCTAAACCCTCTGCCTTCTCTCCTGTTACTGCAGATGACTGGCTGAGCTCCTGGCTGAGGCTAACCCCTCCACTTGTGCACTAAATCCCCTCCCATCTTGCCTACCCAAGGACAGTGCTCCAGCAACTCTCTCCCTTCTCAAAAATTTCCTTTTTACTTGATTATTTACATTGGCATATAAACGTATTATAATTTCTCCCATCTTAAAAACAGGCTGGGCACAGTGGCTCACACCTGTAATCCTAGCACTTCAGGAGGCCTAGGGAGGATCGCTTGAGGCCGAGAGTTTGAGACCAGCCTGGTCAACACAGGGAGACTCCGGTCTCTACAAAAAATTTTTAAAAGTTAGCAAGGGCTGGGCACAGTGGCTCATGCCTGTAATCCCAGCACTTTTGGGAGGCCGAGGCAAGCAGATCACTTGAGGCCAGGAGTTCAAGACCAGTCTAGCCAACATGGTGAAACCCTGTCTCTACTAAAAATACAAAAATTAGCTGGGTGTGGTGGTGCACACCTGTAGTCCCAGCTACTCAGGAGGCTGAGGCAAGAGAATCGCTTGAACCAGGAGGCAGAGGCTGCAGTGAACCAAAACTGTGCCACTGCACTCCAGCCTGGGCAACAGAGCGAGACTCCGTCTCAAAAAACAAAACAAAACAAACTTAAGGTATGGTGGCACATGCTTGTACTCCTCGCTACTCAAGAGGCTGAGGCGGGAGGATGGCTTGAGCCCAGGAGAGAAAGGCTGTAGTATGCTATGATTGCACCACTACACTCCAGCCTGGGCAACAGAGCGAGACCCAGTCTCTCTCTTTTTTTTTTTTTGAGATGGAGTTTCACTCTTGTTGCCCAGGCTGGCGTGCAATGGTGTGATCTCAGCTCACTGCAACCTCCACCTCCCAGGTTCAAGCAATTCTCCTGTCTCAGCCTCCCAAGTAGCTGGGATTATAGGCACCCACCACCATGCCTAGCTAATTGTTGTATTTTTAGTAGAGATGAGGTTTCACCATGTTGGCCAGGATGGTCTCGATCTCTTGACCTCGTGATCCACCCGCCTCAGCCTCCCAAAGTGCTGGGATTACAGGCATGAGCCACCACGCCCAGAGAGACCCAGTCTCTTAAAAAAAAAAAAACCAACAACAAAAGTGGAGTGGGAGGCTGGGGGAGGGATAGCATTAGGAGAAATACCTAATGTAAATGACGAGTTGATGGGTGCAGCAAACCAACATGGCACATGTATACTTGTGAAACAAACCTGCATGTTGTGCACATGTACCCTATAACTTAAAGTATAATAATAATAAAAAAAAACCACAAAAAAATAATTGTAACCCATTGCCCACCCTAGCCCTGCCCGCCTCCCTATCTTCTTTCTTGATTTTATTTTTCTCCATAGCATTTATCATGCTCAGACACACAAAATATTTATCTATTTTTGCTGTTTGTAATTCTTTCTCCCCCCACTAAAATGAACACTCCGTGAGGGCACAGCATTTCGCCCACTTTGCTCACAATGTCTATCCCACTGAAGACATCCAATAAACAATTTATCGAATAAATGAATGCATCTACCTGATACCTCATCAAGAAATTGATGGCCACTAATTATCATCTTTGAACCTCTGATTGGTGACCTCTGGCTGAGGACTTTAGCTCTAATCAATGCGCAAAAGGTTGACCTCTTTGCTACTGATTGGCTTTTCCTCTTCATTATACCCTTGGGCTGGATGGGGAAGCTGTGTGAATCAACGCTTCATAAGCCTTCCTCTCTGAGAACTAGGGCTTCCAAGGAATTGGATATGAAAAGGCAGAGAGGAAGGAGGAGGATATGAGATGCCAGACGGGGGAGAGTGGGGGGACAGGTCCCAGAAGAGGTCAGCTGGGACCCAGGCAGGATGGCATTGTGGCTGCGGGTGCCAGAGCCAGCCTGCCTGGGTTAAGGTCCTCAGTCAGCCTTGACTGCTGGGTAATCCATGGTAAGTACCCACTGCTCCTGCCTCAGCTTCCCCACCTCTCACATGTGGTCGATCCTCACAGCCATCTTTTGGGGTTGTTCTGAAGATGAAATGAGATCATCTATGTAAGAAGCTGGCACTTAAAAGCACAGAGAGGGCGCCAAGGAACGTATGGTCTGTCCTTATTTGGGGAATGGGGGTGGAAGTCGCCCAGAAGGGCGTGGGGCGTGGTATGGCAGAGCCAGGACTAAGGGTCTGTAGCCTCCTAAATCAGGGCTTTCTCCGCAGGATTTCCTGTGTTCTCACCATCTAGAGAGTCACTCCCCTCCACCCTGCTGCCCAGTTCCCACCAAGTGACCCTCACACTAGGTGGAGGGGCTCTCACAAATCTCTTTCCTTCAGCCTGCGGTTCTTTCTGCAGCACCAGGGCCCTGGGACGAGCTGGTGGTTTCCACCAGAGCAGCCTAGGGGTGAATTTAGTCAGGAATGTGCCCTCAGCTCAAGAGAACCCTCCCCCACCTTCCACTCCCCATACCCACCCCCGACCGCAGGTTCCCCACCCACCCGTGGCCTGGCCAGCAGCAACCTCCACTAGCTCGCTAGCTCAGTGACGGTGACGTCAGCCCTGCAGTGCAGGCTGGGCTGGTTTACCCGCAAGTTTCGCCTCTCCCTGGGGAGACTGGATTACCTCACCCTGGGAGCAGAGTGAATGATTAACCAGCCTCATCCTGGAGGGCCTCAAAGGCCCGTCCTGGGGTGTAGGCCTACAGGGCAAGGGGCTCCATGGTCACATACCCTAGTATGCGGGGTCACATACCCTAGCCAGGGCTGGGGTGTGTGACTGCCCCATCCTTGGCCACTGCCCTCTTATCTGCATCACTGCTCACAAGTGTCATAAAAATTTGTCTACAGCATATATAAATATACATATGACATGGAAGGCTTCCGATGGCAAATAACATTTTCCATTTTGCATAAGCTTGGGTGGCTTTTTATTCATCTATTGTTGTTTTAAGTACATATTTCCATCTAAACTTAGATGTATGTTTGGGCTGGCCACGGTGGCTCATGCCTGTAATCCCGATACCTTTTAGGGGGTTGAGGTGGGTGGATCATTTGAGGCCAGCAGTTCAAGACCAGCCTGGCCAACATGATGCAACCTCGTCTCTACTAAAAAATACAAAAATTAGCTGGGCGTGGTGGCAGGTGTCTGTAATCCCAGCTACTCAGGAGGCTGAGGCAGGAGAATCACTTGAACCCGGGAGGCGGAGGTTGCAGTGAGCTGAGATTGCACCATTGCACTCCAGCCTGGGCAACAGAGTGACATTCTGTCTCAAAAACAAAAACAAAACAAAACAAAAAACTTAGATGTATATTTAAAAATTGCTTTTTACCCCTGAAGATCTCAGCATCCTACCTGCTCTATTCATTAGTATTTAGATTACCCATGACACCAAAAGTACTTCCCAACCCAGAAATAGATCCAGGAGTTGATATAAAATATAGAACTACTATAATATTAGCAACTTGGAGCAGCAAGTTCTTGACTTGGGAAAATAGGAATTCCTCTCATTAAGAGATGTTTGCCCACAGGGAATGCTGCATAGAAAAGAATTTGGCTGGAACTCTTTTTTTCCATTATGACTCCATTCATACTTGACTTGTTTCCTTTTACTTTTCTTTTTCTTTCTTTTTTTTTTTTTGAGACGGAGTCTTGCTCTGTCACCCAGGCTGGAGTGCGGTGGCATGATCTCAGCTCACTGCAACCTCCGCCTCTCGGGTTTAAGCAATTCTAGCAATTCTTCTGCCTCAGCCTCCACAGTAGCTGGGATTACAGGTGCGCACCACAATGCCCGGCTAATTTTCACATTTTTAGCAGAGATGGGGTTTTGCCATGTTGGCCAGGCTGGTTTTGAACTCCTGACCTCAACTGATCCACTTGTCTGGGTCTCCCAAAGTGCTGGGATTACAGGCATGAACCCGGCATGTTTCCATTTTCAAAATAAGATTTGTCTTGATTGCTGTGAATTTTTAAAAGGGAATTATTTTCCATGACACATTCTGTTTTCAGATATACTGACTTTAGGAGTTGGTAAATAGTCCTCTAGCAATGCAAATGCAAATTATATATTAAAATATGAATTTTTTTTTCTCCAGAAACATCACAAGATTCTGGATTTTTAAAATCATAAAGCTAACAAATTATACAAATATATATGTAAAGATGTGCATATTACACATGTGTATAGGTATAAACCTTGAAAGAACACTATGGGGGCCAGGCATGGTGGCTCACACTTGTAGTCCCAACATTTTGGGAGGCTGAGGCGGGCAGATCACTTCAGCCCAGGAGTTTGAGACCAGCCTGGGCAACATAGTGAGATCCTGTCTCTAAACAAAACGGAACAAAAGGAAAGCCTGGCATGGTGGTGCGTGCCTGTTGTCCCAGCCACTCAGGAGGCTGAGGTGCAAGGATTGCTTGAATCTGGGAGGTTGAGGCTGCAGGGAGCCATGATTGCGCCACTATACTGTAATCTGGGTGAGAGAGGGAGATCCTGTCTCAAAAAAAAAAAAAAAAACTATAAAAGAAAGACATTCAATAAAACACATCAGTATTGAGGATCATGTATACGTTGATTTATTCACAAATATTTAATGAGCTACTATTATCTATGGAGTACTGTGCTAGATACTGAAGGTACAAAGGGGGAAGAGAACAGAGTGATCCCTTCTCTCAAGGCTTTATAGCGTGTGAGATTAGCAGAGATTAGCAGAGACAGCAAACCGCACCGTTGAGTGAGGCCTGGCTGCTAGTTAGAGATCACCTGAATCAGGAAGGATCATCAATTGGTTTGCAGGACTGGGCTGCATGGAGGTGTCCAAAGCACAGATGGAGCAGTAGCACCTTCCACAGGCCTGGGGCACACAGGGCCACTCAGCACGAGGGCCCATCCCTGGCAATGAATGTGCACCTTGGAGAGAAACCTCACATCCCAGTATTTCTGGATCATTGTACCTAGAGACCATAGTGGTAGGAGTGATATGATTTGGCTGTGTCCCCACCCAAATCTGAACTTGAATTGTATCTCCCAGAATTCCCATGTGTTGTGGGAGGGACCTAGGGGGAGGTAATTGAATCACAGGGGCCCATCTTTCCTGTGCTATTTTCGGGATAGTGAATAAGTCTCACGAGATCTGATGGGTTTATCAGGGTTTCTGCTTTTGCGTCTTTCCCATATTCCCTTGCTGCTGCCACGTAAGAAGTGCCTTTCATCTCCCACCATGATTCTGAGGCCTCCCCAGCCATATGGAACTGTAAGTCCAATTGAACCTTTTTCTTCCCGGTCTCGGGTATATCTTTATCAGCAGGGCGAAAACGGACTAATACGAGGAATCTGCCTACTGCAACCTTGAGTGAGGATTCTCTGCAAGGACCTCAGTCCTCCAGGGAGTTTGGCTCCCTCTCCGTTCGGAAATGGCTTTGTTTTCAGCCCAAGTCCCTGGGGATTTCCCAATCTCAGTCTTCTCACTGCACAGATCCTGCCTTAAGTATTATCTCTGCTGCTGACTCAGAACCTTCAGATATGGGACATCTAGTCATTGAGGTCTACTTGGTTTCTGGGATGTATATGGATCCACAACAGTATGAAGTCCCTTGGATGGCTTTGTTTGGGCACATTCCAAGCCTGCTGGTGCCATTTACTCACACGAGTCAGACAAGTGTGAGAAAATGGCACCAGCAAGCTTCGAACGCAGCCCACAGATGAGCCACCTATCAGCTGTTTGTCAGGTGCATACAGAGCGGGTGGCTAGCCCTGTGTCAAAGGCCTGGGAGCACTAAGGCTCCCAGGAGAGCTCAGTGGCACCTGCTTGGTTCTTTGGATGGGGAGCTTGCATTTGATCCCTTTTCCACCTCCTCTTTCTCCTGTTCCCAACGTGTGTCCTGAATTTCCCAGGTTAGCAGATCTAGTTATCCCCACAGACAGGGATGAGGGAGAAGTCCTCTGTTCTCACAGCCTGTTGAATTTCCATCTTTAGTCACCCTGTACCATTGCCACATCTGCAGACATCCTAAATTCTAATATATTTTAATGTTTTCTATTTATTTATTTGTATTTTTTGAGATGGAGTCTTGCTCTGTTGCCCAGGCTGGAGTGCAGTGGCACAATCTCGGCTCACTGCAAACTCCTCCTCCTGGGTTCAAGTGATTCTCCTGTCTCAGCCTCCCAAGTAGCTGGGATTACAGGTGTGCGCCACCACACTTAGCTAGTTTTTGTATTTTTAGTAGAGACAGGGTTTTGCCATGTTGGCCAGGCTGGTCTTGAACTCCTGACCTCAAGTGATCCACCCAGCTTGGCCTCCCAAAGTGTTGGGATTACAGGCATGACCCACTGCACCTAGCCTGATGTTTTCTCTTTAAATAGACTCCCCTTTACATCATAAGTGAAACAAGTCAGACATGAAAGAACAAGTATTCTATGTGATACCTAGAATAGGCAAATTTACAGACAGAAAGTAGAACAGTGATTGGTAGGAGCTGTCAGGAGGGGATGTGGCGAGGCAAGAATGGGGAGCTAGTGTTTAATGGGTACAGAGTTGCAGTTAGGGAAGATGAAAACGTTCTGAAGATGGGTGGTGGAAATGGCTGCACCACAATGTGGCTGTCCTTTTTTTATTATTATTATTAAGATGCAGTGTCTTGACCAGGCTGGAGTGCAGTGGTGCGGCTCATCCCGCCCTCAATCTCCTGGGCTCAAGTGACCTTTGACCTCAGCCTCCCAAGTAGTTGGGACTACAGGCATGCACCACCACACCCAGATAATTTTTAGCTTTTGTATAGTGACGAGATCTCCCTATGTTGCCCAGGCTGGTCTGAAACTCCTGGGTTCAAGTGATTCTCAGCCCTGCAAAGTGCTGGGATTACAGGTGTGAGTCACCGTGCTCAGCCTCCACAATGCGAATATACTTTAATGCCACAGAACTGTTTTTTTTAAATAGGACCTACAGCCAGGCGTGGTGGCTCACGCCTGTAATCCCAGCACTTTGGGAGGCCGAGGCAGGCAGATCACGAGGTCAGGAGATCGACACCATCCTGGCTAACACGGTGAAACCCTGTCTCTACTAAAAATACAAAAAATCAGCCGGGCATGGTGGTGGGTGCCTGTAGTCCCAGCTACATGGGAGGCTGAGGCAGAAGAATGGCGTGAACCCGGGAGGTGGAGCTTGAAGTGAGCCAAGACCGCGCCACTGCACTCCAGCCTGGGTGACAGAGCGAGACTCTGTCTCAAAATAAATAAATAAATAAATAAATAAAATGGGACCTTCCAGACAGCTGAATACATGGAGGTTCCCAGAGGGTGGTGTGCCCAGGGAGGGTGTAGAAGCTCCATGCCCCTTCCCACATGCCTTGCCCAACACATCTCTCTGTCTGTATCCTTTGTAATATCCTTTATCATAAAGCAGTAAACTTGGCCAATTGCAATTCTGGCAACTCTGGCCCAACTCAGCCCTCTCTTTGGACCACAGCTGAGAAATGAAACCATCTGGTATCTGACGCATCATTGACCTTAAGGATGAAGACTGCATTTGAGTATCTTATTCAACAATGCAGTGTTTCTTCTTTTTTTTTTTTTTTTTTTTTTTTTTGAGACGGAGTCTTGCTCTGTCACCCAGGCTGTAGTACAGTGGCGCGATCTCGGCTCACTGCAAGCTCCGCCTCCCGGGTTCATGCCATTCTCCTGCCTCAGCCTCCCCAGCAGCTGGGACTGCAGGCACCTGCCACCACGCCCGGCTAATTTTTTGTATTTTTAGTAGAGACAGGGTTTCACCGTGTTAGCCAGGATGGTCTCGATCTCCTGACCTTGTGAGCCGCCTGCCTCGGCCTCCCAAAGTGCTGGGATTACAGGCGTAAGCCACCGTGCCCAGCTACAATGCAGTATTCCTTCTTTCACTTTTTTTTTTTTTTTTTTTTTTGAGATGGAGTCTCCCACTGTCACCCCAAGCTGGAGTGCAATGGTGTGATCTCGGCTAACTGCGACCTCTGCCTCCCGGGTTCAAGTGATTCTCCTGCCTCAGCCTCCTGAGTAGCAGGGATTACAGGCGCCCACTACCACGCCCGGCTACTTTTTTGTATTTTTAGTAGAGACGAGGTTTCCCTATGTTGACCAGGCTGGTCTCAAACTCCTGACCTCATGATCCGCCCACTTCAGTCTCCCAAAGTGCTGGGATTACAGGCGTGAGCCACCGCACCCAGCTAACACACTCTTTTGAGGTAGAAGATGTTGTTCTTCTGATAAATATGTTAGTCCCTCCTTGAAATCTGTGGTTTTGAAGATGGCTCCTACCTTCTCACAACATGGAAATCAACCAAGTGTTTAAAAACGGCTGCAAGACAGACAAGATACCAGCTGGGGGTCAACAGGAGAGCACGTTCAGAGGGAAGATCTGTCCCATCGGAATTACACCAAACCATCTTTTGGAATAAATTATTTTTCTGATTTCTATGGACAAAATGGTTAAAAGGGTACTGTTATGTCTGTCTTACCACAGTTCAGCCCTTCCAGTTGATAAACATAACATTTTGCTGTGATACCTAGAAGAATTTAGAAGTGAATTGAGAACTTTTTAAAAAGTCAGCCCATTTTACTTAAATGTAATTCCAAAGGAAACTTTATATCTCTCTGTCTCACCAAAAGTTTGATGTACTAGTTACCACTTTCCTAGCATACATTAAAGTCAATTAACACCTATTAAATGTTTAGAAATGTTTGGCCATGTGCCACCTAAGCTCATCTTAGGAACTACCAGTAGTGCCCTTGGCCACACCTTGGGCAGCCCTGTCTTTCAGAAGGAGCCTGCAGCGTAACAGAGTGCAGGCCGGGCACAGTGGCTCACGCCTGTAGTCCCAGCACTTTGGGAGGCCTAGGGAGGTGGATCACCTGAGGTCAAGAATTCGAGACCAGCCTGGCCAACATGGTGAAACTCCGTCTCTACTAAAAATACAAAAATTAGCTGGGCGTGGTGGTAGGCGCCTGTAATCCCAGCTACTCGGAGGCTGAGGCGGGAGAATCATTTGAACCTGGGAGATGGGGGTTGCAGTGAGCTGAGATCGTGCCATTGCACTCCAGCCTGGGGGACAAGATTGAGACTTCTCAAAAACAAAAAAACAAACAAACAGAGTGCAGACTGCAGAGACCAGCAGATCTCAGACTTCATTCTGGCATGGCCACCTAGAGCTGTATGACCTTGAGCAAGTGGCTGAACCTCTCTGAGCCTCAGTTTCCTTAGCTGTAAAGTGGGGGTGCTCAGTCCCTGCCTTGTGGGATTAGTGAGATTAACTGATGTGATGCATGTAAAGCTTGCTGTGCAGCACATGCCACCTCTCCTTCCGCTGCTCTACTATTGTTATCACTGAGAAGAGGGCAAAGCAATATTTGGTCACCTCCTCCAGGAAACCCTCACTGAGCCCCTCCTGCACTGACTCCTCAAATTCCCAGGGAATATCTGTAAGATAACATTCGTATCCAATAGCAATTGAGGTAAGAGACTGTGACAGTTGCTGTCGGGGATGTCTACCCTGGGTTGGCACTAGGGTGGTCAGTAGCTTTAGGGAAATGTGTAGTGGGCAGCTCTGCCACTCCGCAGTGTGGCAGGGGTATACGGTGAGCAACACACATTCAACCGGTGAGGGACGCTTGGTATCAGGTGGCTGTAGGAGGAGTTGGCTTCCCTGCCTCTCATTAGAGTCAGCACCCCAGGCCCCCATCCCAGCCAAGGCAGGCCGTTTCCAACAAGCCCCAAAATGTTGCCCCAGAGATAGCAGTCATTCACTTGCCCGGCACTTGGTGACCCCCTACTGTCCCTTTAATGTCTGGAAGGAGGCTCAGAAATCCCCCCAATGCCGCATGTCCTACCTCACCGCCAGCTGGGCAGCTCTGCCTGGGCAGAATAATGACCATGGCAATCATCCTAACATTTTGATTGGGTTTCACCATTTACAAAACACCTTCACGTTCGTCACCTCCTTGGGTCTTCGCATGACAATTCTGAGGTAGTCAAAGCAACTATTATTCTTCCTATTTTATAATGAAAGAATAAAAAGCTAGGCCAGGTGCGGTGGCTCTTGCCTGTAATCCCAGCACTTTGGGAGGCTGAGGTGGGTGGATCACCTGAGGTTGGGAGTTCCAGACCAGCGTCACCAACATAGAGAAACCCGTCTCTACTAAAAATACAAAATTAGCCAGGCATGGTGGCACATGCCTGTAATCCCAGCTACTCGGGAGGCTGAGGCAGGAGAACCACTTGAACCCAGGTGGCGGAGGTTGCAGTGAGCTGAGATTGCACCATTGCACTCCAGCCTGGGTGACAGAGCGAGACTCCGTCTCAAAAAAAAAAAAAAAAAAAAAAAAAGAATAAAAAACTAATAGCTAAGTGAAATAAGCCAGACACAAAAGGACAAAGGCTGCATCATTACACTTACTGGAGGTACCTACAGCAGTCACATTAATGGAAATAGAAAGCGAATGGTGGTTGCCGCGTGGTGGGAGGGAGCATGGGGAGTTACTGTTTAACAGGTAGAGTTTCAGTTTGGGAGGATGAAAGAGTTCTAGAGATGGATGGTGATGATGATTGCACAATAATGTGACTGTACTTAATGCCACAGAACTATACATTTAAAAATTGTTATAGCCAGCCAGGCATGGTGGCTCATGCCTGTAATCCCAGCACTTTGGGAGGCTGAGGCAGGTGGATCACCTGAGGCAGAGAGTTCAAGACCAGCCTGACCAACATGGAGAAACCCCCGTCTCTACTAAAAATACAAAAAAATTAGCCGGGCGTGGTGGTGCATGCCTGTAATCCCAGCTACTTGGGAGGCTGAGGCAGGAGAATCGCTTGAACCCAGGAGGCGGAGGTTGCAGTGAGACAAGATTACGCCATTGCACTCCAGCCTGGGCAACAGGAGCGAAACTCTGTCCCTGCCCCCCTACAAAAAAAGGTTATGGCTGGGGGGGGTGGCTCACACATGTAATCCCAGCACTTTGGAAGGCTGAGGCGGGTGAATCACGAGTTCAGGAGTTCGACACCAGCCTGGCCAACATGGTGAAACCCTGTCTCTACTAAAAATACAAAAATTAGCTGGGCATGGTAGTGCATGCCTGTAATCCCAGCTACTCAGGAGGCTGACACAAGAGAATTGCTTGAACCCAGGAGGTGCAGTGAGCCAAGATCGTGCCACTGCACTCCAGCCTGGGGGACAGAGGAAGACTCCGTCTCGGGGGAAAAAAAAAGGTTAAAATGATCAATTTTAGGATATGTATATTTTACCCCAATTTTTAAAAAATTTCAAAACTGATAGCCAACATTTGGTCAGGGGTGGTGGCTCGTGCCTGTAATCCCAGTACTTTGGGAGGCCGAGGTGGTCTGATAACCTGAGGTCAGGAGTTCAAGAACAGCCTGGGCAATATGGTGAAACCCCGTCTCTACCAAAAATACAAAATAATTGGCCGGGCATGGTGGCGCACGCCTGTAGTCCCAGCTACTCGGGAGGCTGAGGCAGGAGGATCGCTTGAGCTGGGAAGACAGAGGTTGCAGTGAGCCGAGATCGCACTATTGAACTCTAGTCTGAGTGACAGAGCAAGACTCCGTCTCAAAAAAAAAAAAAGGCAACATTTACTAATAATGTATTATTATCTAACCCAGCAGCCAGAGTGATCCAGCTATCATGAGCGAGCCATGACTCTCCTCTGCTCAGAGCCCTCCAAGGTGCCCCTCTCACTAGAGCATACACTGAGCCCCTACATGGTCCTGGGGTAACTGGTACCAGGGTCCGTGTTGGACATCCTCCTCCCTGCCCTCTCCCTTTCTCCCTACAGCAGCACTGGCCTCTTCACTGTCCTCCTAATGTGCCACACATGGCCCCACCTCAACGCCTTGCACTGCTCTTTGCTTGCCCCAGTCCTCCCCTCCACGTTCACCAGGATCTGTTCCTCAATGGCTTCAGGTCTTTATTCAAATAACCCCTTAGCAGGATGACCTCCCTGGCAACCCCTCCACACACTTCCTGTACTTCCTCTTCCTCCCCAGCATTCATCATTATCTAATGTGTGAGATATTTGTGTATTTATCTTGTTTCACGTCTATGCCCCACTAGAATGGAGGCTAATGTGGGCAGGCAGTGGTCTGTTTTGTTCACTGATTTATCCCAGCCCCTAGAAGGGTACCTGGAACCTGGTGGATGGTCAAGGAATATGTGTTAACCAGGAGTGGCGACTCACACCTATAATCCTAGCTATTTGGGAGGCTGAGGCAGAAGGATCACTTGAGCCCAAGAATTTGAGACCAGCCAGAGCAATATAGTGAGACAAAAAATAAATAAATATTTGTTCTAAAAAAGAAAGAAAGATTCGTTGACTGCATGGAGTTTTGTTTGTTTGTTTGTTTGTTTTGAGACAGAGTCTAGCCCTGTTGCCAGGCTGGAGTGCAGTGGCGCAATCTCGGCTCACTGCAACCTCCGCCTCCCGGGTTCAAGCGATTCTCCTGCCTCAGCCTCCTGAGTAGCTGGGATTACAGGCACACGCAGCCACGCCCAGCTAATTTTTATGTTTTTACTAGAGAGGGGGTTTCACCACGTTGGCCAGGATGGTCTCGATCTCCTGAACCTCATGATCTGCCCAATTCGGCTTCCCAAAGTGCTGGGATTACAGGCTTGAGCCACTGAGCCTGGCCAACTGCAAGGAGTTTTTAAGATTTCCTATGGCCCAAGTACTCATAAGCATCCTGCATGGATTAACCCTGAGAGGCAGGTGGTATTATTATTCTCACTGTACCTGGGTTCCCACCTGATAATTGGTGAGGCCCTTTCAAATGTCCTTTGGCCTTCTATCCCCTGCCTTCTCTTGACTCCTTGAAGTGGGAAAACGAAACCCAAAGTGCCTCCCTCCCCAGAGTGGGCCATGTGGTGAAGTCTATCCAATGTCTCAGCACCTGCCGCTCTCTAGTTGCATCCTGGCCATAGGCTGAATGGGTAGAGAGTTGTCTGAGGCTGAGACTATGCTGTGAGGGAGGACAGGCCGGCCAGGGACAGTGCCAGCAACACGGACCAGGGGGTGGTGGGAAGGTAAAATAAAGGCAGAGGAAACTTCTCCCAATTGAGGCACACCTACCCAAGGCCTCTGCCTCTACCCAGACTCCTGATTTTGACCTGCCTAAAATAAATCCGGGGTCTGCAAATGGCCTGGAGGCTGCAAATGGCCTGAAGGCTGATGGTTGGAGGGCAGATAAAGGCAACTCATGGCACTGCATGCTGCCCCTTGGTGGGCAGGTCCCAGGTCCCAGGGTACCAGCCCCCCTGGGGTGTGATGTGGGCAGCCTCTGAGCTAAGTGAGGTGTAAACAAGAAACCTGGGTTGCCTTTGCCCTCTGTCCGCCCCTTGTCCTCTGTTTACATCCTCCCTTCCCGTAAATGAGTTGGGTGCTGGGCCCCACTGGCCCTGATCCAGACACACCTGTAGGACAGGTTGGGCAGAGCTCTTGGGGGTGGAGAGCGGGTGGCAGTACTGGCAGGTGTTTCAGGCCCTTGGGGAGCAAGCTCTGTTCCTTTCCATGGCAGTGCTGCTGCCAGGTTCTTGCTGCCTTGGGCCAGGAATTCTTGGCCAACTCCAAAACGATGGGATGGCTCTAGGGGGGGCTACCTTGCCCAAGGAGTGCCAGGAGTTGTGTTCAAGCCCTCAGAGGCAAGAGGACCAAAGGCTGTTTATCTTCAGTGGGCATTTCCCAGCAGAAATCTGAGGTCTAGAGCAAGACAGAGTAGAATTGACAATAAGAGCCACACTTGAGCTGCTAGCTGCCTTGATGGGAGACCCCACTGTAACATGGTGTCCAGGAGGAGGTGGCGGTACTGGGCACCCTGAGTGGCTCTGCCTCTCTCTGGACTTTGTTCTGCAGTCAGGTCAGTTGAGGAAGCAAGAGTGAACCTGGAGTTTGGGTTTCTGGAAGGAGCAAGGGGGAAAGGCAGACTTGGGCAAGGGACATAGGTGTCAGATGAGGCAAGTCTGAGTCAGGAGGCAGAGCCTGTGTCCCAGAGGAAGAGAAACACCAGTGTCCAGCCTCCAGGCCACTTGCAGCCCCCAGATTTATTTTAGGCAGGTCAGAGTCAGGAGTCTGGGTAGGGACAGAGGCCTTGGGTGGGTGTGTCTCAACTCAGAGAAGTTTCCTCTGCCACCAGAGGATTAACTGACCAAGTTTACCTAAGATGTGTTTTCCACCTGATCTCTTCTGTCCCTCTCAACAACAATGATGACTGTGCACTCAGTCAACAAATATGTAGTAACTACTTACTATGTGCCCAGCCCTTTGCTGGGTGCTTAGATCACAGCTGTGTTCGTTGGTGACTTTACCAATCCATGGCATCTTCTCGGTGGGGCACTGTCCTGGTCAGCTCCTTCTCCCATTCCCTCCATCGTTCCTCTACCCTCACCTGTCCCATTCCCTCCATCGTTCCTCCACCCTCACCTGCAGCTCCTGCGTCTCTTGACTCTCATCAAATGATCTTGCTGTCTTCTTCACCGGAAGGCCATGACCTCAAACAGGAAATCCTTCAGTTTCCCACCCTGCTGAATCTGTACCACCTTCCCTCCAGAGGAGTAGAAGAGGTGTCAACCCTGCCCCCGTGCTGGCGGTCCCAGTCCTGCTCAGCTTCTCTGGACGGCAGATTAGCACACAGAGGCTCAGCTCTAAGACCACCTAGGGGCCTGCTTTAGGGGGTCCTGCTGAGTAAGGCAGAGGCTCAGGGTGGCCACAGTGGAGAACTGCTGGCTTAGCCTGCTTCCTGCATTGTGCCTGAGATGCCTGTGGCAAGGCTTTGCAGTCCCCACACCTGATTCTGTACGTCCTGGGACACAATGACTTGGATTTCATCTTTTTTTTTTTTTTCAAGCCAAAAATTAGGATTCAGTTTATTCCAACATTGAATGTATCAGGAAAACCAAAGATAAAGTGACAGAGGTACATTAGGCACATTGTATACGGATTTCATCTTTACTTGTCCTTTGCCAAAGAACTATGCATATTCTGGTGATGGTGGTTTTCTTCAACAGATCTTTACGGGAAGGCCCTCTCATTTCCTCCACACCTTTCCTCTAGTGAAAGGGTTCTCAACCTCCAAGGAGTGTTGGGATTGTCTCCCCAGGTTATATCATCTGTCATGCATATGGACTGTTAGCTCTGTGATTTTTGCTCTCAGCCCCCAGGCTGTCTCTCAGCTCTAGAAGGAATTGTTCAAGGTCCTCCAGGTCCATGGCTCACTGCCTACTGCCTTTTCCTTTTAGGGTGGTAAACTATGGTAAAGTAAATATATGGGGAAACTAACGATAGATAAGGATTATTTAGGTTTTTTTTTTTTTGAAACACGGTTTCACCTGTCACCCAGGCTGGAGTGTAGTGGTACAATCTCGGCTCACTGTAATCTCTACCTCCCAGGTTCAAGAGATTCTTGTGCCTCAACCTCCTGAATAGGTTGGATTACAGGTTCCCACCACCACACCGGATAATTTTTTTTTTTTTTTTTGAGACGGAGTTTCGCTCTTGTTGCCCAGGCTGGAGTACAATGGTGCGATCTTGGCTCACTACAACCTCTGCCTCCTGGGTTCAAGCGATTCTTCTGCCTCAGCCTCCTGAGTAGCTGGGATTACAGGCATGCACCACCACACACAGCTAATTTGGTATTTTTAGGAGAGACGGGGTTTCTGTCCATGTTGGTCAGGCTGGTCTCGAACTCCCGACCTCAGGTGATCCATCTGCCTCAGCCTCCCAAAGTGCTGGGATTACAGGTGTGAGCCATTGTGCCTGGCCTTAATTTTTGTATTTTTTAGCAGAGATGAGGTTTCACCCTGTTGGCCAGGCTGGTCTTGAACTCCTGGCCTCAAGTGATCCACACACCTCAGCCTCCCAAATTGCTGGGATTGCAGACATGAGCCACCACTTCTGGCCCCAATATGTCACTTTTACAATGGGAAATTTATGCCCTGCTTTTAGGCAGAGAGAGAGAGGGCAGAGAGCTAGCTTCTCCTGTGTCAGCTATATCTCAGTTGCCTTCAGCCCAAAATAATTATTTTGCCATAGTCTGATGCCCTTCACAGGTTAGTCCTATTCCTAACACAGGCACCCTGGAAGGCTGAAGTCCTCTGTACAGCTCTTGCTCCCTCTAGAAGAGATTTTCTAGCTCTCCTTGCTGTTCCCCAACTCTTTAGAGCCATGACTCTGCCTGTGTCCAGCACTTATTGCCCCATCATTCTTTCTTAAGCTGGGTTTCCCCTGATCTCTCAGAATATATCATTCTAGAGTCACTAGAAAGAATGGGAGCGGACTGGAAAGGGTGGGGAGAACTACCACCTATTACGTAGGCAAGTGTTTTGCATATGTTATCTAAGTCTTTCAACAACCCTGTGGAGTAGGTACTATTATCCCTTTCTACTTATAAGGAAATGTAAGAGTCGTATAGGTTGGGCCGCTCACCCAAGGTCAAGTTGCTACCTTGCAGTGGTGGAGCCTGGACACCAGCCCAGGTCTTGTAGATCAGAGCTTCTCAAACTATTTGTGAAGGACCAATTCTGAAAAAAAAAAAAAAAAGAAGGACCACTTTTGTTTTTGCTTTGGTTTGAGTTGTTTTTAATTTCCAGTCTAAAATTATTGCAAAGCATAATAAAAATGAATTGCTGGAAAAATGAAAAGAAGGAAAGGATATACAAATTATAAGCCCATTTGGTTGTTGCTGTTGTTGTTGTTATTGGGTTGAACAGATGTAACATTTTTCTGTCAAATTACTTCAATAGTTTCTAAGCATGGACTGGCACCAACCAGTCTGCAGACCACATCACAGGCTGCATGAAGAGAATCTCTCTAGGGATGGGCTGTGTGGCTCATGCCTGAAATCCCATCACTTTGGGAGGCTGAGGCAGGCAGGTTGCTTGAGCCTAGCACTTTGAGACCAGGCTTGGAAGCACATTGAGACCTCATCTCTATGAATAATTGAAAAATTAGGTCGGAGCTGGGCGTGGTGGCTCATGCCTGTAATCCCAGCACTTTGGAATGACAAGGAGGGCAGATCACTTGAGGTCAGGAGTTCGAGACCAGCCTGGCCAGCATGGTGAAACTCTAGTCAAACTACAGAAATTAGCAGGGCGTGGTGGCTGCACACCTGTAATCCCAGCTACTCTGGAAGCTGAGGCAGGAGAATCACATGAATCTGGGAAGCGGAAGTTGCAGTGAACCAAGATCTCCCCACTGCACTCCAGCCTGGGCTACAAAGTGAGACTCCACTTCAAAAAAAAAAAAAAAAAGAAAGAAAAAGAAAAGAAAAGAAAAATTAGGCCAGGTGCAGTGGCTCACGCCCGTAATCCCAACACTTTGGGAAGCTGAGACAGGCAGATCACTTGAGGTCAGGAGTTCCAGACCAGCCTGGCCAACATGGTAAAACCCCGTCTCTACTAAAAATACAAAAATTAGGCTGGGCGCGGTGGCTCATGCCTATAATCCCAGCACTTTGGGAGGTCGAGGTAGGTGGATCACAAGGTCAGCAGATCGAGACCATCCTGGCTAACACAGTGAAACACCGTCTGTACTAAAAATACAAAAAATTGCCAGGTGCGGTGGCTCACGCCTGTAATCCCAGCACTTTGGGAGGCCAAGACAGGTGGATCACGAGGTCAGGAGATCGAGACCATCCTGGCTAACACGGTGAAACCCTGTCTCTACTAAAAATACAAAAAAATTAGCCGGGCGTGGTGGCAGGCCCTGTAGTCCCAGCTACTCGGGAGGTGGAGGCAGGAGAATGGCATGAACCCGGGAGGCGGAGCTTGCAGTGAGCCGAGATCGCGCCACTGCACTCCAGCCTGGGCGACAGAGCGAGACTCCGTCTCAAAAAACAAAACAAAACAAAACAAAACAAAAAATTAGCCGGGCGTGGTTGCAGACGGCTGTAATCCCAGCTACTTGAGAGGCTGAGGCAGGAGAATGGCATGAACCCAGGAGGCGGAGCTTGCAGTGAGCCGAGATCCTGCCACTGCACTCCAGCCTGGGCAACAGAGCGAGACTCTGTTTCAAAAAAATAATAAAAATAAATAAATGTTTTTGTTGTTGTTGAGACGGAATCTCGCTCTTGTTGCCCAGGCTGGAGTGCAATGGCACGATCTTGGCTCACTGCAACCTCTGCCTCCCGAGTTCAAGTGATTCTCCTGCCTCAGCCTCCTGAGTAGCTGGGATTACAGGTGCCCGCCACTGTGCCTGGCTACTTTTTGTAGTTTTAGTAGAGACAGGGTTTCACCATGTTAGTCAGGCTGGTCTTGAACTCCTGACCTCAGATGATCCGCCCGCCTCGGCCTCCCAAAGTGCTGGGATTACAGGCGTGAGCCACCGCGCCTGGCGAGACTCACTCTTGAGGTTGGCCCAGGTTACCGAGGAGTATGTCATGGTCTTCAGGTTTTTTGATCTTAGAAAAGATTGAGAGTAACTCTGTCTATCTGTAAGAGTGTACATTGCCAGCAAAATGTCTGGAAGGACACTCACTAATAGGCTCTCAGTTGCTATCTCTGGGGGTAGAATTTAATATGATTTTTCATTTCTTCTTTCTACCCATTGGGCACTGATTGAATCATATAATAGCCATGTAGTTTTTAAAAATAGCTTCGCTGAGATTTAATTCACAATACCATAAAATTCATCCTTTAAACGTATACACTTCAGAGGTTTCTAATATATTCACAGAATTGTGCATGTATCACCACTAGCTCGTTTCAGAACATTTTCATCACTCCAGAAAGAAACCCTGTGCCCATTAGCAGCCACTCCCCATTTCTCTCTCCCCTCAGTCTCTGGCAACCACTAGTCGACTTTCTGTCTCTATAGATTTGGATATTCTGGACATTTCACATAAACGGAATCATACAACTTACGGTCTTATGGGATTGGCTCTTGCATTTGGCATATCCTTTTCAAGGTTCCACCATGTTGTTGGATGTACTTCACTACTTTTTATTGCTGAATAGTATTCCAACCAAGTTCTACTGTTACAAATATTTTGCAAAAAGCTGGTGGGGGCCAGGCGCGGTGGCTCACGCCTGTAATCCCAGCACTTTGGGAGGCCAAGGAGAGAGGATCACTTGAGGTCAGAAGTTCGAGACCAGCCTGGCCAATACCATCTCTACTAAAAATACAAAAATTAGCTGGGTGTGGTCGTGGGCACCTATAATCCCAGCTACTCGGGAGGCTGAGGCAGAGAATGGCTTGAACTTGGGAGGTGGAGGTTGCAGTGAGCTGAGATAAGGCCACTGCACTCCAGCCTGGGCAACAGAGGGAAACTCAGTCTCAAAAAATAAAAAATAATAAAAAATAATTATAATAAATTTTTTATTTTTTATTGTTTTTTTTTTTTGTTTTTTTTTTTGTTTTTTTTTTTTTTTGAGACAGAGTCTTGCCCTGTCGCCCAGGCTGGAGTGCAGTGGTGCAATCTTAGCTCACTGCAACCTCCACCTCCCAGGTTCAAGCGATTCTCTTGCCTCAGCCTCCTGAGTAGCTAGGATTACAGACATGTGCCACCACGCCTGGCTAATTTTTGTATTTTTAGTAGAAAAACGTTGGTCAGGCTGGTCTCGAACTCCTGACCTCAAGTGATCCACCTGCCTCAGCCTCCCAAAGTGCTGGGATTACAGGCGTGAGCCACTGCACCCGGCCATAAAATAATTTTTTAAAAAAGCTGGTGGGGGCTGGGCATGGAGCTTCATGCCTGTAATCCCAGCATTTTTTTTTTTTTTTTTGAGACTGAGTTTCTCTCTTGTTGCCCAAGCTGGAGTGCAATGGTGTAATCTTGGCTCACTGCAACCTCCGCCTCCCAGGTCAGGTCCAAGCGATTCTTCTGCCTCAGCCTCCCAAGTAGCTGGGATTACAGGCATGCACCACCACGCCTGGCTAATTTTTGTATTTTTAGTATAGACAGGGTTTCTCCATATTGGTCAGGCTGGTCTCGAACTCCTGACCTCAGGTGATCCACCCACCTCGGCCTTCCAAAGTGCTGGGGTTACAGGCGTGAGCCACCTTGCCCAGCCTCATCCCAGCATTTTGAGAAGCCAAGGCAGGAGGGTGCCTTGACCCCAGAAGTTCGAGACCAGCCTGAGCAACATAGTGAGACCTCCTCTCTACAAAAAATTTAAAAATGGGCTGGGCGCGGTGGCTCACACCTATAATCCCAGCACTTTGGGAGGCCAAGGCAGGTGGATCACATGAGGTCAGGAGTTTGAGACCAGCCTGATCAACAAGGCAAAACCCTGTCTCTACTAAAAATACAAAAATTAGCCAGGTGTGGTAGCACATGCCTGTAATCCCAACTACTTGGGAGGCTGAGGTAGGAGAATTGCTTGAACCCGGGAGGCGGAGGTTGCAGTGAGCTGAGATCATGCCACTGTACTCGAGCCTGGAAGTCAGAGCAAGATTCTGTCTCGAAAAAAAAAAAAAAATTTAAATGCGGGAAGATTGCTTGAGCCTAGGAGGTCAAGACTGCAATGAGCTGTGATCATGCCTCTGCACTTCAGCCTGGGTGACAGGGAGAGACACTGACTCAGAAAAAAAAAAACAACTGGTGGGCTTTGAGTTTCATGTACAAGTAGAGAATGTATCTAAATTATTAGCATCATTATCACTCAAAAATGTTTCTATTGAGCAGCTTTTGGAAGAGCTGCTGGGGACACTCATGTGGACATGACAGAAAATAGATCTGCCTCAAAAAGTAAAAAAAATAACAGATGCGGCCGGGCACGGTGGCTCAAGCCTGTAATACCGGCACTTTGGGAACCCAAGGCGGGCAGATCACGAGGTCAGGAGATTGAGACCATCCCGGCTAACATGGTGAAACTCTGTCTCTACTAAAAATACAAAAAATTAGCCGGGCACGGTGGCAGGCGCCTGTAGTCCCAGCTACTTGGGAGGCTGAGGCAGAAGAATGGCATGAACCCGGGAGGTGGAGGTTGCAGTGAGCTGAGATTGCGCCACTGCACTCCAGCCCGGGTGACAAAGCGAGACTCCGTCTCGAAAAAAATAATAATAACAATAACAGATGCTGGTAAGATTTCTAGATAAAGGGGAACGCTGATACACTGTTGGTGGGAATGTAAATTAGTTCAACCATGGTAGAAAGCAGTGTGGGAATTCCCCAAAGATTTAGAAACAGAAATACCATTCGACCCAGCAGTCTCATTACTGGGTATATACCCAAAAGAATAGATAGCATTCTACATAAAGACACATGCATGCGTATGTTCCTCGCAGCACTATTCACAATACAAAGACAAGGAATCAACCTAAATGCTCATTGATGATAGACTGAATAAAGAAAATGTGGTACATATACACCATGGAATACTACGCAGCCAAAAAAAATAATGAGATCACGTCTTGCGCAGGAACATGGATGGAGCTGGAGGCCATTATCCTAAACAAACTAATGCAGGAACAGAAAACCAAATACCGCAAGTTCTCACTTACAAGTGGGAGCTAAATGATGGGAACACATGGACACAAACAGGGGAACAACAGACACTGGGGCCTCCTTGAGGGTGGAGGCTGGGAGGAGGGAGAGGATCAGAAAAAGTCACTATTGAGTACTAGGCTTAATACCTGGGTGATGAAATAATCTGTACAACAAACCCCTGTGACAGAAGTTTACCTAATAACTAAACTGCACATGTACCCCTGAACCTAAAATAAAAGTTATTTTAAAAAATAGATCTGGGCCGGGTGTGGTAGCTCATGCCTGTGATCCTAGCACTTTGAGAGGCCGAGGTGGGTGGATCACCTGAGGTCAGGAGTTCAAGACCAACCTGGCCAACATGGTGAAACCCATCTCTACTAAAAACACAAAAATCAACCGGGTATGGTGGCATACACCTGTAATCCCAACTACTCGGGAGGCTGAGGCAGGAGAATCGCTTGAACCCAGAAGGCAGAGGTTGCAGTGGGCTGAGATCTCACCACTGCACTCCAGCCTGGGCAACAGAGCAAGACACCATCTCCAGAAAAAAAGATCTGCCTTTGAGTAGCTTACATTGGGGCTGGTGAGGGACAGATAGTAAATAAGTACAGAAAGACACTAGATAATCTCAGGTGCATAAGGGCTCTGAAGACAAGATGGCTGGGTGAAGTGCTGGAAGGTGGGGTGGGGTTGGGAAGGGGATCTATTTTAGATAGGGTGCTGGGCAGAGGCTCTCTGAATAGGTGAGATTTGAACTGAGACCTGTCTGGTGAGAAGCAGAGGAAAGAGGAAACAGCAGGTGGGCCCTGAGACAGGAGCAAGCTGGGTGTTTTGGGGAAACAGGGAAGCTGTGTGCCAAGGCCAGTGAATACATGGTGGCACCCGACGAGACTGAGGAGGTAGCCACAGGGGACCAGAATGCATAGGCTCTTGCAGGCCAGAGCAAAGAGTCAGGGTGTTATTCTATGGGAGATGAGAAGCCACAATTTTAAAACAGGGAGTCATCCAATCTATTTTTTTTCTTTTTTCTTTTTGAGACGAAGTTTCACTCTTGTCACCCAGGCTGAAGTGCAATGGTATGATATCGGCTCACCGCAACCTCTGCCTCCCGGGTTCAAGTGATTCTCCTGCCTTAGCCTTCCAAGTAGCTGGGATTACAGGCGTGTGCCACCACACCTGGCTAATTTTTTTGTATTATTAGTAGAGATGGGGTTTCACCATGTTGACCAGGCTTGTCTTGAACTCCTGACCTCAGGTGACCACCCGCTTTGGCCTCCCAAAGTGCCAGGATTACAGGAGTGAGCCATCGTGCCCGGCCTTTTTTTTTTGAGATGGATTCTAACTCTGTCACCCAAGTTGGAATGTGGCGACACAATCTCAGCTCACTGCAGTCTCCACCTCCTGAGTTCAAGCTGTTCTTCTGCCTCAGCCTCCTGAATAACTGGGATTACAGGTGTGTGCCACCGTGCCTGGCTAAATTTTGTATTTTTAGTAGAGTCAGGGTTTTACCATGTTGGCCAGGCTGGTCTTGATTCCTGACCTCAACTGATCCTCCCGCCTCGACCTACCAAAGCGCTGGGATTACAGGTGTGAGCCACTTCACTTGGCCTGATTTCCATGTTTAAAAGTTCACTCTGGTGGCCCTGTGAAGATAGACAGGAGCAAGAATGTAGGTGGGACAGCCGTAAAGAGGCTACTGCAGGCCTCCAGGGTGGAGACAATGGTGACTTGGACCAGGATGGAGCAGGGGAGATGGTGAGAAATGGACAGGCTAAGATTATATTTTGGTGGTGGAGCTGAAAGAATTTGCTGATGAATGAGCTGTGAGGCATAAGAAATACAGGCGGCAACAATGGAGTCCAGGCGTTTGCTGAGAGGATGGTAATGCAACAGTGAGCACAGGAGGCCAAAACATCACACTCACAGAAGACCAGTGGTCACTGAGGTTGCTATTTTTTTTTTTTTTTTTTTTTTTTTTTGAGAAAGAGTCTCACTCCATCGCCCAGGCTGGAGTGCAGTGGTGCAATCTCAGCTCACCGCAACCTCCACCTCCTGGATTCAAGTGATTCTCCTGCCTCAGCCTCCCAAGTAGCTGGGATTACAGGTGTGCCCCCACCATACCTGGCTAATGTTGGTATTTTTAGTAGAGACAGGGTTTCACCATTTTGGCCAGGCTGGTCTTAAACTCCTGACCTCAGGTGATCTGCCCACCTCTGCCTCTCAAAGTGCTGGGATTACAGGCGTGAGCCACCGCGCCTTGCTGCAGTTGCTATTTAGATCTGGAATGCTTTTCCCAGTTTAGTGTGGTCAAGATAGGGATGGGCCGAGGCTGGCACTGACGCTAGACTTCGGTGCACAGGGCAAGTGTGGACAAGCCCCAAGTGGCTTTGTGAGGCCCACACAGTAAAGCTTGGGAAATGGGAAGTGGGGCTGCCCCCAGATTCTGGTATCTATGACAACTAAGGCTGCTGCACATCCTCATGGCTCTCCCAGAGACCTCAGGTGAGGCCGTTCTGTGTTACTCAAGCACCCATGCCACCTGCGGGGTGGGGCAGGACCCTCCTACCCAGCCCTGGGCCTCCCACGGGTGCACAGGGATAACCTGAGCCAGCCTCGCTGGGGCATGGGCGGGCGTGGTGGCGTGGGCCTGGCGCCAGAGAGTGGAGCAGAATGTCAGCTCTGTGAGCCGCACCGGGTGCCAGCACTCTGCAAACAGACTCTAGTCACCAGAGAGACTGGAGTCACGAACCTAACAAAGCGCTCAGCTGGGCAACTGTAACAGCAGAGGGCGGGGCCGCACAGTGCTGCCTAGCGCCTCCTGCCTTGATCTGGTCAGGGTTATCGGAGGAGACAGGTTCCCCAGGAGGGCCCATTAACAAGATTAATTGGGGTGGCCTGGGGGACTCTGGGATGCTCACTGGAAACATATCCTGGGGGAATGAGGTAGGTGGGGAGCCAGGAAAACTGCCCCGTCTTGTTTCCTTCCCTACAGCCCTTTATCTGGAGAGACAAGCTCTACTATACTACAAGGGGTTAATTTAAGAAGGGGTTGCTGGGCATGGTGGTTCATGCCTGTAATCCCAGTGCTTTGGGAGGCCGAGGTGGGTGGATCAGTTGAGGTTAGGAGTTTAAAACCAGCCTGGCCAACATGGCGAAACCCCATCTCTACTAAAAAAACAAAAATTGCCAGGCGCAGTGGCTCATGCCTGTAATCCCAGCACCTTGGGAGGCCGAGGCGGGTGGATCACCTGAGTTCAGGAGTTCGAGGCCAGCCTGGCCAACATGGTGAAACCCCATCTCTACTAAAAATACAAAAATTAGCCAGGTATGGTGGTGCACGTCTGTAATCCCAGCTACTCGGGAGGCTGAGGCCTGAGAATCACTTGAACCTGGGAGGCAGAGCTTGCAGTGAGCTGAGATCACGCCACTGCACTCCAGCCTGGACAACAGAATGAGACTCCATCTCAAACAAACAAAACAACATCATATTAAAAAGAAAACCCGGGCCCGTTTTTTTTTAAAGACCCACTGCAGAAATGACCCTTCTCATTGGTGGCTGGTGAAATTGTTCTTGCCAAGGTTTGGTATGACCAGGCAAAAAGCTTTCAATGCTCAAAGTGAGGAAGCATAGAAGTCATGTACTCTGCATTGTAGTTGACCAGAAGGTAAATCAAGAACCACTGAGCATGGCTGGGTGCTGTGGCTCATGTCTGAAACCCTTGCACTTTGGGAGGCTGAGGCAGGAGGATCGCTTGAGCCCAGGAATTCAAGACCAGCCTAGCAACATAACGAAACCCTGTCTGTACAAAAAAAAATTAAAAAATTAGCTGGGTGTGGTGGTACATGCCTGTGATCCCAGCTACTCAGGAGGCTGAGGTGGGACGATCACTTGAGCCTGGGAGGTTGAGGTTGCAGTGAGTCATGCTCACACCACTGCACTCCAGGCTGGGCCACCCTGTCTCAAAAAACAAACAAAAAACAAGAACCACTGAGCATAGGTCACTGGAAGGGAGATTTTGTCTTAATAGAAGAATTCCAACAAGGGTATGGGCAATTTTCTGAGACGGGGACATGGGTGTTCGTTCATGTAAAGCCTGGATGTCAAAGGAACAAAGTCTGGGGAACCAACCAATCTCATTGCCAGCTACCAATGTGGACCATGCCTGCTGCAGTTACACCCACAGTGCTGTGATTCTCAGTCCCTCTGGTCGTCTGTCCTCCTGCAAGCCCAAGCCTACTATGATGGCGTTTCCTCTCCCTTGCTCTACCCTCCTACCGTCTCCCCACCCTCCACCAAACCCTCTTCACTTTCTGGCCTCAGTTAAATTTAGCCCAGCCCTGAGGGTGCTGCTTCCCTTGGAGCCTGTGTAGCCTGTGAAATCCAGTCATGCCCTCAGGGGCTAGAGGTGAGGCAGACTGTCTTCCCTGTCATCTCAGTAACTGTGACTTCCATCTACTAGGTTTCTGTAACCAAAAATCAAGATGTCATCCTTGATTCTTCTGTATCCCTCATTCCTCCTTTTTTTTTTTTAGATGGAGTCTCACTCTATCACCCAGGCTGGAGTGCAGTGACATGATCAGAGCTCACCACAATCTCCACCTCCCAGGTTCAAATGATTCTCCTGCCTCAGCCTCCCAAGTAGCTGGGACAACAGGTGCGTGCCATCACGCCCAGCTAATTTTTGTATTTTTAGTAGAGACAGGGTTTCACCGTGTTGACCAGGCTGATCTCGAACTCCTGACCTCAAGTGATCAGCCTGCCTCAGCCTCCCAAAGTGCTGGGATTACAGGTGTGAGCCACCATGCCTGGCCGCCTTAGTGTACTTCTATCTTCAAACATCGTTCTGGGCATTTACTATGCCCTTTCAACCTGAAAACTGAAGGATATTTCAGTTCAGTTTTTGGAAATTTGCGTGGATTGTTTCAGTGATTTTTTGTTTTTGTTTTTTTTTGAGACGGACAGTCTCTCACACTGTCACCTAGGCTGGAGCGCAGTGGCGCGATCTCAGCTCACTGCAAGCTCTGCCTCCCGGGTTCATGCCATTCTCCTGCCTAAGCCTCCCGAGTAGCTGGGACTACAGGCGCCTGCCACCATGCCCGGCTAATTTTTTGTATTTTTAGTAGAGACGGGGTTTCACCGTGTTAGCCAGGATGGTCTCGATCTCCCGACCTCGTGATCCGCCCGCCTCAGTCCCCCAAAGTGCTGGGATTACAGGTATGTGCCACCGCGCCCAGCTAATTTTTGTATACTCTTTGCTCTTTCAAGAACCCCTATTTATCAGAAGTTGGGCTCTTCACAGCGAATTGTCTAATTCTCTTTTCTTTCCTCTTTGCATCTTGTTGTCTTTCAGCTCTAATTTCTGGAAGATTTCCTCAACTTTTTTTCTAACCCTTTATTGAGTTTATATTTTCTGTTTTCATGTATCTAATTTCCAAGAGCTCTTTTTATGTTTTTGGTTATTGTGGGGTCTTTTTTGAGGCAGGGTCTCACCCTGTCACCCAGACTGGAGTGCAGTGGCGCGATCACGGCTGACTGCAGCCTCCAGCTCCCAGGCTCAGGCAATCTTTCTACCTCGGCTGCCCAAGTAGCTGGGACTACAGGGACATGCCATTACGTCCAGCTAATTATTTTTGCTTTTTTATAGAGATGGGGTCTTACTTTATTGGCCAGGCGGACCATGTCCTATACATGTTATTTTTTTATAGCATCTACTCTTGTGCCTTTGTTTTCTATTGTTGCATAACAAATTACTCCAAAAGATAGAGGCTTAAAAAAAAATGAACATTCATTGTTTTACAGTTTCTTTTCTTTTCTTTTCTTTTTTTGAGGCAGAGTCTTGCTGTTTCACCCAGGCTAGCTAGAGTGCAGTGGCGTGATCTTAGCTCACTGCAAACTCCGCCTCCCAGGTTCAAGCAATTCTCCTGCTTCAGCCTCCCGAGTAGCTGGGATTACAGGCGCCCGCCACCACGCCCAGCTAATTTTTGTATTTTTTAGTAGAGACGGTGTTTCACTATCTTGGCCAGGTTGGTCTTGAACTTCTTTTTTTTTTTTTGAGACGGAGTCTCACTCTGTCACCCAGGCTGGAGTGCAGTGGCGCAATCTCGGCTCACTGCAAGCTCCGCCTCCCGGGTTCACGCCATTCTCCTGCCTCAGCCTCCCAAGTAGCTGGGACTACAGGTGCCCGCCATCATGCCCGGCTAATTTTTTTTTGTATTTTTTAGTAGAGACGGGGTTTCACCGTGTTAGCCAGGATGGTCTCGATCTCCTGACCTCGTGATCCGCCCGCCTCAGCCTCCCAAAGTGCTGGGATTACAGGCTTGAGCCACCGCGCCCAGCCGGTCTCGAATTTCTGACCTCATGATCCACCCGCCTCGGCCTCCCAAAGTGCTGGGATTACAGGCATGAGCCACCGTGCCCAGCCTTTTTAATTTTTTTGAGACAGAGTCTCACTCTGCTGCCCAGGCTGAAGTGCAGTGGCGCATTCTTGGCTCACTGCAACCTCTGCTTCGTGGGGTCAAATGATTCTCCTGCCTCAGCCTCCCGAGTAGCTGGGATTACCAGCATGCCCCACCACACCTGGCTAATTTTGTATGTTTAGTAGAGATGGGGTTTCACTATGTTGGCCAGGCAGGTCTTGTACTGACCTCAAGTGATCCACCTGCCTCAGCCTCCCAAAGTGCTGGGATTACAGGTGTGAGCCACCGTTTCTTTTTGTCAGGAATTCTGGTGGGGTCTACCTCAGTGGGCTTAGGCTTGGGGGTCCCTCCTAAGGCTGCAGTCATCTGAAGGCTTGACTGCGGCTGGAGGATCCACTTCTAAGGAGGCCCAGAAACACATCTGGAGAGCTGACAGTGATTCTTGGCCACAGTTCCTCCCAGTGGAGGCCTCTCCAGAGATTGCTTAAGCGTCCTTCTGACACAGCCACTGGCTTTCCACAAAGTGAGCAGCCTCAGAGGGTACAGGCTGAAAGTGGCAATGTCTTTTATGACTTAGCCTTGGAAGCCATATGTTGTCACTTTACCCACATTCTATTGTAAATTGGGTTGCTTCTGGCTTTGCCCCTGCTGTCTTAAGATGTAGTGTGTCAGAGGGACACAGGAAGCAACTGAAAGAGCTCCCACTGGTTAAAGCCTAAACAATCTGAACAACAAAATCAAGTAGTGTTGGATGACAACGCAGAATATGACACAGACATCCACAAGTCCACACTGATGTAAGTAAATGACAAGTCCACACTGATGTAAGTAAATGACAAGTCCACACTGATGTAAGTAAATGACTGCACTATTGGATGATGCCCACACCCAGCCCTGCCTCTCCAACCCCATTTCTAATCATGAGAGGAACAGCAGACAAATCCCAACTCCGGGGCATTCTCCAAAACGAATCTCCAGGAATCGTCAAAACTGCCAAGGTCATTAAAAACTAGGAAAGTCTGCTGGGTGTGGTGGCTCATGCTTGTAATCCCAGCACTTTTGGAGGCTGAGGTGGGCAGATCACCTGAGGTCAGGAGTTTGAGACCACCCTGACCAACATGGTGAAACCCCGTCTCTACTAAAAATACAAAATTAACCGGGCATGGGTGGTGCATGCTCGTAATCCCAGCTACTTGGGAGGCTTTAACCTGGGAGGCTTTAACCTTGGGAGGCAGGAGAATCGCTTGAACCTGGGATGTGGAGGTTGCAGTGAGCCGAGATCGCGCCATTGCACTCCAGCCTGGGCAACAAGAGTGAAACTCCGTCTCAAAAAAACAAAACAAAACAAAACGTCTGGGTGCGGTGGCTCATGCCTGTAATCCCAGCACTTTGGGAGGCTGAGGTGGGAATATCACCTGAGGTCGGGAGTTCGAGACCAGCCTGACCAACATGGAGAAACCCTGTCTCTACTAAAAATAAAAAAATTAGCCAGGTGTGGTCACACATGCCTGTAATCCCAGCTACTCAGGAGGCTGAGGCAGGATAATCACTTGAACCTGGGAGGCGGAGGTTGTGGTGAGCTGAGATCGTGCCACTGCACTCCAGCCTGGGCAACAAGAGTGAAACTCCATCTCAAAAAAAAAAAAAAAAAGACATAACCAAACAAAACAAAACAAAAATCAAGGAAAGTATGAGAAACTGTCACAGCCAAGAGAAGCCTGAGGAGACATGATGACTAAATGTAATGTGGTATCCTGGATGGGGTACTGGAACAAAAAAATACACATTAAGGAAAAACTCAGAAAATCTGAATAGTTGGGCATGGTGGCACACACCTGTAGTCCCAGCTACTTGAGAGGCTGAAGCAGGAGGATCCCTTGAGCCCAAGAATTCAAATCCACCCTGGGTAACATAACAAGACCATCTCAACAAATAAATAAATTTGAATAAAATATGGACTTTAGTTAATAGTAATGTATCAATATTGGCTCACTAATTGTGACAAATGTAGTATACTAATGTGGGATGTTACTAATAGGAGACACTGGTTATGGGGTATATGGGAACTGTTGGTATTCCTTTTTCAATTTTTCTGTAAATCTAAAATTATTATTATTATTATTTTGAGATGGAGTCTTGCTCTGTCTCCAGGCTGGAGTACAGTGGTGTGGTCTTGGCTCATTACAACCTCTGCCTCCCGGGTTCAAGCAATTCTTCTGCCTCAGCCTCCCGAGTAGCTAGAGTACAGGCGCATGCCACCAGGCCCGGCTAATTTTTTGTATTTTTAGTAGAGATGGGGTTTCATTGTGTTAGCCAGGATGGTCTCAATCTCCTGACCTCGTGATCTGCCAGCCTCTGCCTCCCAAAGTGCTGGGATTAGAGGCATGAGCCACAGCACCTGGCTGTAAATCTAAGATTGTTACAGGCTGAGTACAGTGGTCACACCTGTGGTCCCAGCACTTTGGGAGGCCAAGGCAGGAGGATTGCTTGAGCCTAGGAGTTCCAGGTGAGCCTGAGCAATATAGCAAGACCTTGTCTCTAATAAATGAATAAAATCATCAAAGATGTTTATTATAAAAAAAAAGAAAGATAAATCAGTTATGTCACTTTCTTGCTTAACACCTCAATAACTTTCCGTCATAGTTAGAATAAAATCTAAACCCTCTAGCCTGGCCCAGAGAGGCCAACAAAACCTGGCTATTAGCAGCTCTTCCAGTCTCATTTTGACTTCTCCCCGGCCATTCTGCTCCACCTCCTTGAAGCTGTGTGAGCAGATCATGCTGGGTCTCACCCTAGAGCTTTGTCTGTCTGTTTCTTCAGCTTTCTAGTTAAAATGTCACTTTCCAGAGGGGAGGGGGCGGAAGTAGAGGGTAGGGTCTCTGACCTCCTAAAGTAGTCATCAGAACCATGGAGATAGCTGAGTCGCTGCAAAGCCTTATTGACCGTCTGATGTTTTTCTTGTTTATTCATTTGTCTGTGGTCTGCCTCCATTCATTGGAATGTAAACCTCAGGGTGGGGGCATGTCTTGTTTACTGCTTTAATCCCTAGAACCTGGAAAATCTGGCATATGAAAAGTTCTCAATTAATATTTGTTGACTAAAGCCCAGCACACGGTGGCTCACACCTGTAATCCCAGCACTTTGGGAGGTCGAAGTGGGTGGATCACCTGAAGTCAGGAGTTTGAGACCAGCCTGGCCAACACGGTGAAACCCTGTCTCTACTAAAATTACAAAAAAAAAAATTAGCCAGGCATGGTGGTGTGCACCTGTAGTCCCAGCTACTCAGGAGGCTGAGACAGGAGAATCTCTTGAACCTGGGAGGTGGAGGTTGCGGTGAGCCAAGATCACACCACTGCACTACAGCCTGGGCAACAGTGTGAGAACCTGTCTCAAAAAAAAAAAAAAAAAATTGCAGAATAAAGACAGGATTTTCGAAAAACTTTCAGGTTCAAATATTCTGTTGTCAGATTCTGTAGCTCTGTTTTTTGTTATTTCTTCCCTCCTATTTACTGTTCTGTCTTGCTTTTCATTATCTTGTGATGTTGCCCCAGTTGGTGGTTTTCTTTCTTTTTTCTTTTTTTTTTTTTTTTGAGAGTTTACTCTGTTTCCCAGGTTGGAGTGCAGTGGCGCAGTCTCGTCTCACTGCAACCTCCGCCTCCTGGGTTCAAGCGATTCTCCTGCCTCAGCCTCCCAAGTAGCTGGGATTACAGGGATGCGCCGCCATGCCCGGCTAATTTTTGTATTTTTAGTAGAGTCGGGGTTTCACCGTGTTGGCCAGGCTGGGGGTGATCTACCCGCCTCAGCCTCCCAAAGTGCTGGGATTACAGGCATGAGCCACTGCGCCTGGCCAATTGGTGGTGTTCAAACCGTGCTTTACAAAGTTTTGAGTTTCAGAGGCTATTGCTGTTAAGGGTAGGCCCTGGGGAAGACACTGAGCAGAGTGGCCTGAGCCTTGCTTCCTTCTTACCCTGATCCCTGACTCTGGGTTTGTTTGTTAGACTTCCCTGTAAACTAGCATCTGGAGAAAGAATTCTAAGGCTCAACAAGTGTGAAAACTCCTGAAGTGGATCTTTTGAAATTCCAGGCTAAAGTTATTGAGGCTGCCAATAAACACATGAAAAGATACTAATGTCATTAGCCACTAAGGAAAAGCAAATCAAAACCACAATGAAATACCACTTTACTTACACCTGTTAGGATGACTATAATCAAAAAGACAGATAATAACAAGTGTTGTCAAGGATGTGGAGAAATTGGAACTCTATATATTGCTAGGAGGAATGTAAAATGGTGCAGTCACTTTGGAAATCTGGCAGTTCCTTAAAATGTCAAACATAGAGTTACTACGTGACCCAGCACTTCTAGTCTTAGGTGTATTCCCAAGACAAAACAAAACATATGTCCGGCCGGGCGCGGTGGCTCACGCCTTAATCCCAGCACTTTGGGAGGCCTAGGTGGGCAGATCACCTGAGGTCAGGAGTTCGAGACCAGCCTCAACATGGAGAAACCCCATCTCTACTAAAAATACAAAATTAGCCAGGCGTGGTGGTGCATGCCTGTAATCCCAGCTACTCGGGAGGCTGAGGTAGGAGAAGTGCTTGAACCTGGGAGGCGGAGGTTGCGGTGAGCCAAGATCGCGCCATTGCACTCCAGCCTGGGCAACAAGAGTGAAACTCCATCTCAAAAAAAAAAAAAAAGAAATATGTCCACAGAGAAACTTACACACAAATGTTCAGAGCAGCATTATTCATAATAGGCAAAAAATGAAAACCCAAAAGTCCTTCAACTGACAGATAAAGAACATGCATATACCTCTAAAACAGGAGATAATTCAGCTATAAAAATCAAGGAAGTGGCCGGGTGCAGTGGCTCAAGCCTGTAATCCCAGCATTTTGGGAGGCTGAGGCAGGTGGATCACTTGAGGTCAGGAGTTTGAGACCAGCCTGGCCAACATGGTGAAACCCTGACTCTACTAAAAAATACAAAAATTAGCCGGGCGTGGTGGCGGGCGCCTATAATCCCAGCTACTCCAGAGGCTGAGGCAGGAGAATCACTTGAACCTGGGAGGCAGAGGGTGCAGTGAGCCGAGATCACGCCACTGCACTCCAGCCTGGGCAATAGAGCAAGACTCAATCTCAAAAAAAAAAAAAAAAAAAAAGAAGTATGGATGAACCTTGGAAGCATTATGCTAAGTGAAAGAAGCCAGTCACAAAAGACCATACATTACACGGTTCCATTTATATAAGATGTCCAGAATAGGCAAATCTATAGAGACACAAAGTACATTACTGGCTACCTAAAGCTGGGAGGAGAGGAGAATGGGGAGTGACTGCCAATGGGTACAGGTTTTCCTTTTGGAGTGATAAAAATGTGCATGGGTTTCATTGTGGGGTGATGAAAATGTTCCAAAATTAATTGTGGTGATGGTTGTATAACTCTATGAATACAATAATTGAATTGTAAACTCTATTACTTATTTATATATTTATTTGAGATGGAGTTTTTGCTCCGTTGCCCAAGCTGGAGCGCAGTGGCACAATCTGAGCTCACTGCAACCTCCGCCTCCTGGGTTTAAGCAATTCTCCTGCCTCAGCCTCCTGAGTAGCTGGGATTACAGGCGCCTACCACCACGCCCGGCTAATTTTTGTATTTTTAGTAGAGAAGAGGTTTCACCATGTTGGCCAGGCTGGTCTCAAACTCCTGACCTCAGGTGATCTGCCCGCCTTGACCTCCCAAAGTGCTGGGATTATAGGTGTGAGCCACTGTGCCCAGCCTGCAAAATTAAATAGATAAGTTTTATGTGAGTGATATCTCAGTAAAGCTATTTTTAAAAATAATTATCAAAGCCATGTTACATGGAGAGTAACTCTGGGGCTTCAATTCCTTATTCTTTTTTTTTTTTTCTTTTTCTTTTGAGACAGGGTCTCTCTGTGTCGCCCAGGCTGGAATGCGATGGTACGGTCACGGCTCACTGCTGCCTTGACCTCCCAGGCCCAGGCAATCCTCCCACCTCGGCCTCCCGAGTAGCTGGGACTATTGGTGCATACCACCATGCCCAGCTAATTTTTTGTAGAGATGGAGTCCCCCTACGTTGCCCAGGCTAGTCTCGATCTCCTGGTCTCAAGACATCCTCCTGACTTGGCCTCCCAGAGAGCTGGGATTACAGGTGTGAGTCACCTCGCCCAGCCATTTCTTTATTCTTTTACACATTAAAGCAGACCCATAAGAGACGATATTAGAATAACGTTGTCCCTCTTCCCCTCTGAGTGAATGGTCTTCTGTCTGGTATTGTTATTAGAATCCTCAAGGTTGTTTTTTTTTTTTTTCTTGAGATGGGTCTTGCTCTGTTGCCCGGTTTGGAGTGCAGTGACACGATTTTGGTACACTGCAACCTCTGCCTCCTGGGTTCAAGTGATTCTCTTGCCTCAGCCTCCCCAGTAGCTGGGGCTACAGGCATGCACCACCACGTCCAGTTAATTTTTGTATTTTTAGTAGAGATGGGGGTTTAACCATGTTGGCCAGGCTGGTCTCAAACTCCTGACCTCAGGTTATCCACCCGCCTCAACCTCCCAAAGTGTTGGGATTACAGGCATGAGCCACCGTCCCTGGCCAGAATCCTCAAGTTTTATAAGGTGATGTCAACTTGATCTCTAGGTGAATAGTCTGTTAAGTCATACAGTGCCATATGAGAGCATGTGCTTGTCTCCTACGTGGCTGCATCTGCAGCACCTAGAATAGTGCTTAGCAGATAATAATAGGAAGTAATGTTTGTTGACTGAATGAATGTTAAATTGCTTTTTTGTAGACTCAAAGATGTGCTGCGTAGATCCTCCCTCAAGGAAGGACTCGCTGCCCAGGTGTGGGGAGTGAGGCCACCAGATAGCTCCCAGCTGTCAGCTCTGTCACAGTCTGCCTCAGTTTGAGAGAGCCTGAGGTCATGCCCTCCCCAGGGCAGCCTGGATCTAGTGACTAAGATAAGGCTAGAAACACCTGGCCATCACAGCCCACGGTGGGATGACTCTGATAGGCAATACTTACTGCAGAGATCTCCGCTGATTGGTCCAGTCTTCACAGGCCTGCATGGCAGCTCAGCTTCTCCCTCGGCCCAGTCCTGCCTCCTGTCTTACTTTTAGAAGTGTTGATCCCTAACAAATGTCTTCTATTCCAGCTCTGTCTCAGTGTCTGCTTCCAGAGAACCCATTCAGGAATGGCTCAAGAAAGCAGGTAATAAGATGGGTTTTGGGAGCTGCATGCCTCACTGCCTAGCTGGCAATGAGGACCTCATCCCTGGTGGGAAGTGGGGTACAGAGGGCTATTGGCACAAGGTGGCAGCATTAAAACTTTCACTGGCGGTAAATCCAGAAGGCATACCAGAGGGAGAGCATGCACTGGAGGGTGTGCGGTCCCAGGAGTCTGACTGGTGTGGAGGAACTGGTATCAATTAGGAGAGGGCTCCTGAATGGCGATTGCTAAACCTCCTACTTCTGTAGAAAGATAAAAAACAGCTGAGGGGGCTAACAAGCAACTGAAAATCAGGTGTGAAAGTCAGAAGGCCTTGGCCCAGTGCGGTGGCTCACACCTGTAATCCCAGCACTTTGGGAGGCCAAGGTAGGCAGATCACTTGGGGTCAGGGGTTCGAGACCAGCCTAGGTAAAATGGTGAACTCCTGGCTCTACAAAAATTAGCTGGGTGTGTAGGCGTGGTGGTTCATGCCTGTAATCCCAGCTACTTAGGAGGCTGAGGCCTGAGAATTGCTTGAGCCCAAGAGGTGGAGGTTGTAATGAGCTGAGATCGAGCCACTGTTGCCTGGGCAACAGAGTTAGACTCTGGCTCAAATAATAATAATAATTAGCCAAGCATGGTGGTGGCACGTGCCTATGGTCCCAGCTACTTGGGAGGCTGAGGTGGGAGGATTGCTTGAGCCTGGGAGGTGGAGGTTGCAGTGAGCCGAGCTCATACCACTGCACTCCAGCCTGGGCATTAGAGCCAGGTACTTTTAAAAAATAAAATAAAATAAAAAATTTAGAAAAATCTGGGGCCGTAACCCATGGGATGGAGACATCTATGAGTGGAGACATCCAGGTGAAGGTTCCTGAAGATCCTGGTATCCCAGGCTACTCTGAATCTGCAGATGTGATCCACTCCTCCATATTGTGAGCTAGCACTGCCTCCCCACCAGCCCTTGCTCAAAGGCAATGCAGAAGCCTCACTCCAGCAAGACAATGAGTGCCCCTTCAGGACCACCTCCTTTTCGGGCTACACTAAACCTTTAAGTCTTGGAGTAAGCCAGCTGGGGAGGTACTGGGCCTAATGACAGAGAAAAGGAGATTGTGTTTCAAATGAGCTGCAAGAATCAGCATTGCTAGCAGTCCCCGGGGAGTTTGGGTGGAATGATTCTGAGGATGCTTGATTAAGGAGCTGGAACAATTGGATAGGAGACCGGGCATGGTGGCCCACACCTGTAATCCCAGCACTTTGGGAGGCCAAGGCGGGAGGATGGCTTGAGCTCAGAAGTTCAAGACCAGCCTGAGCAATATAGCAAGACCTTGTCTCTATTTTTTTAATTAAAATTTAAAATAATGTTTTATATATTTATGTATATATATGATAGGAAAATTTATTGACTTTATTGAGCTCTACCGAGGTACTGGGTTTAGTGAGGATCTCAGGAGAGGGTATGAACTTGCCATGATGATGGCTTCTAGAAGCTGGAAAAAGTGTCCACAGTGAATGAAGTTGCAGTACCAGAATTACTGTAGCAGGTGGTGAAAGAAAGGATTAAAAAGTGCAGGGGGCTGGATGGGGTGGCTCAGGCCTGTAATCCCAGGACTTTGGGAGGCCAAGGCGGGTGGATCACGAGGTCAAGAGATCAAGACCAGCCTGGCTAACACGGTAAAACCCTGTCTTTACCACAAATACAAAAAATTAGCTGGGCATGGTGGCATGCACCTGTAGTCCCAGCTATTCGGGAGGCTGAGGAAGGAGAATCGTTTGAACCCGGGAGGCGGAGGTTGCAGTGAGCCGAGATCGTGCCATTGCACTCCAGCCTGGGCAACAAAGTGAGACTCCGTCTCAAAAAAAAAAAAAAAAAAAAGTGCAGGGAAGGGGACATGCTCAAATGATATGCTGCCTGCTACCAGAAGACCCATCAGATGTTAGGTTCCATGGGAAGCTCGCAAGGATGCACCATTTACACCAAGACCATCAGGAATGCAGTGTTGAGAGGGACACCAGCAGCATTCAGAAGTTCAGTGGCAGCTTTCCTCTGTAGGCTGAGGCTCCCAGTAGGAGAGGCTTGTTGTGGATATCAGTGGAAATAAGAGGACTCTGAAACAATGGAGACCAGGTGGCTGCCCTGGCGACAAAAAGCCAGATTGTAGCAGACATTGTAAACACTGGCAAGGTCAGAATGGCAGCCAAGGGAGCGTGACCTGCAGATGGCTAATAGAACCTGATGTCTGTAGAGGCAAAATGCATGCACAGCAGACAGGCTTGTATTGTAGAAGACATCAATGATGACTAGAAGGCTAAGGGTGGTTGCCCCATTAAAAAGTTACAATCTGAGCTGGGAAGAGTGGCTCACGCCTGTAACCCCAGCACTTTGAGAGGCCGAGGTGGGAAGATCAGTTGAGGTCAGGAGTTCAAGACCAGCCTGCTCAACATGGCAAAACCCCATCTCTACTAAAAATGCAAAAATTAGCCGGGTGTGGTGGCTGGTGCCTATAATCCCAGCTATTCAGGAGGCTGAGGCATGAGAATCACTTGAACCCCGGAGGCGGAGGTTGCAGTGAGCCGAGATTGCACCACTGCACTCCAGCCTGGGGGACAGAGTGAGAATCCCTCTCGAAAACAAAAAAAAAAAAAAAGAAAGAAAACAGTCTCCACCTCATACTGCCCAGTTATCAGATGCTCAGCCAAGAGGTTTTTTAAAATTTAGGACATATCAGTTTATCAATTCCTCCGGTATAGGTCATCTACCCTGGAGCACCCTGGACCCTGTGAGAGGTCACTTCAGTCCCTTCTCAGTGTGCTTTGGTTCCAGATAGGAACCCCAGAGATGCCCAGGTAGGCCCTGAATATGCCAGTCTGGAGCTCAGCAGACACCTGGGCTGAAATGCTAGGTTGGTGATTCACAGCTGGTTGCTCAGGGTGTGTGGATGGGTAATACCCAGAGAGTGAGCTTAGACAGTGAGGAGGGGCCTTATGCCATGACGGACACACCTGAGGGAGAAGCCTGCTCAGCTGGGGCTGAGAGACTGACTCCTGGGAATCCGAGTGGGATGGCTTACTCAGGAAGAGCAACAGCTTTGACCAAGGCCAGCATGGTCTGGTAATCCTGCACATAGACTCTGGGTTCCGTCTCTACTATTATTACCATCTGGGTGACCGAAGACGTATTACTTGGTGTTTACAACTAATTGATCACAAGCAGTTACAGATTTCTTTGTTCCTTCACTCCCACTGTTTCACTTGAATGGCCTTAAAAAAACAAAACAAAACAAACAAACAAAAAAACCTATTACTTAATGTTGTATGCCTTGGTTTATTCACCTATAAAATGGTGGATATCCACCTGTAAAATAGGTACTTCTATTATTTGTAAAAATCAAATGAGGCAAAGCACTTAGAACCATACACCATACATTGTAAGAGCCAATGAGTGTCTGCTGTTGTTGCTACCACTAAGGTGAGGTACTTAGAAGAAGAACCCAAGGTGACCTTACCTCCCTGTTCACCAGGGGCAGTCCTGGCTTAGGCCTTTTTTTCCAGTGTAAATGTGGACAGTGGCCTCCTTTCACTTTCAAATGTATCCTGGTTTGGATAATAAATTATATGGCCAACCTAACATGATCTAACTTAACATTAAAATTCTATGACATAGGATGGGTGCAGTGGCTCATGTCTGTAATCCCAGCACTTTGAGAGGCCAAGGTAGGCAGATCGCTTGAAGTCAGGAGTTTGAGACCAGCCTGGCCAACATGGTGAAACCCCATCTCTACTAAAGATACAAAAATTAGCCAAGTGTGGCTGCACCTGCCTGTAGTCTCTGCTACTGTGGAGGCTGAGGCAAGAGAATTACTTGAACCTGGGAGGCAGAGGTTGCAGTGAGCTGAGATCACGCCACTGCACTCCAGCGTGGGTGGCAGAGTGAGAGAATCTGTCTCAAAAAAAAATAAATTCTATGAGATAGAAATTGCTATCCCAATTTACAAATGAAGAATTATGGGCCAGGCGTGGTAGCTCACGCCTGTAATCCCAGCACTTTGGGAGGCCAAGGTGGGCAGATCACCTGAGGTCAGGAGTCCGAGACCAGCCTGGCCAACATGGTGAAACGCCATCTGTACTAAAAATATAAAAATTAAGGCCAGATGCAGTGGCTCACGCCTGTAATCCCAGCATTTTGGGAGGCTGAGACAAGCAGATCACCTGAGGTCAGGAGTTCGAGACCAGCCTGGCCAACGTGATGAAACCCCATCTCTACTAAGAATACAAAAAAATTAGCTGGGTGTGGTGGTGCCTGCCTCTAGTCCCAGCTACTCAGGAGGCTAAGGCAGGAGAATCGCATGAGGCCGGAGAATCGCATGAGGCCGGAGAATCGCATGAACCCAAAGGCAGAGGTTGCAGTGAGCCGAGATCGTGCCATTGCACTCCAGCCTGGGTGACGAGACTGAAACTCCGTCTCAAAAAAAAAAAAAAAAAAAAAAAGAATGATGAGGCCCAGGGAATGCCATATATGCTAGGCGGCCAGTCTGGGTGCCTGATGACAGTTTTGCCCTTCACGTCTAAGGCCTCTCAATCCCTAACTGGAGAGCAACCCCAGGAAATTCACAGCAGGTTTGTGGGGAGAGCCAGGGAGCTGAGGAAGGGGAGCCCTTGAGCGGTGTGGGGAGAAGTGGCCACCCAGCCTTGGCCAGAAGAGCTGCAGCAGAACCCAGATGCTGGGCGGGCCGGTGCCGGACCTTGACGGTTGGCTCTGCCACGCCAATACACACAGGCACTCCCAGGTGGCCTCAAGGTCCCTCCTGATTCTGTCGCTACCCTGGCCAGCCTTCCTTTTCTTATTACTCATTCTTCTATTCT
Source organism: Pongo abelii (assembly GCF_028885655.2). Classification (NCBI taxonomy): domain Eukaryota; kingdom Metazoa; phylum Chordata; class Mammalia; order Primates; family Hominidae; genus Pongo; species Pongo abelii. Next base: position 47,486,396 of record NC_071985.2, on the reverse strand, counting down.
ACACATTTTTTAAAATGTTATCTTCACTTTGGACCTTCTTGTTCTTTGGCCACACCTAGGGCATCTTATCTCTCTAAGAGCAAGGTCTCTGAGGCACTAAACGGCTGGCTTTAGGATTCTGGGAGTGAGAAAACTGTGGGTGAGGCCAGAATAACAAAGTTGGCATTTATTTGACATTTGCCAAACTCTTGCTGTGAATTATCTGATTGCATTCTTCCACTTCCCTAATGGAATATGGACACCAAATGGAAACCTGAGGCTCAAGGGGTATGCTAGGTCATCATCAAATGGTGCAGCCAGGATTTGGACCTGGACTTGTCTGAGGTACCTGGATTAACTGCTGGACTACAGAACAGCGTGGTGAGGGAGATACAGGAGGTGCCTGGCCAGACGCAGTGGCTCATGCCTGTAATCCCAGCACTTTGGGGGGGCTAAAGTAGGTGGATCACCTGAGGTCAGGAGTTCGAGACCAGCCTGGCCAACACGGTGAAACCCCATCTCTACTAAAAATACAAAAATTATCTGGGCGCGGTGGCAGGCGCCTGTAATCCCAGCTGCTACTCAGGAGGCTGAGGCAGGAGAATCACTTGAACCCGAGAGGTGGGGGCTGCAGTGAGCCGAGATCACACCACTGCACTCCAGCCTGGGTGACAGAGCGAGACTCTGTCTCAAAAAAAAAAAAAAAAAAGAGGTGCCATAGATGTACTATGGTTTCTCAGAAGTGATTAGGGAAGGTTCAGATGGGTTTTACACAGTCATTCAACAAGCATTTATTGAGCAACAAGCATTTACTGTGTGCCAGGCAGTGAGGACACAAAGACGAAAGAGTCCCAGCCCTCAAAGAGCTCACAGTCTGGGTGGACATGTCAAGTAAACAGGCTATTGCCGAGCAACGTAAGTGCGATATTAGAGGTGTGTACTCTGCATGGAGGTAGAGGGAGTGATTACCTCTGCTGTGTGTAAAACACATATTGATTGAGAGGTTTACCATGGGCCAGGTGCCGTGCTGAGCATTGAACAAGACACAGGAGGGAGTGGGGAATGCTTTGCAGCAGTGACAGCCTGCACAGTGGCATGGAGGCATGGGTCACTGTGGTTACCTGGGCAAAGGGTGCTAGGCCTCATGCTGGACACTGCAGTGCAAACAAGGGCACAGCATTGGAGAATGAGGCTGGGCCCCATCTTGGAAGGCTTTGGAGGCCTGAGGAAGGGGCTTGGGTGTTACCTATACATGGAGGCCTTCCCAGCCTTTTGGAGGATGAAGACTTTTTCAGAAACAGTTAAAAGCTTCTGATGAGCCGGGCGCAGTGGCTCACACCTGTAATCCCAGCACTTTGGGAGGCTGAGGCAGGCAGATCACGAGGTCAAGAGATCGAGATCATCCTGGCTAACACGGTCAAATCCTGTCTCTACTAAAAACAACAAAAAATTAGCCAGGCGTGGTGGTGGACACCTGTAGTCACAGCTACTCGGGAGGCTGAGGCAGCAGAATGATGTGAACCTGGGAGGTGGAGCTTGCAGTGAGCTGAGATTGCACCACTGCACTCCAGCCTGGGCGACAGAGTGAGACTCCATCTCAAAAAAAAAAAACAAACAAAAAAAAGACTGATGAGCTTCCACATGCTTGGGATTTGGCTTTTAGTGTTTTTTTTTTTTTTTTTGAAACGGAGTCTCGCTGTGTCGCCCAGGCTGGAGTGCAGTGGCGCGATCTCGGCTCACTGCAAACTCCGCCTCCCGGGTTCACGCCATTCTCCTGCCTCAGCCTGCCAAGTAGCTGGGACTACAGGCGCCCACCACCACGCCTGGCTAATTTTTTGTATTTTTAGTAGAGACGAGGTTTCACCGTGTTAGCCAGGATGGTCTCGATCTGCTGACCTTGTGATCTGCCCACCTTGGCCTCCCAAAGTGCTGGGATTACAGGCGTGAGCCACCATGCCTGGCCTAGTGTCTTTTTTTTTTTTTTTTTTTTTTGAGACAGGGTCTTTCTTAGTTGCTCAGGCTGGAGTGTGGTGGCACAACGACAGCTCACTGCAGCCTCAACCTCCTGGGCTCAAGCAATCCTCCTACCTCAGCCTCCCAAGTAGTTGGGACTACAGGCACACACCACCACACCCAGCTAATTTTTAATTATTTTTAGAGACAGGGTCTCACTATGTTGCCCAGGCTGGTCTCAAACCAGTGTCTTTTTTTTTTTTTTTTTTTTTTTTTTAAGACCGTCTTACTCTGTCACCCAGGCTAGAAGTACAGTGGCACAATCTTGGCTCACTGCAACCTCTGCCTCCTGGACTCAAGGGATCCTACCACCTCAGCCTTCTGAATAGCTGGGACTGCAGGCATGCACTACTGCGACTGGCTAAGTGTTGTATTTTTAGCAGAGACAGGGTTTTGCCATGTTGTGCAGGCTGGTCTCGAACTCCTGGTCTGTAGCAATCTGCCTGCCTTGGCCTCCCACATTGCTGGGACTACAGGCATGAACTACCGCACCTGGCCGAACCAGTGTCTTTATATTGAGAAAATACATGCGTACTGTGGACTCTCTCAAATGGTCAGTTTCTCTCCTGCACTGCTAACAGCTCCTCCTGCAAGTCTGTCCCTTCTGTCTGTGGCTCCTCCCCACTCATTATAGCCAGAGGGTCTTTCAAACATGCAAATCTGGTGCTGTCCACCCCCTACTTAAAGCTCCACCACAGCTTCCCTTTGTCCACAGGGTCAAGTCCAAGCTGCCCTCTCTGCCCTGTGCTCTGGCCTTTGTTTACTGATAAACTGCTCTGCACAGGTGTTGACATGCTGTTGCTAATGCCACTTCTGTATGTGCTTTTTTTCCTTATTGGCACCCCCTGCTTCAAGGGGGAATGAAGTCAGGAAGTGAGGGGTCTAGCCAGCTTCTAAAGATGCCTTAGGAAGCCTTCCCATGGCTCAGACTTACACACATCTCTATAGCTAACAGAGGGAGGGCACTGGTGGGAGGCAGCAGGCACAAGTCCTTCAGGGCATGTCATGCTGTGCCCGTTGTCCTGCCCTGGCTTCTGCCCCTACCCCAGGGTGTAGGGAGGGCCCTGGCTGTCCCCTGTCAATGGGGCCTGGGCCAGTGCAGCACCTGGTATGAAGTAAGGCCACGTGGATGTCAGCCTGTGGCCTCCTGGACTTTGCTGGAGCTCTGTGTCCTGCTGGGATGGTGAGGAGGCAGAACCCTGAGGGCCTGATCTGTCCTGCAGAGTGACTCAGTCTCCCGCTCACACATCTGGCTTCAAAGTTCTGAAGGTGACTTGGTCCTGGGTGGCTGAGGAGTGATTTCTTAGGTCAGAGTAGACCAAGGCACATAGAAGGGCCTACTTCTCTCCGGTAAACTTCTCTCCCTGCACTAAAGGGTGCTGCGGACTGGGATATTCTCAGAGGAGGCCTGACATCCGGGTCATGTTCTGAGGTCCCAGGGGTCCCATTTAAGACTTAACCTGTGGCTCAGGTGATAAGAGGAGACTTAGGACCAGTCCCTTAACAGGTTGGTGGAACTGTGAGTAGAAGTTTTTTTTTTTTGCTCCGCCCCTACCCAAAGTGGCTTCATTGAGATTCAGCCTATCTCCCACCCTTCCTGTGCTGTGATGAGGGACTCTGGGGACTGGGAGTGAATAGGCCCTGCTGAGTGCAGGGAAGACACACTCTGGCCTTCCCCACGCCAGGCTGGAGACCTGGCACTGGGCTCTGCTCCTAGCAGCCTGGAAAGCTGTTATTCTAGAACCCGATAACTGCTTGGGCTGGGCTGAAGATAAGAGGCAGCTGTTTGAAGTCCAGAGAGATAACAGCTTCAGAGAAATTTGATAAAAGGAGTGAGATGCACTGGGTTAAGCTCACCAGTCTCGCCTGTTTGCCTTTTGCCAGTTTATAATCATAACCAGCACTGTACTCTCAAGTCAGACTTCCCAGCACCGCAAGGAACCTCAGTGTCACTGTCTCTTAATGGTAGTCTGTGCATCTCTCCTGAGGTCCGTGCCTGGTCCTGCAGGCCACTGTGCTTGTCCTGTGAAATGACCCTCAGCCCTCAGCCCTGTCTTTCCAACCTCATTTCTTTCCTGCCCATTGGTTCTTTTTTCCAAATGCATTCACTCCTGCATCCATTCATTTAACAAATATTTTATGAGTGCCCACTTTGTGCCAGGCACCATTCTGGGCACTGCAGATACACCGAGGAAGCCACCAGGCATGGTCCCTGCTCTCACTGGGCTGTGTTCTGGGTAGCCGGAGACAAAAGATAAATCAATAATTGTAGTGGGTACTGAGTGCAATGGAGGAAAGTCTAAGAGGGCTGTGGTGGGGAGGGACTATGGGGACAGCACAGGGTGGCTTTAGAGTGGTCAGGATGACCTTCCTACAAAGACCCTGGGGGATAAGAATGAGCCATGCCAAAACCTTCCTGGAGAGGAGAGAGCCAGCGCGAAGGTCCTGGGGCAGGAGTGAGCATGATCTGGGGGTTAAATAGAAGCTGGAGAGAAGAGGATTGTGGGCAGAGGCCTGATGAGGACTGTCAGATAGGCCTAGATAGGAAGTCTGGAGATGATGATATGCAGAAAACGAACCCACAGGAAAGTGAGTCAGAAGGAATCTGGTCTGTGTTTTGAAAAACTCACTTTGGGCTGGGTGCGGTGGCTCACGCATGTAATCCCAGCACTCTGGGAGGCTGAGGCGGATGGGTCACAAGGTCAGGAGATCAAGACCATCCTGGCCAACATGGGGAAACCTCGTCTCTACTAAAAATACAAAAATTAGCCGGGCATGGTGGCATGTACTTGTAATCCTAGCTACTTGGGAGGCTGGGCAGGAGAATCGCTTGAACCCAGGAGGCGGAGGTTGCAGTGAGCCGAGATCGTGCCGCTGCACCCTAGCCCAGCGACAGAGCAGGACTCTGTCTCAAAAAAAAAAAAAAAGAGAAAGAAAGAAAAAGAAAAACTCACTCTTTGGCTGCCGTGTGGTAGCCGGGGCAGAGAGACAGGCATGGTGAGCAGGAGGGGATGTGTGGGAGGATGGATCCTGGCTCTGGCACTGACTCTCTGTTAGACCTTGGGCCAGACACTTAGCCTCTGTGCTTCTGTTTTCATAGCTACAAAACAGGGTTTCTCTTCACCTGTCTTCTGGTGCTGCCCCAGGTGCTGCCCCGGGTGAGGAATGCTGTGGTGAAGGAGACGGACCCTGCCCTTATGGGACTTCCACTCAAATGGAGGAGTCAGACCTCAAACCAGAGAATCCACAGGGAATGCCAAATGCTATGTGAGAAATTATAATAGGATGATTGCTAGAGGGTGACAGGGTGTGATCAGAGAAGCCCACTCCAAGGAAGTGACATTTAGCCTGAGACCCGAATGATGCTGGAAGGGCCCTTGAGGAAAGGAGCTGGAGGGATGGCCTGCTTTACTGGGCTGGAAGGGTCAGACAGGCTGTGGCCTGTGGGAAGTGCTCTGCAAATGTTTGGGGTTTTTTTGTTTTTGTTTTTTTGAGACGGAGTTTTGATCTTGTTGCCCAGGCTGGAGTGCAGTGGCGCAATCTCTGCTCACTGCAGCCTCCACCTCCTGGGTTCAAGTGATTCTCCTGCCTCAGCCTCCTGAGTAGCTGGGATTACAGGCACCCGCCACTACACCCAGCTAAGTTTTTGTATTTTTAGTACAGATGGGGTTTCACCATGTTGGCCAGGCTGGTCTCAAACTCCAGACCTCGGGTGATCCACCCACCTCGGCCTCCCAAAATGCTGGGATTACAGGTGTGAGCCACCGTGCTCAGCCTGCTGCTGTTTATTTGAAGGGCCCCATGCCCTGACCTGAAGCTGCCCACATCTGGGCCTGTCTCATTCAGGGAATTTTGAAATCTTCTGGATAGATCCTTAGCAAAGTCCTTCCATCGCCCCTCCCCCAACGCCCTGCCCCACCCTGCCAGTCACATACAGGCTTGTTCTGAAGCCTGTGAGGAAACTGTCCCTCTCAGCCCCACCTCCATGCCCACCCAGGCTGCGCCAGCACAGCCTGCCTGACTCCTGGAGACAGATGGAATCTTAGATCCAGTTTAATCCTTTCCATTTTCCATATGGGGAAAGTGGGGCCATGTGTTTTATCTAATATTCCTTTTCCTATAGTCTTTTTTTTTTTTTTTTTTTTGAGATAAGAGTCTGCTCTGTCACCCAGGCTGGAGTGCAGTGGGGCGATCTCAGCTCACTGCAACCTCTGCCTTTCCAATTCAAGTGATTCTCCTGCCTCAGCCTCCCAAGTAGCTGGGATTACAGATGTGCACCACCACGCCTGGCTAATTTTTGCATTTTTAGTAGAGATGAGGTTTCACCATATTGGCCAGACTGGTCTCAAACTCGTGGCCTCATATGATCTGCCTGCTTTGGTTGCCCAAAATGTTGGGATTTTTTTTTTTTTTTTTTTTTTTTTTTGAGATGGAGTCTAGCTCTGTCCCCCAGGCTGGAGTGCAGTGGCGCGATCTCGGCTCTCTGCAAGCTCTGCCTCCTGGGTTCACGCCATTCTCCTGCCTCAGCCTCCCGAGTAGCTAGGACTACAAGTGCCCACCACCATGCCCGGCTAATTTTTTTTTTGTATTTTTAGTAGAGACGGGGTTTCACCGTGTTAGCCAGGATGGTCTTGATCTCCTGACCTCATGATCTACCCATATCGACCTCCCAAAGTGCTGGGATTACAGGGATGAGCCACCGCGCCCAGCCAAAATGTTGAGATTATAGGCATAAGCCACCATGCCTGGCCCCCTTTTCCTATTTCCTATATTCTTTCTTTCTTTCTTTTTTTGTTTGAGACAGAGCCCTGCTCTGTCACCCAGGCTGGAGTGCAGTGGCGTGATCTCGGCTCACTGCAACCTCCGCCTCCCAGGTTTAAGCAATTCTCTGCCTCAGCCTCCCGAGTAACTGGGATTACAGGCACATTCCACCATGCCTGGCTAATTTTTTGTATTTTAGTAGAGACAGGGTTTCACCATCTTGGCCAGGCTGGTCTTGAACTCTCGACCTCATGATCCACCTGCCTCGGCCTCCCAGAGTGCTGGGATTACAGGCGTGAACCACCACGCCCGGCCTCCTATATTCTTTCAACAATAGTCATTGAAATATTTATTGAATTCCTACTGTGTGCTGTTTTAGGCACTGAGGATACAGCAGAGAACAAAACACAAAAATCTTGTCCTCCCAGCCTGGGAAACATGGTAAAGTCTTGTCTCTACAAAAAATACAAAAGTTAGCTAGGTGTGGTGGTGCCTGCCTGCAGTCCCAGCTACTCAGGAGGCTGAGGCAGGGGGATCACTTGAGCCTGGGAGGTTGAGGCTGCAATGAGCGAAGACCGTGCCACTGCACTCCAGCCTGGGTGACAGAGTGAAAACCTGTCTCAAAAAAAAAAAAAAAATTCTGTCCTCATGAGGCTAATATTCTACTTGGAGCAACTGACAATCAAAATACAATTAACAACAATTATTGCGGTTATTGTTATGAGCGTGGCGGCTCACACCTGTAATCCTAGCACTTTGGGAGGCTGAGGTAGGTAGATACCTTGAGCCCAGAAGTTTGAGAACAGCCCGGGCAACATAGGGAGACCCTGTCTCTACTTAAAAAAAAAAGGCCAGGCACAGTGGCTCATGCCTGTAATCCTAGCACGTTGGGAGGCCAAGGTGGGCAGATCACGAGGTCAAAGACCGAGACCATCCTGGCCAACATGGTGAAACCCTGTCTCTACTAAAAATACAAAAATTAGCTGGGCGTGGTGGCGCACACCTGTAGTCCCACCTACTCAGGAGGCTGAGGCAGGAGAATCGCTTTAACCCGGGAGGTGGAGGTTGCAGTGGAGCTGAGATCACGCCACTGTACTCCAGCCTGGCGACGAAGCGACACTCCATCTCAAAAAAAAAAAAAACCTGAAAAAAAATACAGTTAACAGTAATGAAACACACAATTATGTCAGGTGCTGATATGTTCCCTGAAGAAAAGCAAAGCAGAAGAAAGAAAAGGTTGGAGATGAAATGGGTGAGGGTAGGCTTCGATGTGGGCTCCTCTCAGATGTCTTGGTTAAGAGAAGGCTTCAGTACTGGCCTGAGGACAGAGCCGTGGAACCACCTCAGAGAAGAGACTTCCAGGTAGGGCTCAGAACACAATTCCCCAAAGTAAGGCATGCTGAGTGTTTTGAACTAAAGGAGGTGGGAAGGCCTCGGAAGCAGAGTCTCTCTGACCTCCTGCCCTGCTGCTCACCTTTCTTTCTCTTTCAAGGCAAGTCACAGAAACCAGAATTTCTCTTCCCCAAGGCCATAGAAACTAGAATCCCTCTCCCAGAAAGCAAAACCTAGAGAGGTCATTTTCCCCCTCTCCCTTCTCCCTTAAAGACCCTCATCCCAGAGGGGTCCTTCCTCATACCTAGGAAGAAGAAATGCTACACAGGCTGGGCACAGTGGCTCACGCCTGTAATCCCAGCACTTTGGGAGGCCAAGGCGGGCACATCACTTGAGGTCAGGAGTTTGAGACCAGCCTGGCCAACATGGTGAAACCCTGTCTCTACCAAAAATACAAAAATTAGTCGGGTGTGGTAGCATGCACCTGTAATCCCAGCTACTCAGGAGGTTGAGGTGGGAGAATCGCTTGAACCTGGGAGGTGGAGATTGCAGTGAGCCGAGATCATTCCACTGCACTCCAGCCTGGGCAACAGAGTGAGACTTCATATCAAAAAAAAAAAAACAAGAAAAAGAAAAAGAAAGGTTACACAGAGAAGCCAAGGAGAATGGGGCAGACAGGCCTTGCTGTTTCCTCTCTCAGTCACTGAGCATTAGATCATACCCCTTCGTCCAATCACATTTCTACACAGCTACCATTCCTCATCAACCCTAAGCATAAACTCAGACAGTTTTCCCCGGGTCTTTGGGTCTTCATTTCTGAAGGCTCTCATAAAACTTTTTAAAAAATTTTATTGAAATGAGGTCTCCCTATGTTGCCCAGGCTGGTTGTAAGCACATAAAACTTTGATCAAATAGTCCAGGCCCAGTGGGTCACGCTTGTAATTCTAGCACTTTGGGAGACTGAGTGGGAGGATTGCTTGAACCAGCCTGGGCAACATTGTGAGACACAGTCTCTATGAAAATTAAATTTAAAAAATTAGCCAGGCGTGGTGGTGCACACCTGTAGTCCTAGCTACTTGGGAGGCTGAGGTAGAGGATCGCCTGAGCCCAGGAGGTCAAAGCTTCAGTGAGCCGAGATCCCACCATGCACTCTAGCCTGGGCTACAGAGTGAGGAAAAACAAACACAAACAAACAAAACCCAACTTTGATTAAATAAATCTGTTACGTTTTCTTTGTTAACCTCCTGGTGGGTGAGAAAAGGGATCACACCTTTCTGCCTTCATAATGGCCAGCAGCTGGAATGTGCGGCTCCTGTGAGGAAAGACAAGGGGGCCTGTGCAGATGGAACAGAGCCAAGGGTGCGGGGATGGAGATGAAGTCTAGGGCAGGGGCAGATAGCACAGGGCTTTTGTAGGACTTTGGCTTTTACAGGTAAGATGTAGAGCCATGGAGGGTTTGAACTCTCTGGCTGCTGTCGGGGGGCCTTGTGTCCTGTCTCTTGAACAGAACACTAATTTCCTGGGAGGGCAGGACACACACCAAAGCCCAGTCAGGGGCTCTGTTCTGGTCAGTGGGCCAGCCTTGACCCCACAGTGTCACAGCCAGCCAGACCTGAAGGTGGGACAGAGGTCCCTGGCCTGCCTTTTTGGGAGGACTAGTTTTCTTTTTTTTTTTTTTTTTGAGATGGAGTCTTGCTCTGTTCCCCAGGCTGCAGTGCAGTGGTGTGATCTTGGCTCACTGCAACCTCTACCTCCCAGGTTCAAGTGATTCTCCTGTCTCAGCCTCCCTAGTAGCTGGGAATACAGGCACCCGCCACCACGCCCAGCTAATTTTTGTATTTTTAGTAGAGACGGGGTTTTGCCATGTTGGCCAGGCTGGTCTTGAACTGCTGACCTCAGGTGATCTGCCCACCTCAGCCTCCTGAAGTGCTGGGATTACAGGAGTGAGCTGCCACCTGGCCTGGGAGGACTAGTTTTAACGTGTATTTGTAGTAGGCATGCTTTTGATGCTATCTCAGTGCATTGCATTGAACACTGCATTTATTCATATCCCGGGCTATCAGCTTTTTTGTTTGAGACAGAGTCTTGCTCTGTCGCCAAGGCTGGAGTGCAGTGATGTGATCTCGGTTCACTGCAACCTCTGCCTCCTGGGTTCAAGTGATTCTACTGCCTCAGCCTGCTGAGCAGCTGGGATTACAGGCGCATGCCACCACGCCTGGCTAATTTTTGTATTTTTAGTAGAGACAGGATTTCACCATGTTGGCCAGGCTGGTCTCAAACTCCTGACTCAAGTGATCCACCCGTCTCGGCCTCCCAAAGTGCTGGGATTACAGGAGTAAGCCACTGTGCCTGGTCAGCCACCTTCAGCCATCACTGGCTTGTCAGTTCTTATCTATTCCATTTCTGCTTGATTGTAAGGTTCCTCGGGGGAAGGACTGGGTCTCCCAGACATTTGAATTAAGGGTGATCTTTGCAAAAAGCCAGGAACCCCTGTGGGTGATTGCTGGCAGGGAGACAAGCTACACAGGAAAGAGCAGGGATCCGTCTGTGGCCTGGGGGTTAGGAGACCTAACAAAAGTTTCCTCACTCGGAGGCTCTCTCCCCATCTGTAAAAGGATATGGATTGGACTACATGGATGATTTTTTTTTTTTAATTTTTGAGACGGAGTTTCGCTCGTGTCACCCAGGCTGGAGTGTAATGGCATGATCTTGGCTCACTGCAACCTCCATCTCCCAGGTTCAAGCAATTCTCCTGCTTCAATCTCCGCAGTAGCTGGGATTACAGGCATGCACCACCATACCCGGCGAATTTTTGTATTTTTAGTAGAGACGGGTTTTCACCATGTTGGCCAGGCTGGTCTCGAACTGCTGACCTTAGGCAATCCACCCGCCTCAGCCTCCCAAAGTGCTGGAATTACAGGCATGAGCCACTGCACCTGGCCGATTCTTTTTTTTTTTTTTTCTTTTGAGACGAAGTCTCCCTCTTGTCCCCCAGGCTGGAGTGCAGTGGCAGGATCTCAGCTCACCTCACTGCAAACTCCGCCTCCCGGGTTCAAGTGATTCTCCTGCCTCAGCCTCCTGAGTAGCTGGGATTACAGGCGCCTGCCACCACGCCTGGCTAATTTTTGTATTTTTAGTAGGGACAAGGGTTTCACCATGTTGGCCAGGCTGGTCTCGAACTCTGGCCTCAGGTGATCCGCCCTCCTTGGCCTCCCAGAATGCTGGGATTACAGCCGTGAGCCACCACGCCCGGCCAAGGCCGATTCTTAAATTATGTTTGAAATACTAACAGAATCAGGCCGGGTGCGGTGGCTCACGGTTGTAATCCTAGCACTTTGGGAGGCCGAGGCCGGTGGATCACGAGGTCAGGAGTTCGAGGCCAGCCTGGCCAAGATGGTGAAACTCTGTCTCTACTAAAAATACAAACATTAGCTGCGCGTGGTGGTGCATGCCTGTAGTCCCAGCTACTTGGGAGGCTGAGGCAGGAGAATCGCTTGAACCAGAGAGGCGGAGGTTGTGGTGAGCCAAGATCGTGCCATTGCACTCCAGCGTGGGCGACAGGAGCGAAACCCCGTCTAAAAAAAAAAAAAAAAAGAAAAAAGAAAGAAAGAAAGAAATACCAACAGAATCTATAGATATCTAGATATCTCCAGAATAATGAGTTGGTACACAAAACTTTGCGTGTGACTGAGACGAACAGGTTCACAAGCCCCTAAATTTGTCCCTAAGAGCTTTTCCAGTTCTAATAATGTGATTTTTGTGCACCGATTGTAGCACTAGCCCAGAGAGGCTTCAGTCTTGGAGGACAGAATTGGTTTTAATCTCCAGGTGAGTGATTTAGATCTTGTTTTTGTTGGGTTCTGGAAAAGGTGTGTGGATATGTTTTTGGAGGCAAAGGAGGAGTTTGTGGTCTGGAGCCTGCATGTTTTCAGCCTCCAGGCCTGGTTACCTGGGCTTGATGGAGAAGGGAAGGCCCACGTGGGAGTGGAGCCAGCCAATCTTTCCCGTGTGGGCAATGCAGGGGACGGTGGAGAGGGCCACAAAGTGGACGGAGGAGGAGGAATCAGGAGGTGGGAAGGGGCTGGGTGGTGACAGGCAGAGGGCTAGAGAGCTGTGGGCAGAACAGGGACCCGGTCCCATGTGTCTCTGGGCAGAGATTCACTCCAAGCCAAAGCAAATAGGGAGAAGAGGCTCCTGTGAGTCCGAGGGGTGGTTCCCCCCTCGACTGAAGATCCCGGAGATGGGGGGTGGCCCTGGGCCAAACCAGGCACCTCCCTTTCTCACCAGGTAGTGCCTCCCTGCACGTTCACACCCAATGCTGTGTTGTCAGGGGCTGTAACCTGAGCCCTGGGTGCCAGGAGGGGGAGACCCACCCTGTCCTCCTCCTGTCTCCCCCAGCTCCCTTCCCTCTCCAAGGGCTCACACAGGCCCAGCCCAGGGAAGAAATGGTGTTCTCAGTGGGTTTGGAACAGGTAAAGATGAGGAGCAGATGACAGGTTGTCAGTGACTCCGAGGACAACTCCATAATCCCCAGCACCCAAGCTGCAGTGCACTTTGATCCGGCCTCTGAAGGCTTGATTATGAGACACAGCCCATGTTTCCATAAAGGGGAGAACAATTGTTTCCAGCACAGACAAAGGACTCTTTGTATAGCCCTGGGACCCAAGCCCCAGGAGGCACTCGGGGAGAGGAAGGACAGCCCCGCCCCGGGTAGGGAAGGGGGTAGGGGCAGGGCAGTGCTGGGTGAGGCAGCTGCCTGGCTCCCATTGAGCTTGCCCATGATGGGCAAAGGGCATTAATGATGTCCCGCTGCTGGCACAGGGGCCTCAGACAGGGGTGAATGCATGCAGTTTTATCTTTGTCGAGGCCGACATTGGGGTATCTAGTGCCCCCCTACATTTGGGGAAGGGCTGGCTCCTCATTGGCAAGTTTCCACATCTGTCAAACAGGCAGCAGGGTAGGGAGCAGGATTTGCTGTGCAGAGTGGGAGTTAGAACTTGGAGAGCATTTGGAAGTAGGAATGAAGAAGGGGCACGTTGGGATGGGGACAAGGTGGTGAGTCTGGTTGCAGCAGTGTGTGTCTCTTGTGGAGCTGCCTCCACCTCCTCCCCCCAGCCCTCACAGTTTCCCTGGGGCCTGAACATAGGATGACCTCAGAGTTTGCAAAACAAATCCGACTGTTGGAGAGGGTGAGGACTTTGCTTTGCTCCCCTTTCCTGCTTGGGAGAGAAGTCTGGATTGGTGAGGGCTTCTGCCCCCCTCCCCATTTGTTAGTTAAATCCAGCCCCTTCCCTGCCTCCCATTCCTTCTGTCCACGTGTCAGGAGGCGTGGGCTGGGCCCTAGGCTGGCCTCCCAGTCAGAGGCAGCTATAGTGCAGGGAGTTGGCTTGACCCTGAGGAATTCCAGAAACATCTGTTTAGGAGGATGAAGGCCAGGTTTGGGATCTTATTGGGGCTGCACCTGTGAAGACCAGAATGGCTCATTTTAGGGGGAAGATAAGTAGAAAGTGTTAAATGCCGGCTCCTCAAAATCACTAGTACAATCTGCTGATATCACAAAGCACAGTTTATTGCTCACCTTGGTGAGGGAGACAGAGATTTGGCAGTCTCTCCAAGTGGGGAAGGCAAGGTTGTTGGAAGTTTGGTTTAAGATGGATCTTGCAGTGCAGGGGCTTTGATTAGGACTGGGTAAGGATCGCCATTTAACAGTCAGGAATTGGTGCAAACATCAAGGCCAGGATTTTTGAGACAAAGGATTCAAACAATGTTAGGAAGCAAGCTCAAAGTAGATGCTTCCATTGAAGATTTGATGGGTTTTGTGGGAAGTTCCTGTAGTCTACAATCAGGTCTTTTACCTGGGCGGAGTTTATTGGAATAATAAAGTTATGCTAATGAAGGCAGTGGACTAGCAAAGTCATGTTAATGTAACCATCAGTTGCGTCTGTAGTAGGTAGTTTCCATTTTAGGTGTAAGTTTAGAGGGTGTGAGGGTAAAAGCTCTTTAAGGGCTGGTCTGCAGTTTGGGGTGGGGAATGGCAGGAGAGTCTATGGTCCTGAACAGCAATGACCAGACTGCAGGGCAGAGGCAGACACACGTTAGACTGGAGAACTGGAGGGAGAGGAACTCCAGCTGACCCCAGGAGAGGTCAAGACTCAAGCATGTGAGCTGGAAACCAGGACTGCAGGTGCCAAACCGGTCCCTGCCCGTGAAGACAGGCTGTATTGACTTTGGCAGCCCCACCCTAGCCTCCTCCCACCCCAGAAGGGCTTGAAACTGACACTGGGCCATGAAGGGGGCTGGAGATGTTCCCAACCCAGTCCTGCTCAGGCTGGCCGTGGCTGGCTGCTACCCTGGCAGAGGGAGCCAGAGGGTGTGTATGGGGGAGGGAGGGAGGTTCCCTTGGGAGGCAACTGGTGGAGTCCAGGGCTGGGGGCCATCAGGAATGTGTGAGTGGCCTCTGGATCTCAGACTGAGGACCCAGACAGACTAGGCAGTAGATGAGAACAGATGAGTTTGGGGGACATCAGCTGTTCTCTTTATGGTGTAACTATGATTTCTTTTTTTTTTTCTTTTTTTGTGAGACAGAGTCTTGTACTGTTGCCCGGGCTGGAGTGCAGTGGTGTGATCTCAGCTCACTGCAACCTCCGCCCCCTGGGTTCAAGCGATTCTCCTGCCTCAGTCTCCCGAGTAGCTGGGACTACAAGCACGCGCCACCATGCCCAGCGAATTTTTTTATTTTTTAGTAGAGACGGAGTTTTACAATTTTGGCCAGGCTGGTCCCTATGATTTCATATGAGCTGAAATCTACATATGTACTAGTCATCACAACACATCATTTTATTGATAAACTGAGGCATGGGGAGCATCGATGACTGATCAGACAAATGGGTTGGAATCCAGTCTGTGGCTTCAAGGCGAACTCTGCTGTGCCCCTTGGCAGCATCCTCCTGGGCTACTCAGGCATCTCATTCCTGCAGATGGCAAGAGGGGAGCTCAGATCACTCCTGTCTTGTCGAAGGGAGGAGGCGATAGCCTGAAACAGATCTGGGAAGAGGAGAGAGAATGAAAAGCATGAGAAATGAAGAAGAGGGAGGGCAGTCAGTCCAGAGAAATAGGCAGAGACAGAGACAGGGAGGAAAAGATGAGAGGAGGAGATGAAGAATATGTGTGTGTGTGCATGTGTGTGTAAAACTATTACCAGCTTTCCAAATTTGATAAGTCATGTTCATTTCTATTGCCCCTTTTCAGAAAGAGATGGGAACAAGTGAAAGGGGACCTAAGAGGGCTAGTGAGGGACACAGGGAGAGCACAGCAGAGGGAAAGAGGCAGCTAGGAAGACACGACAGAGGGGTAGAAGAGGTGGGGGAGATAGGCTGAGACATCTGCCTTCTCCTCTGGGCCAGCTCCCACCAGCTTGTCACCATGGTGATGGCTGCCCAAGGACTTTGTCCAGCTTCTGCTGCCCATGGGAAGTTATCTGGCCAGGATTTTGCTTTGCTGCAGGCTGACAGATGAGGGCAGAGGTAAGCAGGGAGTTTAATGGGTCAGAGATACTAAGGGAGGAATCAGTGGGACAGGGTCATATGGGTGCCCTGGGCTCTGAGCAGTCGGATTCGAGGGATGCTCTCCTCAGGAGAGTACTTTCTGTCTGGTGACAGGGGACTTTCTATTTTCCCTAAATGGAGAGAAATAGAATGCCTGGACCCTACGAGAAGGTAAGAGCCACATTCCTTGAGAAGGCCAATTATGGGGAAGGGAAGGGAGGGGAGGAGAGTGAGACCTGGGCTGGACCCTGAGGTGTCTCAAGTACCAGATCCTGACCTTCATGTCATCTCTCATCTATGCCTCGGCCTCACCAAAGGGACTGAATTATAACCACAGCAAAACATAGCAGCCATTGTACTGAAAACACACTTTGGGCTAGATACTCAGTTAAGTGCCTTATTTTAACTTTATTTCTATTTTTATTTATTTTTAGTTTTATTATTTAGTTAGTTTTTTTGAGATAGGGTCTCACTTTGTTGCCCAGGCTGGACTGCAGTGGTCTCATCATAATTCATTGCCTGCTGGAACTCCTGGGCTCAAATGATCTTCCTACCTTGGCCTCCCAAGGAGCTGGAACCATAGGCATGCACCATGATGCCTAGCTAGTTGTTTCATTTTGTTTTGTTTTTTGTAGAGATGGGATCTCCCTATGTTGCCCAGGCTGGTCTTGAACTCCTGGGCTCAAGCCATCCTCCTGCCTTGGCCTTAATTTCATTTATAAAATTTGTAACACCCTAACAAGCTAGGTATTATGATGCCCATCTTATAAATAAGAAAACTGAGTCCCAGAGAGGTCGAGGTCGAGGTCGAGGTCAAGTAACTGCCTTCTTTTTTTTTTTTTTTTTTTTTTGAGACAGAGTTCGCTCTTGTTGCCCAGGCTGGAGTGCAATGGCACGATCTCGGCTCACCGCAACCTCCACCTCCCGGGTTCAAGCAATTCTCCTGCCTCAGCCTCCCTAATAGCTGGGATTACAGGCATGTGCCACCATGCCCGGCTAATTTTGTATTTTTTAGTAGAGATGGGGTTTCTCCATGTTAGTCAGCCTGGTCTCGAACTCCCGACCTCAGGTGATCCGCCCGCCTTGGCCTCCCAAAGTGCTGGGATTACAGGCATGAGCCACCGCACCCGGCCGAGGTCAAGTAACTTTCTCACATGGTCTAGGATTCCTTTAAAGACTATCAGTCCTGGCTGGGCAAGGTGGCTCACACCTATAATCCCAGCACTTTGGGAGGTGAAGTTGGAATGATGACTTGAGACCAGGAGTTCGAGACTAGCCTAGACAACATAGTGAGTCTCTGTGTCTTAAAAAAAAAAGTTTAAAAATTAGCTGGAGTACCAGGCACGGTGGCTCACACCTGTAATCCCAGCACTTTGGGAGGCCCAGACGGGTGGATCACCTGAGGTCAAAAGTTCAAGACCAGCCTGGCCAGCATGGTGAAACTCTGTCTCTTCTAAAAATACAAAAATTAGCCGGGCGTGGTGGCGCACACCTGTAATCCCAGCTACTCAGGGGGCTGAGGCAGGAGAATTGCTTGTACCCGGGAGGTGGAGTTGCAGTGAGCCGAGATCGTGCCACTGCACTCCAGCCTGGGTGACAGAGCGAGACTCCATCTCAAAAAAAAACCAAAACAACAACAACAAAATAATAATAATAATAAAATTTGTGATCCATGAAAACTCCTTATATGTTCAACTCATCCCTTCAGAGACTATTCCCAGCACCTCTGCCCTCAGCAGGGAAACTGGCTCCCCCGAAGTCCTCACTGTGCAGTCCTAATTAGGGAAAAGGAGTTGGGCTGATGGGGCCAAGGGAAAGCAAAAAGAGACAGCAGATAAGCTGTAAGTCTGCCTTTCTTCATGGTCTAGGACACATAGCCCTCCTGCAATAAATCTGCCTTTTTTTTTTTTTTTTTTTTTGAGACGAAGTCTCACTCCAGTCACTCAGACTGGAGTGCAGTGGCACGATCTTGGCTCACTGCAATCTCTGCCTTCCTGGTTCAAGTGATTCTCCTATCTCAGCCTCCCAAGTAGCTGGGATTACAGGTATGTGCCACCATACCAGGCTAATTTTTTTTTTGAGTTGGAGTCTCGCTTTGTCGCCCAGGCTGGCGTACAGTGGCAAGATCTCGGCTCACTGCAACCTTCACGTCCCAGGTTCCAGTGATTCTCCTGCCTCAGCCTCCCAAGTAGCTGGGATTACAGGCGTGCACCACCACACCCGGCTAATTTTTTATATTTTTGGTAGAGATGGGGTTTCACCATGTTGGCCAGGCTGGTTTCGAACTCCTGACCTCAAGTGATCCACCCACCTCGGCCTCCCAAAGTGCTGGAATTACAGGCATGAGCCACCACGCCTGGCCAGCTTTTTGTATCTTTAGTAGAGACAGGGTTTTGCCATGTTGGCCAGGCTGGTCTCGAACTCCTGGCCTCAAGTGATCTGCCCGCCTCAGCCTCCCAAAGTGCTGGGATTAGAGGCATGAGCCACTGCACCCAGCCAAATCTGCCTTTCTTTACCTACAACTGTCTTAGTAAATTCTCCTTACCACCTGCGCGATACTGGCCTCAAATAGTCACTAGTCACGTGAGACACTCACTTCTCTTCCCAGCAGCATCTCCGGAGGGAGGCTGACTCTCCTCATACTCCAGGCATCTTGGCCCCTGCTATTAGCATCATTTCCAGAGGGTCCTGTAGGGCCCTTTCCCTCCCCTTTGTCTATCTTGACCATCTCTTTGTCATTCTTCTCTACCATTATTCTTTCTGGATTTGGGTGACTCACCATTATGGATTTGGGTGACTCACCATTATTCTTTCTGGATTTGGGGACCTGAAAGGAGTCTCTTTTCTCATCCTGCCATTATTCTGAGGGACTTCATTGTCCATGAAGATAACCATCCAACACCTTAACCTCCTTGTCCCTTGACCTCCACTCTACCTTAGTCGCTTTTCCATGATCACATCCTCTATGTTGTCATCACTAGGAACTTACCTACCACTTAAATCTTAAATTAAGTATTCCATGACCTCTCCACTCACCACAGCTATCTTTCTTTCTCTTTCTAACTTTCTTTCTTTTTTGAGACAGGGTCTTGCTCTGTCACCCAGGCTGAGCTGCAGTGGTGCCATCTCTGCTTACTACAGCCTCAACCTCCTAGGCTCAGGCAATCCTCCTGCCTCAGCCTCCTGAGTAGCTGGGACCACAGATGTGCACCATTATGTCAGCTAATTTTTGTATTTTTTGTTTTTAGAGATGGGGTCTTACCATGTTGCCCAGGCTGTGTCCGTTCTTTCTTCCTTCCTTCCTTTCTTTCTTTCCTTTTTTCACGTAGTCTCGCTTTGTCCCCCAGATTGGAGTGTAGTGGCACAATCCCTGCTTACTGCAATCTCCATCTCCCGGGTTCAAGCGATTCTCCTGCCTCAGCCTCCCGAGTAGCTGGGATTACAGGCATGCACCACCACACCCGGCTAATTTTGTATTTTTAGTAGAGATGGGGTTTCTCCATGTTGGTCAGGCTGGTCTCGAGCTCCCGACCTCCCGACCTCAGGTGATCTGCCTGCCTCAGCCTCCCAAAGTGCTGAGATTACAGGCATGAGCCACCGCGCCCAGCGTGTGTCCTTTATTTCTAATGCATAAGTTTGAGACCTCCAGTCCCACAATGCTTCTGTTTTGTCCCCATCTATCAGGCACTTTCTGCCTTGGTTCCCTCCTAATCCAACTTAGACTGTCATTTCAACCCCTTTCCAGCCCCTTTGCCCCTCATCCCTTTGCTTAGGTTAATGTTCTTAATTGCAAACCATAGAATCCTTTCTATTTTAAGCAAAAGGGGGATTTTTTTTTAAGGGATAAAGATAGCTCCCAGAATTGTTGGGAAGGTCCAACTCACAGAATCTAGGCTGAGCTTTCAGGAAAAAACCCCCAAAGCACATCGCAGAATTAGGCTGCCTCTGTCCCAGGACGACGTGTACTCTCTGCCATAACCTATGCTGGCCAATATGGGTCTGTTAGGAGCTTTTCCTGCCACATTGGGAGTGGATATGGCTTTTACTCTTTACTTAATACTTCTGTATTGCTCTACTTTTAAGAACAAGCATTATTTTTATAATTAAAACTAATTTTAAGCATCTTCACCCATTGTCCACCTCTTTCTCCATCCATTGCTACCAGCGCTACTACTTTGTTTGTTTGTTTGAGACCGAGTCTTGCTCTGTCGCCCAGGCTGGAGTGCAGCGGCACAATCTCGGCTCACTGCAACCTCCGCCTCACGGGTTCAAGTGATTCTCCTGCCTCAGCCTTCTAAACAGCTGGGATTACAGGCACACACAACCACACACAGCTAATATGTGTTTTTTTGTTTGGTTGGTTGGTTGGTTGGTTTTTTTTTTTTTTTGGTTTTAAGGAGTGGAGAATTATTATTTTTTTTGAGACGGAGTCTCGCTCTGTCACCCAGGCTGGAGTGCAGTGGCGCGATCTCGGCTCACTGCAAGCTCCGCCTCCCGGGTTCACGCCATTCTCCTGCCTCAGCCTCCCGAGTAGCTGGGACTACAGGCGCCTGCCACCGCGCCCGGCTAATTTTTTGTATTTTTAGTAGAGACGGGGTTTCACCGTGGTCTCGACCTCCTGACCTCGTCATCTGCCCGCCTCGGCCTCCCAAAGTGCTGGGATTACCGGCGTGAGCCACCGCGCCTGGCTAATTTTTTGTATTTTTAGTAGAGACGGGGTTTCACCGTGGTCTCGATCTCCTGACCTTGTGATCTGCCCGCCTCGGCCTCCCAAAGTGCTGGGATCACAGGCGTGAGCCACCACGCCCGGCCAAGGAGTGGAGAATTTAATAGGCAAGAAAGAGGGAAGAGGTTCCCCCCGTACAGAGACAGAGGAAGGGGGGCTCCAAGCCAAAAGAGGGAACCCCTAATATGTGTATTTTTAGTAGAGACAGGGTTTCACTGTGTTATCCAGGCTGGTCTCGAACTCCTGACCTCAAATGATCCCCCTGCCTTGGCCTCTTAAAGTGCTGAGATTACAGGCATGAGCCACTGTGTCCGGCCCAGTACTACTACTTTCATTCAGACCACTGACACTTCTTGCCCAGAGTACTGTACTAACCTGCTAACTGGTTTTCCTGTCCCTGTAGCCCCTCTAATTTATTCTCCACACTGCAGCAGAGTCATCTTTCTGAAGCATACCTCTGATCTCATCACTCCTACTTAAAACCCTTCAGTGCCTCTCTGTTGTCCTCAGGATAGGCCTAGACAGGGCCCTTCAGGGTCTGACTGCAGGTCTCTCGGCATCGTCCCCCTCCAACCCCACCTGCCATCTCCACTCTACTGTGGCCTTGCTGGGCCACTCTGTGTCTCTGGGCCTTTGCCATCACATTCCTTCTGCTGGGAAAGCTCATTTTCCCTGTCTTTGCCTGATGAATTCCTACCCTTTGCCTAGAGAAGTTTTCACTGGGATGGCACCTCTTCCAGGAAGCATTCCCTGATTACAACCCTCTGATTGGTTGCCCCTCCCAGCTATTTCCACAGAGCTCTCCGCCACTCTGTCTTGCCATTGCCTGTCTCCCCAATCAGACCATAAGCTCCTCGACTGTGAGGATCGTGCCTTGTTCACTGCTTTAGGCCCACCTCATAGAGTCTCATGGGGTTCGATACATGTGAAATGAGTGAATTAATGAATGTTGCCCAAGCTTACATAGCTAAGAAGTGCCAGGCAAACCCAGCTAAGTTGTTTTCCAAAACTAAGTTGTTTTCCTTCATGCCATGCTGCTTCTCTGAATAGGTCAGGACAATCTGGTTCTTAGGATTGTTCTTTAAAAATATCCTGCCAGGCATGGTGGCTCATGCCTGTAATCCCAGCTCTTTGGGAGGCTGAGGCAGGCGGATCACCTGAGGTCAGGAGTTCAAGACCAGCCTGGCCAACATGGTGAAATCCTGTCTCTACTAAAAAATTAGCTGGGTGTGGTGGCGGGCGCCTATAATCCCAGCTACTCAGAGGCTGAGGTAGGAGAATTGCTTGAACCCAGGAGATGGAGGTTGCAGTGAGCTAAGATCGTACCGCTGCACCCCCAGCCTGGGTGACAAAACAAGACTCCGTCTCAAAAAAAAAATCGTTATTGAGTAATAATGATATACAATAAACTGTATGTATTTAGAGTGTACAGTTTGATAAATTTTGACATATGTATGCACCCATGAAACTAACACCACAATAAAAACAGTGAATATGTTTATCACCCCCTAAAAGTTTCCTACAAAATGAAGGAACAATGGATTTTAATGTTACAGAGGACAAAAAGTTCATTGATAGGGTTTCAGAGTCTACATTGCAACTAACCTCTAAGATTTCTATTTCTGCTGGGCGTGGCAGCTCTTGCCTGTAATCCCAGGCTGAGGTGGGAAGATTGCTTAAGACCAGGAGTTCAAGACCAGACTGGGCAACATGGTGAGACCCCATCTCTACAAAAAAAATACAAAAATTAGCCAGGCATGTTGAGCATGCCTGTGGTCCCAGCTACTGGAAGGGCTAAGGTGGGAGGATTGCTTGACCCAGGGAAGCAGAAGTTGCAGTGGGTTGAGATTGTGCTACCACACCCCATCCTGGGTGACAGAGGGTGACCCTGTGTCAAAAAAAAAAAAAAGCTATTAATATACTCCTCACTCTTTAAACTGCAAATCTGTGTGAAGCTGGATTTTATTTATGTACATCAACCAAAACAACATATCACAAAGGATTGAATGCTGAAGAAGGTACAAGAATCCAGCTGTCTTCTATTAAGCCAGATATTAAAGAGATTTGGAAAAATGTAAAACAATGTCATTTTTCTCACTAAGTTTTTCTGCTTTTGGAAAATGTAGTTTTTTAATTTAAAAAAGTTACTTATGTTAATGTATAATGGGTTTCTTACTGTGAATCCCTTCCCTATGCATAGGAAAGTACTTTACTACAGGGGCTATAATTGGTTAAGGTGAGAGATGATCCCAATCCCAGCTCGTCTATTTCAAACTGCCTCACAGAGGTTGCAGTGAGCCAAGATCGTGCCATTGCACTCCAGCCTGGGTGACAGAGTGAGACTCTGTCTCAAAAAACAAACAAACAAACACCCCATACTCCCTCATTCCATCCCATGTGTCTTGTTATCGCCCCCTAACCTTTTTTTTTTGAGACGGAGTCTCGCTCTGTGGCCCAGGCTGGAGTGCAGTAGCACGATCTTGGCTCACTGCAAGCTCCACCTCCCGGGTTCACGCTATTCTCCTGCCTCAGCCTCCCGAGTAGCTGGGACTACAGGTGCCTGCCACCACGCCCAGCTAATTTTTTGTATTTGTAGTAGAGACGGGGTTTCACTGTGTTAGACAGGATGGTCTCAATCTCCTGATCTTGTGATCCGCCCACCTCGGCCTCCCAAAGTGCTGGGATTACAGGCACGAGCCACCGTGCCCGGCCTTACCTTTCTTTTTTTTGATAAGGGTTCTCGCTTGTTGCCCAGGCTGGACTACGATGGTGCCATCATAGCTCACTGCAGCCTCAAACTCCTGGGCTCAGGTGATCCTCCAACCTAACCTCAGCCTCCCGAGTAGCTGGGACCACAAGTGTGGTCCATCACACCCAGCTAATTTTTAAATTTTTTGTAGAGATGAGGGTCTCCCTATGTTGTCCAGGCTAGCCTCAAACTCCTGGACTTAAGTGATCCTCCTGCCTAGGCCTCCTAAAGTGTTGGGATTACAGGGATAAACCACCACTCCTGGCCAGTTTTAATTTCTAATTTGATAAATAGCAATAGATATAACCCACATAAACTGGGGATTTTTGGAGTCTTCAATAATTTTTAAGATTTAAAGGGGCCCTGAGACTAAAAAGTTTGAGAACCGCTGATATACAGACCACAGGTTGAGAGAAGGCCCTTAGGATGGATGACCTGTGTTTGAACTTGGGCTTTGCTCCTTGCTAGTTTGTAGGAGAACTTTGGGCAAGTTTGTAGTCTCTCTGATCCCTAGTTATCTCATCTGTAAAATGGGAATGATTGTAATGGTACTTACTATGAAAGGCTGTTGAAGATTAAGTGAGTTAACATATGGAAACATTTGGGAACAGTGCTGGTACATAGTAAGTGCCCAATAGATGTTATTGTCACCATCGTCATCATCAGCAGCAGCAGCAGCAACAGCAGCCCTGCCTGAAGTGTGAGAAATGTATATAGATGCTGGAGGCCAAGCTGGGGCATGCTGAATGCGAAGGCAAGCCCTACTGAAACCACCCCTGCTGCTATGCCATGTTTGGGCCCAAAGGCTTTGGGTAAAGTAGAGCTGAGAGTCACACTTTCTTCCTTTTTTTTTTTTTTTTTTTTTGAGACAGAGTCTCACTCTATTGCCCAGGCTGGAGTGCAGTGGCGCCATCTCAGCTCACTGCAACCTCCGCCTCCCGGGTTCAAGCGATTCTGTGTCTCAGCCTCCTCAGTAGCTGGGATTACAGGCATCCGACACCACTCCTGGCTAATTTTTGTGTTTTCAGTAGAGACAGGCACCATGTTGGCCAGGCTGGTCTGGAATTCCTGACTTCAGGTGATTTGCCCGCCTGGCCCTCTTAAAGTGCTGGGATTACAGGCGTGAGCCACCTCGCCCAGCCAGAGAGTCACATTTTCAAGCAAACCCAGGTGGTGGAAACTCCATCCTCATTGGCCACCCACTGAACCAACGTTTGGGCAGATGCCAGGCCTTACACTCAGACATCCAGGGCTCCCTTGTAGCCCCTCATGCCCTCAATAAACCTGAACAGTGTGTGGCGGCGGTGGTGGGGCGGCGGCAGTGGCAGATGGGGAACAACCCAAGTGTCAGTAAGGGTTATCCTGCCTTCTTTTTTTTTTTTTGAGGCGGAGTTTTGCTCTTGTTGCCCAGGCTGGAATGCAATGGCACGATCTCAGCTCACCGCAACCTCTGCCTCCTGGGTTCAAGCGATTCTCCTGCCTCAGCCTCCCAAGTAGCTGGGACCACAGGTGCACACAACCACACCCAGCTAATTTTTTATTTTTTTATTTTATTTTATTTTACTTTTGAAGGAAGATGCCAGATGGCAGTTTTTACATTTATTTAAACAGAAAACGTGCACATGAGCTATCTACTCATTTTCTTCGCTGCACAGCCTGGCATTGGGGTTGGTGACTCTGATGGCCAGTTGGGCAGCTCTTTCCACGATGGCTTTGCGGTTCTTGGAGGAAACATTGTGAGCGATCTCGGCACAGTAAGATTTGTTGCACATCAGCAGCACTTCCAGCTCCTTGACGTTGTGGACCAGGAACTTCCGGAAGCCACTGGGCAGCATGTGCTTTGTTTTTTTGTTGCTTCCATAACCAATGTTGGACATCAAGATCTGGCTCTTGAATATTCTACGAACCCTGTTGTCAATGCCTCTGGGTTTCTGCCAGTTACGCTTAATTTTGACATATCGGTCTGACTGGTGCCAGATGAACTTCTTGGTTCTCTTTTTGACGATCTTGGGCTTCACAAGGGGTCTGAGGGTGGCCATGATGCCAAGGAGGAGATGGCTGCCACCTCCGTAGGCAGTGCTGAGGAAGAGAGCGCTAATTTTTTATTTTTAGTAAAGACGAGGTTTTACTATGTTGCCCAGGCTGGTTGGCCTCCCAAAGTGCTGGGATTGCAGACATAACCTGTCACCCAGGCTGGAGTGCAGTGGTGGGATCTCAGCTCACTGCAGCCTCCACCTCCCCAGCTCAAGCAGTCTTCCTGCCTCCTGTCTCTCCCAGCTGACAGCACACCAGCTAATTTTTAGAATAATTTTGAAAGACATGCTGACATTTTTTGGTCTAATTTCCAAATTCTGGATAATTTTTCTTAAGAAGGCACACTAAAATACTCAAGTCAGCGAATTCCGCGCTCTTCTGTCTCCCTCAACATAGAGCTTCTTTCTCACTGGGCCTGAGGTGCTTCTTCCCTTCTTAAACCTGTCTATTTCCTGCTTTGGCCTGGCTGATTCTACAAGTCTTCAGGCCTGAGGTCAGGGGTCGTGTGTCTGACCACCCCCAGCCTCGTCTGGGTACCAGGCCTCCTCTGGATTCAGGCACTTCCTTGGCCCCAGCAACACTTCTGGCCTCCCTCCAGCCCAGCATCCCTGCCAGTCCTTAACAGCATCTGTTTGCTCATTGGCCTCCTCCGGAAGCCTGTGGGCTTCCACAGGGTGGGGCTGTTTTTCCATTTCTGTATCCCCAGGGCCTAGCCCAGTGCCTGGCACCCTGTGAGGCTTAATAAATGTTTGCTGAATAATTGAATAATTGAATGAGGTGCTGGCTAGGTGCCTCCTCGAGGTCTCTTCCAGACTTCTTGATGAGTCTTCATTTATGGACTGGTTGCCATGGTTTCTCTCTCTCTCTCTCTCTCTTCTGTCTCTCTCTTCTGTCTCTTTCAGACCTCCTCCTCCCACCTCCCCACACACTGCATTGAAATTCCAGCTGGGGGCCGTAGAGAAACACAGGCAACCCCATCCCTGAGAGGGTGCCAGGGGCGAGGGTGAGCCTGCACTGTCCTTGGGGCCTGGTGGGCCCAGGGATCAGGTTGCCTGCATCTGGGAGGAGGATTCTTAGATCTCCACAGCTTTACCGTGGGTGCTTTGGGGCTTGGCAGTCTCACAGGTTAGAGATGGGCTGGCCCTGCTGAGGCCTCAGGAGGATTTAGACACAAAGAGCCTGATTGTATGGTAATTTCCTCTTCACCTACCAGCTGGGCCTATTGAATTCTTCTTTGTACCTGCAGTGCCTTTTCTTTCGGGCTTACTTAAATGGGGCACCCCTAAATTTCCTAGCAGGGGACCTTTTCTTCTTGGGAGGTACTGCCGCAGCTTGCACCATTCCTTTGGTCCTTCTCCCCACAGGTTTCTTTATATTTATTTATTTATTTATTTATTTATTTATTTATTTTTGAAATGGAATCTCTCTCTCAGTTGCCCAGGCTGGAGTGCAGTGGTGTGATCTCAGCTCACTGCAACTTCCACCTCCCAGGTTCAAGCGATTCTCCTGCCTCACCCTCCCAAGTAGCTGGGATTGCAGGCGCCCGCCACCACACCCAGCTAATTTTTGTATTTTTAGTAGAGACGGGGTTTCGACATGTTGGCCAGGCTGGGCTCGAACTCCTGACCTCAAGTGATCTGCCCACCTTAGCCTCCCAAAGGGCTGGGATTACAGGCGTGAGCCACTGCACCCGGCCACACGTCTTTTTATTGTTGCGCATTCCCCTCTAACCCAGGCCAGGCTGAGCCAGGGTATTCCACCCATATCTCTTAACACAGCTGGGAAAATGAACAAAGGGATGACAAAAGGAAATAATTAAGAAGTAAAAAGGGCTGGGCTTCGTGGCTCACGCCTGTAATCCCAGCACTTTGGGAGGCCAAGGCGGGTGGATCACGAGGTCTTGAGTTAAGGCCAGCCTGACCAAGATGGTGAAACCCCATCTCTACTAAAAATACAAAAAAATTAGCTGGGTGTGATGGCGGGCGCCTGTAATCCCAGCTACTCGGGAGGCTGAGGCAGAGAACTGCTTGAACCCAGGAGGCGGAGGTTGCAGTGAGCCAAGATCATGCCAGTGCACTCCAGCCTGGGTGACAGAGCGAAACTCCATCTCAAAACAAACAAACAAACAAACAAGTAAAAAGAAGGCCAGGTGCAGTGGCTCGCACCAGTAATCCCAGCACTTTGGGAGGCCGAGGCGGGAGGATCTCTTCAGCCCAGGAGTTTGAGACCAATCTGGGCAACATGGCGAAACCCCGTCTCTACAAAAACTTAAAAAAATTAGCCAGACGGCCGGGCGTGGTGGCTCAAGCCTGTAATCCCAGCACTTTCAGAGGCCGAAGTGGGTGGATCACGAGGTCAGGAGATCGAGACCATCCTGGCTAACATGGTGAAACCCCGTCTCTATTAAAAATACAAAAAATTAGCCGGGCGTGGTGGCGGTCGCCTATAGTCCCAGCTACTCGGGAGGCTGAGGCAGGAGAATGGTGTGAACCTGGGAGGCGGAGCTTGCAGTGAGCCGAGATTGCGCCGCTGCACTCCATCCTGGGTGACAGAGCGCAACTCCATCTCAAAAAAAAAAAAAATTAGCCAGGCGTGGTGGTGTGCACCTGTGATCCCAGCTACTTGGGAGGCTGGGTTGGGAGGATCACCTGAGCCCAGGAGGCAGAGGTTGCAGTGAACCTGGGCGACAGAGTGAGACCCTGCCTCTTTTTTTTTTTTTTTTTTGAGACGGAGTCTCGCCCTGTCACCCAGGCTGGAGTGCAGTGGCGCAATATCAGCTCACTGCAACCTCTACCTCCTGTGTTCAAGCAGTTCCCTGCCTCAGCCTGCCATGTAGCTGGGATTATAGGTGTCCACCACCACACCCAGCTAATTTTTGTATTTTTAGTATAGGCGGGATTTCACTGTCTTGGCCAGGCTGGGCTCGAACTCCTGACCTCATGATCCACCCACCTTAGCCTCCCAACGTGCTGGGACTACAGGTGTGAGCCACCATGCCTGGCCTGAGACCCTGTCTTAAAAAAAAAAAAAAAAAAGTAACAAGAAACCTTTGGTTGGTGAAACTGGGTTTCCTCTAGGTTTCTCTGACAGAAGGGTGACTGTAAAATTTATCCTTCAACCTGGACATCTGGCAGGTAAAAGGGGGTGCTATCAATAATCATGACAGTACAACAGCATAAGCCGTGGTTGTCCTGGGCACTTTAGGATGTATGGTCAGTCAGGCCCCTTTCATGGGCACAGAACCCCAGGGAAACATCTGTCACAGGAACAGTCCGTTTCTTTCATGTATTCATTCCACAAACGCTTACTCTTACCTCTCTTGGGAATTCCAGATAACAAGAGGTCCTTGGCCTAGGGAAGCTTACAGTCTAATGGAAGAGACAATTCATCACAAAAGAGTGTGCAAAATGCTAAGATAAACAGAAGGAAAGGAAGCAGAGTCCTATGGGAGTGTATAGGAGGGGCACCTCACCCTGCCCCGAGTAGGGTGTTGGCCCTGACTTGTTGCTCAGGGGAGGTGAAGCCTGAGTTGGGCTCTGAAGGAGGAGTAGTTATCTGCTGGTAAAGAAGAGATTTGATGGCCGCGTGTGGTGTCGCATGCTTGTAATCCCAGTTACTTGGGAGGCTGGGGCA
Source organism: Pongo abelii (assembly GCF_028885655.2). Classification (NCBI taxonomy): domain Eukaryota; kingdom Metazoa; phylum Chordata; class Mammalia; order Primates; family Hominidae; genus Pongo; species Pongo abelii. The sequence continues at coordinate 47,457,625 of NC_071985.2, read as the reverse complement.
GGAGAATTGCTTGAACCCGGGAGGCGGGGTTGCAGTGAGCCAAGATCACACCATTGCACTCCAGCCTGGGTGACAAGAGCGAAACTCCGTCTCAAAAAAAAAAAAAAGAAGAGGTTTGGAGTGAATAGCAAAAAGTTCTGGTCCGAAAAAACCTGCCCGTGTAGAGGTACAGACAAAAGGAGGTGCATTTGTTTTTGGAGTAACTGGAAAGCTCCTGTCTCTTTCTGTCCTTCCTCTTAATCCCGTCCTGAGCCCTCTACTTCTGGAAGAGGAGCCCATCACTTCCCTTTGTCACTTTGGTCAGAGGGGTGCTTCCTCACCGGTCTTCAGAAAAGTTTGTTGAATAGATAGATAAAGCCGAGAAGTGCCTTACACTCTTTTTCTGTGATGTAAGTGCAAAGTTTCAAACCTTGGTTTATCATTACTATAAGAGTTATTTTCTTTCTTTCTTTCTTTTTTTTTTTTTTGAGACGGAGTTTCGCTCTTGTTGCCTAGGCTAGAGTGCAATGGCATGATCTTGGCTCACTGCAGCGTCTGCCTCCTGGGTTCAAGCGATTCTCCTGCCTCAGCCTTCTGAGTAGCTGGGATTACAGGCATGTGCAACCACGCCTGGCTAATTTAGTATTTTTAGTAGAGACAGGGTTTCTCCATGTTGGTCAGGCTGGTCTTAAACTCCCAACCTAAGGTGATCCACTCGCCTTGGCCTCCCAAAGTGCTGGGATTACAAGCGTGAGCCACCGCACGCAGTCTTTTTTTTTTTTTTTGAGACAGAGTCTAGGTCTGTCGCCCAGGCTGGAGTGCAGTGGTGTGATCTCAGCTCACTGCAACCTCTGCCTCCTGGGTTCAAGTGATTCTCATGCCTCAGCCTCCCGAGTAGCTGGAATTACAGCTGCACGCCACCATGCCCGCTAATTTTTGTATTTTTATAGAGTCAGGGTGTCACCATGTTGGCCAGGCTGGTCTCAGACTCCTGACTTCAAGTGATCTGCCTGCCTTGGCCTCCCAAAGTGCTGGGATTATGGGTGTGAGCCACCACACCCGGTGGAGTTCTCTTCTATAATATTTATGCTTTATCTTTCAAAAATTGAGCCCATATTGCTGCATGCCAAGCATTGTGTGCCCGAGTGATGCACAGGTCACTTCATTTAATCTTCACAACAATCCTGTGAGATAGGTAATCTCATATCAAAATTACAGAAGAGGCTCTGTGAGGTCAGAAACTGGCCCAGGTCTCACAGCTGACTAGTGAGGAGCTGAGATTTGCTAGGATGACCTGACACTCTGAATTCTCTAAATTCCACCTTCTTAACACAATACATGTAGTCAGGGAAGGCCTGACTTTATGTTATTCATTGGCCCTGAGAGCTGACTCAGACTCCTGTGGCAGCCCCAGGAGTCCTGGGTTTCAGAGGGAGTGGGAGGCGGGCAGCAGAGAGGCCCTTGAGTTTCGATAACCCCACTGCACTTAGGCTGCAGGCTGCGACAGACAGCGACAGACCCAGTACGGATAGCTGTACGATAGCAACAGACCCAGACCGGAATCCCTCCACCCTCCTCTCTAGGGTGGAGCCCCTTGCAGCAAAGCTGGCCCAGCCCTGTGATGTCACACCACTGGGCAGGGCTTCCGGGGATTGGTGACACCAGCTGACGTCAGGAAGGTGGAGGAGCCGCAGGTCCCTCCTATCCCCAGGGCAGTTCAGGGGCTTGACTGCATTTTAGCGATGATTGTAGTTACAGATTGCTCTCCGAACCACTGGGCAGGAAAAGCTTGCTGGTGTTCTGCTTTTGGCTCTGGGATTTGAACCCATGACTGGCTCAGGAGACTTGAGACTACCAACGTGCTTTGTGTCCCCAACAAGTCACTTGTCCTCTCTGGGCCATCTCTAGGGCACAGCCTCCTAATTCAGTAAAATGAAGAGGCTGGAGGAGAGATTGCCGAGGACTCTTTCAAGAGGCCCAGATAGGAGAGCAGGAGGATCGGGGGGTGGGGGGTGTTCTGAGCTGGCCCTGTCATGGCCCTAATCTGTCCTTTCCCCATCCTTCACTCCCCCTCTTATCCCTGGTGGCCCCGGAGTGAGAATGTGACTCATCCGGCTCCAGGCACCCAGTTTCAGCCTTGCCCCACCCCTGCCCCGGGCGTCTCATTTGCTGTTTACCCCCCAGGAGCAGGTGCACCTGGGTCACCTCACCACAGGAGGGAGAGATACAAGGCTCTGGGGCACTGCCTGACCCCACACCCACAGATTGCCCAAGGCCAGCACAGGGGTTGGAGCTCTCTAGAAAGGTGAGGCACTTGGGGAGCATAAAACAGCTCCAAGTGGGCCCACCACCCTGTCCAGCTGCTGAGCTCAGCCCACTGCCTCTCATCTTTTCCCATGGGTGTGTCTTCATTCACCCACTGCCCCTAGAGCAGCCCAGGCCCCGCCCTCAGCCTGAGGACCCCGTGCAGAGCTCAGCCAGTTCCAGGAGGGGAGGGCCCCTTGAAGGCAGTTGGGGGCCAGGGGAGCTGGTGCTCACATTGAGGAGGTGTGGAAGGCAGGCCTAGGCCCACACATCCTGTGCGAAGAAGAGAGGACAGGGTGTGGAAGGAGGGGTTGGAGTGGGAGACCCATAGCCTGATTCAGCCCCGAATGGAAGAGTGAAGTTATGGGGGGACTGAAAGGTTTGGTGACAGATACTGGGATGTGAGTCTGGAAAGTGGCTTTGAGTCATGGCTTGGCATCTACCCTCCCTTTGTGACCTTGGCCATGTCCATTGCCCTCTTATCCCCATCTGTACAAGGCAGGCGCCTCAGTGTTCCCATCTGTACAAGGTAGGGGCTCAGTTGGATAAGCCTAGGCTCCTTCTAACCCTGGCACTCTGTGGTTACCCAGGTGGGCATCCCCACCCCAGCGCCCGACCTCCCCCTATCCCCACTAGCTCCCGCATCTCCCCCATGGAGAAAAAGAAACCTCGTTGGGTCATGGAACACAGGAAGGGTTGGCAATTCCTGTGTGATGCAGCCCAAGGCAACCTCGGAGACCTCCAGCAGATACCCAGGGGGCCTGCCCCTCCCCTGGCCCAGGATCCAGACCGCAGAGCAGACAACAAAGGCAGGCAGGTGGAAAATTCCCTCTGGCTCTCTGCCCAGGCACCCTGGATGGCAACTGTGCCAGCCTGGGCGGGCAAGAGCCGGGAGTCCAGGATACCAACAGGCAGCCTGGCAGCCCCAGGGAGCTGGTAAGGGGCCTGTCAAGGTCTCCCCAGTTCAATTGCCCCCCACTGCTCAGACACAGAAATTGTATTCTACTCAGGTGGACAGACAGGTAGGAGGAGGAGGATGGGGAAATATGTGGTTGTTTGAACTTCTCAGAAGTTGTAGCCCTGAACCAAGAAGATTACGCCAACTCCTCCCACTGCCCTGAGCTGAGTGGTCCCTGGGACTCTTAATGGAGGACCGGGGGCTGCAGCTAATTTGGCGGACAGACAGAAAACGAGTTTTGTCAAGTGTGCCTGTGTCGGCTGGGCTCCTGCTGGCTGCTGGTCTCTGCCCTGTGACCTTGGGCAGTGTGTATGCTCCTGGAGGGCTTGCTTTGCCCACCTCTAACCCTGGAATAACTGTCTGGGTCCTGCTCCCTGGAAGGGCATGAAGCCACACCCATGTAAGGCCTAGGAGAAGTGAAAAGCCCTGTGTGTACGTGTGACTTGAGGCTGGGAGGCAGACCACTCCCAGAGCCTGCATGTTCAAGGATTCCTTGCATCTGGAAAGCCAAGGCAGGGACCCCTCCTGCCTGCCTCTCTTCTGCTTTCTGCTCAGACCCCCTGAGCTGGTTACCATGGCAACAGTTCCCTGCCCATCTCTCCAGAGGCCTTTTACAGAATCCAGAGTTGGTTTCTATAATGTTTACCCACAAACGTTTTCTTGTCGCCAGTCAGTTCGGATGGCACTTCCAGAACTGAGGAAATACATTTGTGACTTTGCCAGGTCACAGCCAGCTGGCCCCTGGAATCACTCCCCAGTAGGGTGCCATCCATCCGGCTCTGGAGGGCTGAGGAGTCAGGGTGTGGCCAGGTCAAGGTGAACCACACGCTGCTGGGAAATCTACCCAAGGGGCACGTCCCACTGACCCGCAGTCAGCAGCCTGCGAGCGCCATTGCCTATACAGGGAACATTGTCCGTCTAGGCTGGCAGGAGAAGGCCCTAAAGATAAGGCAGAGCATGAACCCAACTCCATGACAGCCAATTAGCTCCGCTCCAAGAACCCAACCGCTGTGACTCACTGACAGCCAATCAGGAGGCCCTGGGCCAGATACTTTTTTCAGCTAGACACACCTGTAACCTGCTAGCCATCTGTTGAACCACACCCCTGCCCCAACCATTCTAGAAAGAAATATAAATCTCTTTTACAGCTGTAAATGGAGAGCTCTGTAACTCTAATATGGAGGGAGATGCACACTGATCTATATTGAGCTCAGAGACAGACACAAATGCATAAACATGCACCTGCACAGATGAAAATCTATCTACCAGCCCTGCTCCTTCCTGCCTCCGCCAAGGTCACCACCATCTCTATTCTCCTCCACCCTCCTGGGTCAGAAATTGGCAAAAGAGAAAAGGATACTACAAGAGACCTAAATTTACCTTTCCAGTGCACAGTGGCAGCTTTCTGTGAACTGTTAGGCCAACAGTGGTCCAGACATTTTCCCTCATCCTCTGCAAAAAACAACAAAACCAAACAAAAACATTGACTGGGCATCATTCATAGGTTTATCTGGGAATACTAGTGCTTGGAGGGGACTGAGAGTACCCCTAGCAAAGCTAGGCCCAGAGGGAGGGTTTCTGCATCCAGAGGAGGGCTCAGTGCTCGTGATTGTTGGCAAGGGCATCTTGCCAAAGTTCCAGGATCCAGGTCAGATATTGGCCCCATGGTCCCACCCTGGAGGATTTCCTGCAGGGGGGTGCCCCCCAGCTGGCCATAGTGGATCAGGCATGCCCAGAGGAAGCCCTGGGAAAGGGGCACTATGCTTGTGTGTCCTCCAATCTTCCTACCCCAGGCCCTGCCCAAAGGCTGGGAGAATAGGGATCTTCTGTCGACTATAAGGGAAAAATGCTAGTTCATAGGTCTTAGTTGAACTAGTGCCTGTGATTCCGGGGTCTCTGGGATCATGGCAGCATGGCCCAAGGTCCTGCAGCAATTTGAGTCAGAGCCACATTACCAGGCTGCAGGACAGCAAGCCAAGACCCCCCAGCCTGGGGGTTTCAGGGTCTATGAACTAGCGCCTAGGTGCTAGATGAACTAGCATTTCAGTGCTCTATGCCAGAGGGACCTCAATAGAGGGAGATGCAGACAATCCAAATTTGTTTCAGTGTAACCCTCAAATTTTCGAGCCTTCCAGATGCAGGGCGTTCATACTACCCAGTACTGAGCCTCTAGACATGACCTTGACTGAAGGCTGCCACATCTTCAAGCAGAGCCCTGCTAAAAACAAAAACAACTTATATGCATGAAGTGCATACTTTGTGTCAGGAATTGTGCTAGGCACTGGGGAGACAGACATGAACTAGGTTCCCAGGCCCCTGCAGGTTGTTCTCACGTAGGGTATATAGGGTAGTTTCAGCAAAGGGCCTCCCTCAGCCCGCAAGGCCACAGGCCCCCAAACGGGCAAAACACTGCGCCTACAGACTCACAGGACTTTTGTGCTGGTTTAGACAGGAGAGAAACAGAATGAATCCCAGGAAGATTCAGAGGGGGCAAGATCTGACCCCTACAGCCAAGGACAGCCAGAGGTAGGAGGACTTTTGCCCATGGGTAGAAATCATTCTATTCGTGCATAAATCAAGTCTCACCCAAGATGTTGGGCAGCCAGCTTGGCCTTGCCTGTTCTAGGGAATAGAGGCTGGGCTCCGATTCCAGAGCTAAGGGCTGGGGTGGGATCTCTGAGTCTTTTTTTTTTTTTTTGAGACAGAGTCTCACTCTGTCGCCAGGCTGGAGTGCAGTGGCACGATCTTGGCTCACTGCAACCTCCGCCTCCCAGATTCAAGAGATTCTCCTGCCTTAGCCTCCCAAGAGGCTGGGATTACAGGCGTGCGCCACCATGCCCAACTAACTTTTATATTTGTAGTAGAGACGGGGTTTCAACATGTTGGCCAGGATGGTTTCAATCTCGGCCTCCCAAAGTGCTGGGATTACAGGCATGAGCCACCATGCACGGCCTTGTAGTTTTAGTAGAGATGGGGTTTCACCATATTGGTCAGGCTGGTCTTGAACTCCTGACCTCAAGTGATCCACTAGCCTCCGCCTCCCAAGGTGCTGGGATTACAGGCGTGAGCCAACGCGCCTGGCCCCTTGTGTCTGTCTTTATCCTCCTTTGCATACAGGAAATTTCCTCCATCTCTCCCACAGGGAGGTGTGGCCAGGGAACTTTGCCCCCCTCCCTTTGAAGCACTCTCTGCCTCTTCCCCACCCCCAGTATGGGGTAATGGCTAAGGGGGACATAAAATAGACTCATCACTCTAGGAGGGGAAGAGGAAACCCTCAAACCCATTCCGGAGTCTTTGGGATGTCTGGGATCATGGCAGCACAGCCTGAGGTCCTGCAGCAGTCTGAGTCAGAGCCACATTACCAGGCTGCAGGACAGCAGGCCGAGACCCCCTAGCCTGGGGGTTTCAGGGTCTGCTGCACCCTGTAAGCAGAAGTGCCTGAAGGCATTGGACAGCACTCTTAGTGGGACTGGGAGAATGAGGCAGGTGTGTGAAGGAGGAGGGAATAGAGGGAGTGAGGAAGGAAATTGACATTCATCAAGAACATGCTTTATGTCAGGAATGCACCACTCAAGTTACATAATTTAATGTTCAGAGCAACCTTGGAGATGCATGTTATTGTCCTCAGTTACAGTCAAGAACCGAGGTTGGGCAAGGTGTGGTGGTGCTTGTCTGTAATGCCAGCACTTTGGAAGGCTGAGGCGGGGGGTGACTTGAGCTTGGGAATTTGAGACCAGCCTCGGCAACACAGCAAGACTCTATTTCTATTTTAAAATAACATAATTGGCTGGGCACGGTGGCTCACGCCTGTAATCCCAGCACTTTGGGAGGCCGAGGTAGGCAGATCACGAGGTCAGGGGATCGAGACCATCCTGGCTAACACGGTGAAACCCCATCTCTACTAAAAATACAAAAAATTAGCCAGGCGTAGTGGCACGTGCCTGTAGTCCCAGCTACTCGGGAGGCTGAGACAAGAGAATTGCTTGAACGTGGGAGGCTGAGGTTGTAGTGAGCCGAGATCAGGCCACTGCACTCCAGCCTGGGTGACAGAGCGAGACTCTGTCTGAAAAAAATAAATAATAAAATAAAATAATTATTATTAATTTTTTTTTTTTTGAGACGGAGTCTCGCTCTGTCACCCAGGTTGGAATGCAGTGTCACATTCTTGGCTCACTGTAACCTCCGCCTCCCAGGTTCAAGCAATTCTCATGCCTCAGCCTCCCGAGTAGCTGGAATTACAGGTGCCCGCCACCACGCCCAGCTAATTTTTGTAATTTTAGTAGAGACTATGTTGGCCAGGCTGGTCTTGAACTCCTGATTTTAAGTGATCTGCCCATCTTGGCCTTCCAAAGTGCTGGGATTACAGGCATGAGCCACTGTGCCTGTCCTATTTTGAAATGATTTTATTTTAAAATATTAAAAAAAAGAAAACTGAGGTCTGCCAGGCATGGGCCTATAATACCAGCGGAGGCAGGAGGATGATTTGAGCCCAGGAGTTGGAGGCTGCAGTGAGCTACGATCGCGCCACGCACCCCAGCCTGGGCGAGAGTGAGTCCCCGTCTCAAAAAACAAAAATCAAAAACTGAGATAAAGACAGGTTAGCCGGTCGTGGTGGCTCATGCCTGTAATCCCAGCACTTTGGGAGGCCGAGGCAGGTGGGTCATGAGGTCAGGAGTTTGAGACCAGCCTGGTCAACATGGTGAAACCCCATCTCTACTAAAAATATAAAAAAATTAGCTGGGCGTGGTGGCGGGTGCCTGTAGTCCCAGCTACTCGGGAGGCTGAGGCAGGAGAATGGCGTGAACCCGGGAGGCGGAGCTTGCAGTGAGCAGAGATTGCGCCACTGCACTCCAGAACGAGACTCCGTCTCAAAAAAAAAAAAAATTAGCCAGGCGTGGTGGCAAGCGCCTGTAATCCCAGCTACTCGGGAGGCTGAGGCAGGAGAATCACTTGAAGCCGGAAGGGGGAGGTTGCAGTGAGCCGAGATCGCCCCATTGCACTCTAGCCTGAGTGAAAGAGTGAAACTCTGTCTCAAAAAAAAAAAGACAGGTTAAGTGATTTGCCCATGGCTACACAGCTGGGAAGTGAGGGGATGTGGATTTCTGTGGATCCAATTCCATGTGTCTAGGATGACCCATCAACTCCAGAGAAGGGCAGGAAGAGCCACTCTCAGGCTCAGAGGGACTCAGAGGCAGAAGTTCAACCATCCTTTCCCTCCCCACGCACCCAACCGGCCCCCTGAAAGCTGTCCAGGCAGATACTGCCCAGGGAAGGGTTAACCCTCCACTTTGGCTCTGCCCTGCATTCTTTTGTGCTGAGCTCTCTGGCAGCTTGTGTCAGGACATCAGGGCAAGAAGGCAGAAAGGACATGGCTAGGGCACCTGGCAATGAATAATCTGTTTGTCGTGGCCTTGCTGCCTTGTGGCTGTGTGGGATGGGGTGGGGTTGGCGGCAGTGCCAGGACCTGGGGTCAAGGGCTTGGGGAGGGGGCCAGCCAGCTTGGAGGCAGGACCTGAGACTCCTCTATGTTTAGCACTTGCTCCATCTCCCAGACAGCCACCTAAACAGGAACTATGGCAGCTTTCCATGTTTGCCCCTGGCTGCAGCCAAACCTATCACAGCTACAGCCTAGGACTTGGATCTCCCTGTAAGACTTCTATCCCATCCCTCTCCACCCGCCCCAGGGCTTCAGAACCAAGTTCTAGACTCCAGAGGGCCCTGCAGCCTGCCCCTCCAGCTACCAAGGATGAAAATCTGGTACAGGCATCTGTAGGGGACAGCCAAATGTGCCTGGAATCACTGGGGAAGGGAGATATGAGAGGATGCAGGGTGCCCTGTGGGGTTTCCCAGGCTCCTCCAGCCTCACCCGACTCCTGCCCTGGCTCAACTGCTTTGTCTTGTGATTACAGGGGCCAGACTCTCTCCTCCAGCTGAGTTATGCTGGGCTCCACCCAGCAGCTGGCTCTTCCTAGAGTCTTTCCTCCCCACCAGCTCTCTTCCTGCCTGGAACTTCTGCCCCACCTCCCTTCTGCCAAACTAACTCTCTCACTTCCACTCAAATTCTGCTCCTGAAGAAATCCCTTCTAGAACTTCTCAGGAAGCCTTCTTTGACTCACCCAAGCCTGTCTGATTCCCTTGGGCTCTCCTGCCTGCTGCCATCCTCACATACCTCCACCTGTTACTGTGGCCAGTGCCTACTCCTTATGTATTTGATATTATGCCTGCTGACTGTGTCTCACACCTGGATTGTGTGTGTGTGTGTGTGTGTGTGTGTGTGTGTGTGTGTCTCTTCCAGAGAACAGAACCTGAACCAATGGGTGGATTTTCCTTGAGTCACATTTCTGATAAGGGAACAAGTTCGGCGTGATCACAGCCATCTAAACATTGGAATGGGCTATCTTGAAAGTAGTGAGCTATCAAACGAGGGGTTAATACCAAATGCTTCTGGGTAGCAGTGATGTGTCTGCCACATGAAAGGCTTTCCGTACACATTTGTTAAACAAATAACAACCTGCTGGCTTTCTCTCCCCCCACAGCCACTATACGTCTCATAAATGCTTGGGGTTTTTTTCTGATGGGGCAGCCAGTTGGGCCCTCAGAGGCTAGTCCCTGCCTGTAGTTATTCTGATATTGAAAGGGTCCTTACTAAGAAACTAACCTAGAGAGCAATCCTAGTAAGCAGAAGGGGACCTCTCTCCACCCATCTCTTGGTGTGGACTTGGAAGAGAGTAGGTATTTATAGAGAGCTCCTAGCACTTGGTGCCAGCTAGGAGATACGATAGTGGGGGCTCTGGGATCTGGGAGGTAGGATCATGCCTTGTCAGCTGGATCCCTGGGCTCCTTGTAACCAACTATACTTGTATCTCTTTAGCATCCTTGAGGATTTTATTGCATCTGAACATTCCAGCCTTGCCTTAGCTGTGCTGTAGGCCAGTGAGGAAAGATGGTGAAATGTGCTCAAAACATTGCATGCAAGGGAGCCAGCTGCCATGGCTGGGGAAAGTCACAGCGCAGGGAGGAAACCCCCTTTCCCCCAAGGAAAGGGGCATCTTGGGGCAGGAGCAGAAGACGGTTGAAAGACTTTCTGCTGACCATCTTGAAAGGTTTTTTTTTTTTTTTTTTTTTTAGACAGTCTCACTCTGTCACCCATGCTAGAGTGCAGTGGCACAATCTCAGCCCACTGCAACCTCCGCCTCCCAGGTTCAGGCGATTCTCCTGCCTCAGCCTCCCCAGTAGCTGGGACTACAGGCGCACGCCACCACACCCGGCTAAGTTTTGTATTTTTAATAGAGACGGGTTTCAACATATTGGTCAGGCTGAACTCCTGACCTCTGGTGATCTGCCCACCTTGGACTCCCAAAGTGCTGGGATTACAGGAGTGAGCCACCCGGCCTTGGAAGTTGTTAAGTGTTACTTTTGTTGAGGAAGCCAGAAGTTTCCTCCCACCCCCATTAAGGAGATTTTGGTATTTTATAACAGGTAGGATTTTTTAGCAGTTTTTTGTTTCTACTTACCATTTACTTGTTCTTTTTTTTTTTTTTCCCCTGAAACACATGTATCAAGCATCTACTGAATGCCAGGCACTGAGAACCAAGATAGGGAGACACAGGACCTGCTCACCAGAGGTTCAGTGACTTCCTGATCTGGGAGCTCCAGGGGCACAGTGTTTCTCCCTCTGTCCCCTCCTACAAGCATCCTCCCACCCCCACCCCCCACCATTTGAGTGCAATGGGAATGCCTAGTATAGTAGTTCTCAAACTCTAGCCTTCATCAGAATCCCCAGAGGACTTGCTAGAAAACGCCTAGAAGCTGGGCCCACCCTGTTTCTGATCTAGCGGGTCTATGGTGGGGGTTGAGAATGTGCATTTCAAAACAGTTTCCAGGTGTTTCTGACCCTGATGATCTAATAAAAAACCACTGACTTACAGTATCTTAGCAGTCCATATTACCTTTTAAAATGCCTTCGCAATGACTGCATTTTATTACCATAGCATGCTTGGGGGGACTTCAGGCCCAGGAGAATACCCCTTACCTTTTACTGAGGGGAAACTGGAAAGACAGAGAGGTCTCATGATCTTATGACCTCATCACAATTTATAGCTATATTACTTGGAATTTGGCTTTTTCAGTGCCTGCCTCGTTCACTTGAATGTGAATTTCTTTCTTTTTTTTTTTTTCTTTTTTTTTGAGACGGAGTCTCACTCTGTACGCCGTATCCCAGGCTGGAGTGGAATGGCATGATCTCGGCTCACGGCAACCTCTGCCTCCTGGGTTCAAGTGATTATCCTGCCTCAGCCTCCCAAGTAGCTGGGATTACAGGCATGCACCACCACACCTGGCTAATTTTTAGTAGAGATGGGGTTTCATCATGTTGGCCAGGCTGGTCTCGAACTCCTTACTTCAGGTGATCCACCTGCCTTGGCTTCCCAAAGTGCTAGGATTACAAGCGTGAGTCACTGTGCCTGGCCTCGAATGTTAATTCCTATTTTTTTTTTTTGAAACGGAGTCTCGCTCTGTCGCCAGGCTTTAGTGCAGTGGCGCGATCTTGGCTCACTGCAAACTCCACCTCCCAGGTTCAAGCGATTCTCCTGCCTCAGCCTCCCAAGTAGCTGGGATTACAGGTGCCCACCACCACGCCTGGCTAATTTTTGTATTTTTAGTAGAGATGGGGTTTCATCATGTTGGCCAGGACGGTCTCAATCTCCTGACGTCGTGATTCGCCCACCTCAGCCTCCAAAAGTGCTGGGATTACAGGTGTGAGCCACTGCGCCCGGCCTGGAATGTGAATTTCATGAGGGTGGAGGCCATGCTGTGTTGTTCACTCTGTTTCCCAAATGCCTAGGACAATGCCTGGCACATAGTAGGTGCTCAACAAATATTTTCAAAATGAGTGACTGACTTATTCCTGAAATCACAGGGCTAGTTAGTAGCCAAGTTGGGACTCAGTCCCAGATCTCCTGACTTTTAGAAGCATATTTTCCCACTAGTGGCCCTTCACCTGTCCCCTAGAGCAGGACCCAAGTGCCACTTGGGGCCAGGGGCCCAGAGCTTGGAGGAGAATGACACAGTGAGATCTTGTGGGGTCAGACTGTCTATGCTTCCCCCAGCCTTAGTCTGTGTCCAATATAGGCCAGACCCATGCTCCTGTTCAGAACTGGAACCCGGGCAGGGGAAAGAACTCGTCTCAGAATTTGCCCTCTCTGCCTCTTTGGCTGCCTTCTGCTTGTTCAATTTCCAAATCTGTAAAACGGGTAGATATAATGATAGTACCCTACCTCATAAGGTTGCTGTGAGAATCAAATGAATTCCAGCCAGTAGGTAACATGTATATAGTGCTTATTATATGCCTGATATTACTGTAATGACTTACATAGATGAACTCATTTAATCTTTTTTTTTGAGACTGAGTCTTGCACTGTCGCCTAGGCTGGAGTGCAGTGGCGTGACATAGGCTTGCTGTAACCTCCACCTCCCAGGTTCAAGCGATTCTCCTGCCTCAGCCTCCTGAGTAGCTGGGACTACAGGCACGCGCCACCATGCCCGGCTAATTTTTGTATTTTTGGCAGAGACAGGGTTTCACGATGTTGGCCAGGCTGGTCTCGAACTCCTGACCTTGTGATCCACCCACCTGGGCCTCCTAAAGTGTTGGGATTACAGGCGTGAGCCACCATGCCCGGCCTTTTTTTTTTTTTTTTTTTTAGGTACTGTCTTGCTGTGTTGCCTAGGCTGGAATGCAGTGGCTATTCACAGGTGAGATCACCGCACACTACAGTCTTGAACTACTGGCTTCAAGGGATCCTCCTGCCTCAACTTCTCAAGTAGCTGGGACTACAGGTGTATGCCACCACATCTAGCATAACTTCATCTTATTTATTTATTTATTTTGAGGCAGAGTCTTGCTCTGTTGCCCAGGCTGGAGTGCAATGGCACAATCGTGGCTCACTGCAGCCTTGATCTCTTGGGCTCAGGTGATCCTCCCACCTCAGTCTCCTAAGTAGCTGGGACTATAGGCATGCACCACCATGCCCAGCTAATTTTTTTTTTTTTTTTTTTTGACAGAATTTCACTCTTGTCACCCAGGCTGGCATGCAATGGCGCGATCTCGGCTCACTGCAACCTCCGCTTCCCGGGTTCAAGCGATTCTCCTGCCTCAGCCTCCCAGAGTAGCTGGGATTATTGGCACCCACCACCACATCCAGCTAATTTTTTTTTGTATTTTTAGTTGAGACAGGGTTTCACCATGTTGGCCAGGCTGGTCTTGAACTCCCGACCTTAGGTGATCCACCCGCCTCGGCCTCCCAAAGTGCTGGGATTACAGGCGTGAGCCACCACGCCCGGCCTTAATTTTTGTATTTTTTGTAGACACAGGGTCTTGCCATGTTGCCCAGGCTGGTCTTGAACTCCTGAGCTCAAGAGAGCCTCCTGCCTCAGCGTCCCAAAGTGCTGGGAGGGGTCAGCCACCACACCCAGCATTTAATCTTAATCTTCACAACAAGCCTGTTATTATCTTCACGTTACAGATGAGGCAACCGAGGAACAGAGGTTACATACTTGACCAAAGTCACATACACAGCTAGTAAATGGCAGAGCCAGGAATTAAATCCAGGCAGTCTGATTCCAGAGTGTGCTCTTGGCTGGAGAATGCATGGCACGTGGAATCTGCTCAGTACAACATTGGCTCATTTTTTTCATGGGTGGCACTTCCACACCAGCTCAGATGCCCTCAGTGCCACCTCAGTGCTTCCCTCCCACCCGGTTCCAACTAAGTACCTTTTCTTTTCTTTGAGACGGAATCTCGCTCTGTAGCCCAGGCTGGAGTGCAGTGGCACGATCTCGGCTCACTGTAGCCTCTGCCTCCCAGGCTCAAGCGATTCTTCTACCTCAGCCTCCTGAGTAGCTGGGATTACAGGCGTGTACCACCACACCCAGCTAATTTTTGTATTTTTAGTAGAGATGGGGTTTCACCATATTGGTCAGGCTGGTCTTGAACTCCTGACCTCGTGATCCACCCACCTCCGCCTCCTAAAGTGCTGGGATTACAGGCATGAGCCACCGCGCCCAGCCCCAGCTAAGTACCTTTTCTGTAGCCAGCACTGGGGAAACTCCCCAGGGAGAGGAATGGGGAATTCCTGGGATCATGGAGAGACACTCCCAAGGGCTAGGAAAGCCTTCCATCTCTGCCTGGCATGCTTCTGAATGGGGGAGATGGCTCCAGCTTGTCCAGAGAGAGGAATCTTCCTAAAGTAGAACTACGGGTAGGAGAAAAGTACTTTTGGGGGACCCATGCTGGGCACCCTCCAGGGGGGTGGAGGGGAAGAGTAGGCACATCCCCCATCCCTTTAGTCTCAGCCCCTGGGAACCCACCCTGTCCCCTATCATCTCTTTTCAGATGGCCTCCTCAGACAGCCACAGAAGGTCTGTGGGCAGGACCTGGGCAGAGTGGGATGGGTTAGGATCAGATGGGGTGAAGGTCTGAGGCCAGGTCCTTAACTACCATCACTGGACATTTGGTTCCACCTAGTGGCCTCTGACATTCCAACCATTCTCACAGAGACCAGCACAAGGGAGTGCCCTTTCAGGCATTCAGTGTTTATTAAGCACCTACTATGTGTGAGGCAAAATGTGAGGTTTGATGGAGGCATATCCATGAGCATAAAGAGGCTGGGCACGGTAGCTCACACCTGCAATCCCACCACTTTGGGAGGCTGAGGTGGGTGGATTGCTTGAGCCCAGGAGTTCTAGACCAGCCTGGGTGATACAGGCAGACCCTATCTCTACCAAAAAAAAAAAAAAAAAAAAAAAAAAAAAAAAAAAAAGGCTGGGCATGGTGGCATGTGCCTGTGGGCTCAGCTACTTAGGAGGCTGAGGTGGGAGGATCAGTTGAGCCCAGGAGGAGTTGAGGCTGCAGTGAGCCTAGATCCTGCCACTGCACTCCAATCTGGGCAACAGAGCGAGACCCTGTCTCTAAAATAAAATAAAATAAAATAAAATAAAATAAAATAAGAAGCAGAAGTTCAGGCAGGGTGTGTGCACCTGTAGTCCTAGCTACTCTGGAGGCTGAGGTGGAAGGATTGCTTGATCCCAGGAGTTCAAGTCTGCAGTGAGTATGATCATGTCACTGTGCTCTAGCCTGGGCAATAGAGCAGGACTCTGTCTCTGAATTTTTTTGTTGTTGTTGTTAAAGAGCAGAGAACTAACATTTATTCTGCTCACATGTACCAGCCCTGGGCTTGGGTGCATACTGTGTTGGCACGTGCCTGTGGAGCACTGAGGATCCCATAGCAGAGACAGGACTGCCGAGTGCCTGGCCTGGTCACTTGGCTTCTCTGGACTTCAGTTTCCACTCCTGAAAAATAAGAAGGTTGGTGTAGATTATCTCTAGCATCTCTTCCTATGTTAGAATTCTGTGAAGTCACACAAAGGAGTGGTTAAGAGTTTCAGCTTTGGGCTGGGTGAGGTGGCTCACGCCTGTAATCCCAGAACTTTGGGAGGGTGAGGCGAGTAAATCACTCGAGCTCAGGAGTTTGAGATCAGCCTGGGCAACATGGCAAAAAGCTTGTCTCTACTAAAAATACAAAAATTAGTCAGGTGTGGTGGTGCACACCTATGGTCCCAGCTACTCGGGAGGCTGAGGTGGGAGGATTGTTTGAGCCTGGGAGGCTGAGGTTGCCGTGAGCCAAGATCATGCCACTGCACTCCAGCCTGGGCGAAAGAGCCAGACCCTGTCTCAAAAAAAAAAAAGAGTTTCAGCTTTGGAGTTGGACAAACCTACATTTGGATCCCAGCTGTCATTCACTAGCTGTGTGTTCTTAGGAAAGTTGCCTTACCTTTCAGAGTCTAGGGTAATAATATAAAGATTAAGTGATAATTACAGCAAGCACTTAGCACAGAGTGTGGCACTTGGTGAGTGGTGATGCTGCAGATGATGGATGATTCTAGTTACCCAAATCCCCAAATAGCCACACCTTTCCTCTCCTCTCCTCTACACTCCCCTCCCCTCCCCTCCCCCACCTTCCTTTCCTTTCCTTTTTCTTTTTTGACGGAATCTTCCTCTGTCACCCAGGCTGGAATACATTGGCCACAATTTCAGCTCACTGCAACCTCCGCCTCCTGGGTTCAAGTGGTTCTCCTGCCTCAGCCTCCTGAGTAGCTGAGATTACAGGTGCCTGCCACCACGCCTGGCTAATTTTTTTTGTATTTTTAGTAGAGAAGGGGTTTTGCCATGTTGGTCAGGCTGGTCTTGAACTCCTGACCTTGTGATCTGCCCACCTCGGCCTCCCAATGTGCTGGGATTACATGCATGAGCCACTGCATCTGGCCCTTTTTTTTTTTTTTTTTGAGACAGAGTCTTGCTCTGTTGCCCAGGCAGGAATGCAGTTGCATGATCTCAGATCACTACAACCTCTGCCTCCTGGGTTCAAGTGATTCTGATGCCCTAGCCTCCTGAGTAGCTGGGATTACAGGTGTGCACTGCCATGTCAGTCCAATTTTTGTATTTTTAGTAGAGATGGGGTTTCACCACGTTGGCTGGGCTGGTGAAGGTGGTAGGTTTCAATGACAGCAGCATAATGCCATGGGAGTTGGGAGGAGGGAATGATCTGACTCACTCTGGGGCAGGTCTTCAGGTTAGTTCTCCAGTGGATTCTCCTGGGCATCGTGTGGTCCGTCCTCAGAACTGTGCCTCCCTAATGTGGCTGGGTGGATTCACTATCCACCCCATGCTTGGGCTCTGCCTCGACCTCTCCCTCCCATGCACAGCCAAAGCCCCTCAAAGCTGCTGGTTTTCCTTGACTCTGGGCTTCTCTCCATCACCCACTGCCTCCCAACAGATCCCCCGGTCTCTGCATCCTCCTGTTCCAGATTGCTAGGACCCCAGCTGCCCATCAGGGACCCCTCTAAAATAACTTAGTTGAGTCATTGTTTGTCTACTTAACAACCTGTGATATTCTCCATCGCTTATGAGATAAAATCTAAACTCCTTGGCTTGGCATACAAAGTCCTTTACAGTCCAGTTCCTCCTCTGCTGATATTTCCAGGCTCTTTGTCCCAAGTGCACATGCTCTCTCCCCACCTCCCTTGCACTCCAGTCCCCTTGACAGACTTGCTCTTTTGCAGGAACATCACCCAATTCCACATCACCCCACCTTTGTGTGTGCTGTGTCTTCTGCCCGGAGCACCCTCCCTTCCCGTAGTCTGTCAGGCAAGCTCACAGCCATTTCTCGGGATCCATTCAAACGTCACCTTGCTTGGGAGGCCTTCCAGATATCCCCCAGATTTTCTTGGGTTCCCTCAGCATCATGACTTTTGCCTTTCATAGCATCTATCACGCTGAACTTACACATTTACTTCCTTCTCTGGACCGAAAGCTCATTGGTGGTAGAAATCCTTTACATTTTTGTATTCTGAGTGTCTGGAACACAGCATGTAGTCAGTAAAGACGTGTTATTGCAAATGTCCACACATCTTGTGTCTGGCTCAGAATATGGTGTTTTAGGCCGGGTGCAGTGGCTCACATTTGTAATCCCAGCACTTTGGGAGGCCGAGGCAGGCGGATCACCTAAGGTCAGGAGTTTGAGACCAGCCTGGACAACACGGTGAAACCCTGTCTCTACTAAAAATACAAAAATTAGCCAGGTATGGTGGCGTGCACTACAGTAACTGTAATCCCAGTTACTCAGGAGGCTGAGGCAGGAAAATCACTTGAACCCAGGAGGTGGAGGCTGCAGTGAGCCGAGATCGCACCATTGCGCTCTAGCCTGGGCAACCAAAAAAAAAAAACTAGAAATCTCTGGAGTCAGATCTGGGTTGTGGGCCTTGCTCTGCCTTGTATCAACTATGTGGCAAGTGACTGACCTCTACAAACCTCAGATTTGTGATCTGAGATTAATCGAGGGTTAATTGAGAAACCAGCTGGGTGCTAGCACCTAGTAAGTGTTCAATAAGTGACAGTGATGGTTATTGCTGAGTTTTGAATGGAGGAGCTGCCTTAAAATCAGGAGACCTGCGCCCCAGTTCCCATTCTGCCCCACCTCCCTATGTCACCCTAGGCAGGCCACATTTCCTCCCTAGTTTCAGGGACCTGAAGCAGGTGCCCTCTTAGGGCCCCACAGCCTGACATGCTGTAGGGCCTGAGAAGCAGCGTCGTGGAGGACGAGATGTGTGAGGGCAGCACAGAGTGCTGTGTGTCCAGCAGAGGGCCCTGCCCGGCCTGTGGCCGGAGGCTGGGAGGGAGGGCAGGCGAGTGATGCCAGACGCCTGACTGGAGGCGGATCCAGCCGGCCAGCTGCCTCTCTGGAGCCCAGCTCTTGGGCCCCCTGCACTCACCTGCTCTTCCTGGGCTGGCTGTCTCCTGCATCCAGCTATGCGGTGGCTGTGGCCCCTGGCTGTCTCTCTTGCTGTGATTTTGGCTGTGGGGCTAAGCAGGGTCTCTGGGGGTGCCCCCCTGCACCTGGGCAGGCACAGAGCTGAGACCCAGGAGCAGCAGAGCCGATCCAAGAGGGGCACCGAGGATGAGGAGGCCAAGGGCGTGCAGCAGTATGTGCCTGAGGAGTGGGCGGAGTACCCCCGGCCCATTCACCCTGCTGGCCTGCAGCCCACCAAGCCCTTGGTGGCCACCAGCCCTAACCCCGACAAGGATGGGGGCACCCCAGACAGCGGGCAGGAACTGAGGGGCAATCTGACGGGGGCACCGGGGCAGAGGCTGCAGATCCAGAACCCCCTGTATCCGGTGACCGAGAGCTCCTACAGTGCCTATGCCATCATGCTTCTGGCGCTGGTGGTGTTTGCGGTGGGCATCGTGGGCAACCTGTCGGTCATGTGCATCGTGTGGCACAGCTACTATCTGAAGAGCGCCTGGAACTCCATCCTTGCCAGCCTGGCCCTCTGGGATTTTCTGGTCCTCTTTTTCTGCCTCCCTATTGTCATCTTCAACGAGATCACCAAGCAGAGGCTACTGGGTGACGTTTCTTGTCGGGCCGTGCCCTTCATGGAGGTGAGTGTGTGTTCTGTTTGAGCTCAGCTGGGAGGCTGCAATCCAGGGAAGGGGTTCAAAGTCTCCATCAGGTCCTTGGAAATGGAATTTGTGGGTGTGCAAAACCTGAGTCTTGGAGCTCTGACTTGCTTCTTCTTTACCTTGGAGAAGGAGACAAATACGGTATTGGTTTCTGGTTGCTCTCAAGAGAAGTAGGCAGGCCAGGGGGATAGGCGGGTGTGTGGGGCCCCTGGGTTCCAGCCCCAGCCTGATCTTCTGCTTCGGGAGCAATCTCAAGGCGGGTTTCTGCCACTTTCACCAGACCCTAAGCTGCCCTCTCCCTTCCTCAGCCCTTCTCCCCTGTCCCACCCAAGATCCCTCTGTCCTTTGTTGCGACTCCTCTTCTTTCCTCTGTACCCCCTGCCGCTGCCCTGCTCCCACAGCTCCCTTCGCTGCTCCTCCGTCTCCTGCCTCCCGAAGGAGTGCCTGAAGGGAGAGCCCAATTTCCTTCACACCCCTCCGGATCAAGTCAGCGTCCACTCCACGAGAATACAAGCACCAGAAGCAAAAGACCGCTCCGTTCTTCCCTCCCTGCTGGGATTCTCATTGTTATCGTTATCATTTCCACCAGCAACTTCCTAGATCCTCTCTGAAAGGGATACCTGGTTCTGGGCACTGGAGCTAATAGGGGGCTCTAGTCTCAGCTCTGCCACTGACATACCAGGCGTCACTGGGCAGGTTGCATTACCTCTCCAATTTCTTTATCTCCCAACCAGGGCGGGTAGACCAGATGGTCCTTCCAGCTGGCCTGTTTCACAGTTCTAAAGTATATCACTATGCCCTCACTTCTGGGAGCGTCTACGATAAGTCTATGGGTGTCAAAGGATATGTAGAGCATAGAGAGACAACTTAAAACACTGCAGAAACATACTGATGTGTGCATTTATGCAAGACACAGCAAGGCCACCCTCTCTCTGTAAGACAAAATAAGCGAACAGTCTTTCAAATTTTGGCTCCGTGGAGTGTAATGGAGTGACTGTGGCCTCCCTGTGAAGCTGCTGTTCCTTCGTGAATGATGCTGCATGACAAGGGGGACTTGCCTGGCCGGAGAAGGGCTCAGGATCAGGCATACGGACACAGGTCCTATTCCAAGGTCTGTCCCCACCTCACCATGTAACAATGATGATGTCACAGTCGGACAGACTCCCTGAATCTCAGCAGTGGGTACAGTCCTTTCCTGTCCTTCCCAACCCAGGGAGATGGACTAACAGTGGTACAAATGTACTCCACCCTGAAAGAAGACCCTGTGCTCAGCACAGTGGCTCATGCTTGTAATCCCAGCACTTTGGGAGGCCAAAGCAGGCAGATCACTTGAGGTCAGGAGTTCAAGACCAGCCTGGCCAACATGGTGAAAACCCCGTCTCTACTAAAAATAAAAAATTAGCCGGGTATGGTGGCACGCGCCTGTAGTCCCAGGTACTCAAGAGGCTGAGGCAGGAGAATCGCTTGAACTTGGCAGGCAGAGGTTGCAGTGAGCCAAGATTGCGCAGCCTGGGTGACAGAGTGAGATTCTGTCTCAAAAAAAAAAAAAAAAAAAAAAGACCCTGCAACTGGAGAGAGCCTTTGCATCTCAGTTATCATCTTGTGCTCACAACCCAGGTGAGCTGTGCATGCTTAGACACAGGACTCTGAAATTGAGCAGACTAGATTAGAAACTGGGCTTTTCCCATCACTAGCTGTGTGATTTGGTAAATTACTTTAACTACCTAAATCTCAATTTCCTCACTGGTAAATTGGGGATAATAATAATAATAGCTATCTGGGTGAATTTTTCAGGGATTAAATGGGTGATGTCTATACAGTGCTTAGAATTAAAATCAATTGATGATGGTTTTTATTTGGGCATGGTATAGAGGAGAAGGGGGAAAGGGCAGACACATACGACCTCTTGCTTGCATGTGGCTGGTAGGTCAATGAACACCTGGCCCTACCTGACTATGGGTCCTGACATATGTAATGTCCTCCTGGGCCAGCCCCTCCACACCTCCTGGAGGATAGAGATGATCCACAGGCTGGTAGAGAGTCTTCCTTCTAGGCTGGGTGGTGGGACAGGAGGAGGGAGAGAACACTCTTTCTTTTTTTGAGACAGAGTCTCACTCTGTCACCCACAACACCCTTCTTCTTTATTTGAGATGGAGTCTCATTCTGTCACCCAGAGTGGAATGCCGTGGTGTAATCTCAGCTCATTGCAACCTCCGCCTCCAGGTTCAAACAATCCTCCCACCTCAGCCTCCCGAGTAGCTGGTACCACAGGTGTGCGGTACCACGCCCGGCTAATTTTTGTATTTTTGGTAAAGACAGGGTTTCACCATATTGCCCAGGCTGATCTCCAACCCCTGAGCTCAAGCAATCTGCCTGCCTTGGTCTCCCAAAGTACTGGGATTACAGGCGTGATCCACCGTGCCCGGCAACACCCTTTTATAGGGAGGATCTCAGGATGGTGCTGAGGAGGGAGCAGGAGAGGGCAGCTTGGAATAAAACTTGAGATATTTTTGAGATGTAAAATAGAAGGGCAGGGCCGGGCACGGTGGCTCACCCCTGTAATCCCAGCACTTTGGGAGGCCGAGGTGGGCGGATCACGAGGTCAGGAGATCGAGACCAACCTGGCCAACATGGTGAAACCCCATCTCTACTAAAAGTATAAAAATTAGCTGGGTATGGTGGCGCACGTCTGTAATCCCAGCTACTCGGGAGGCTGAGGCAGGAGAATCACTTGAACCCAGGAGGTGGAGGTTGCAGTGAGAAGTGATTGCGCCACTGCACTCCAGCCTGGGCGACAGAGTGAGACTCTCGGGAAAAAAAAAAAAAAAAAAAAAAAAGGAGAGAGAATGGCGTTTCTACCCAAGCCTGAAGGCTGTGCCTCCGCAGGCCTGGGCTCCCCTGCCAAGAGAGGGGGTTGGGGTTCCCACAGAGAACACTTGGTGGCCGTGCTAAAAGTCGGGGATTGTGTTCCCCCAGCCAGAAGAGGGAAGAATTTGGACAGGAGGGGGATCTGAGCACAATCCCTGAGTGTGGCCAAGCAGCGTCTGATGGTGCGGGAGGGTCCCCTCTTCCTTCCTGCTCTTTGGCACTCTCCTCCCCTGCCGCTCGGGCTGCTTCCTCTTGGCTCACAGGGTGGTTTTCCATGCGCTTGATGAATAGAGTGCGGGCATGGTGGGCACAGGCTGCTCGGAGGGGGGCCACTTCCCCACACAGCCAGGCCCTGGGCTTCTCTGGACAGGGCCAGGAGCAGGACCGTGTGTGTGTGTGTGTGTGTGTGTGTGTGTGTGTGTGCACGCACGCACATGTAAGCCATGTTCCCCGAGACCATTCATCCCAGGCATGCAGATAATGGGGTGTGGGAAGTGGAAGGACCTGCAAAGATCCAGAACTTCTATGTCTTTATCTTGGTTCTTCCTTGGAGATGATTTTCCGAAGTCTGTCAGAGAGCATCAGGGTCTAGGGGAGCCAGGCCACTCATCCCCCAGCCTGAGAGGCAAAGAACAAGGGGGAAGGAGGCAGGTGTGTGTGTAAACCTCAGCTCTGCCATTCATCAGCAGTGTGATCCTGTGCAAGTCACTGTTCCTGCCTGAGCTTGAGCTTTTTCAACGGTAAGGTGGTTGATTGGGAATGTGATAACACGTAAAGTGCCTGACCCATAGGAAATGCTCATTAAATGGAGTTGTTACCATTATTATAATTCCTTCCTTCCTTCCTTCCTTCCTTCTTTTCACAGGGTTTCACTCTGTCACCCAGGCTGGAGTGCAGTGTGGTGATCTTGGCTCACCAAGCCTCCTAGGCTCAAGCCATCCTCCTACCTCAGTAGGAGGGACCACAGGCGTGCCTGTGTAGTTGGGACCACAGGCGTGCCTCACCACAACAGGCTATTTTTTTGTATTTTTAGTAGAGGCGGGGTTCCATCATGTTGCCCAGGCTGGCCTTGAACTCCTGGGCTCAAGTGATCTGCCTGCCTTGGCCTCTCAAAGTGCTGGGATTACAGGTGTGAGCCACCGCGCCTGGCCCATTACTATAATTTCTATGCTTATCACTCAATTCATGGTCTAACTGAGCCAGAAGCCAGATGTCCTTCCTTGTCCCCATAGGTTTTGACCAAGTGCTTCTCTCTTCCCTCACATCCTGCCCACAGGTCTCCTCTCTGGGAGTCACAACTTTCAGCCTCTGTGCCCTGGGCATTGACCGCTTCCACGTGGCCACCAGCACCCTGCCCAAGGTGAGGCCCATCGAGCGGTGCCAATCCATCCTGGCCAAGCTGGCTGTCATCTGGGTGGGCTCCATGACGCTGGCTGTGCCTGAGCTCCTGCTGTGGCAGCTGGCACAGGAGCCCACCCCCACCATGGGCACCCTGGACTCGTGCATCATGAAACCCTCAGCCAGCCTGCCCGAGTCCCTATACTCACTGGTGATGACCTACCAGAACGCCCGCATGTGGTGGTACTTTGGCTGCTACTTCTGCCTGCCCATCCTCTTCACGGTCACCTGCCAGCTGGTGACGTGGCGGGTGCGAGGCCCTCCGGGGAGGAAGTCAGAATGCAGGGCCAGCAAGCACGAGCAGTGTGAGAGCCAGCTCAATAGCACCGTGGTGGGCCTGACCGTGGTCTACGCCTTCTGCACCCTCCCAGAGAACGTCTGCAACATCGTGGTGGCCTACCTCTCCACCGAGCTGACCCGCCAGACCCTGGACCTCCTGGGCCTCATCAACCAGTTCTCTACTTTCTTCAAGGGCGCCATCACCCCGGTGCTGCTCCTATGCATCTGCAGGCCGCTGGGCCAGGCCTTCCTGGACTGCTGCTGCTGCTGCTGCTGCGAGGAGTGCGGCGGGGCTTCGGAGGCTTCCGCTGCCAATGGGTCGGACAACAAGCTCAAGACCGAGGTGTCCTCTTCCATCTACTTCCACAAGCCCAGGGAGTCACCCCCACTCCTGCCCCTGGGCACACCTTGCTGAGGCCCCAGTAGGGGTAGGGAGGGAGGGAGGGGCCGCCACCCCCGCCGGTGTCTGCTGTTCTTTCCCCATAGGTCTTGCTTTGCTGCCTGTCTCGCTGTCCAGAGATGGACTTGGTTCCTCTTGTCAAGGTTTGGGAATGTCAAAGCCCCCTCCCCACACAGGGCCTTTCCTGTCCCTTGTGGGGCCTTCCAACCCTGTCCTTTCCACTGGTGGGCGGTGATGCTTCTAGGTCCTTAGAACTGCCCAGAAACTCTGAGTCCCAGCAGCTGGGAGCCAAAACTTTGCCTGCCATCCCTTGATTCCTGTCTCTCTTCTCTCTCTCTGCCTTGGAACCTGACCATACTTTAGTTGTGCCCTTCCCAGGCATCACCTTTCTACCACCAACCTGGGGCCCCATCTTGGAATGGGGGGGGCTCCTTGGGGCCAGCCCAGTGTGGCTCACCACACTCTTCTTCTTTTTTTTTTTTTTTTTTTTTTTTGAGATGGAGTCTTGCTCTGTTGCCCAGGATGGAGTGCATTTGCCTGATGTCAGCTCCCTGCAACCTCCGCCTCCTGGGTTCAAGCGATTCTCCTGCCTCAGCCTCCCAAGTAGCTGGGATTACAGGTGTGCACCACCACATCTGGCTAATTTTCGTATTTGTAGACGAGACGGGGTTTCACCATGTTGGCCAGGCTGGTGTTGAACTCCTGACCTCAAGTGATCTGCCTGCCTCGGCCTCCCAAAGTGCTGGGATTACAGGTGTGAGCCGCCACGTCCGGCCTCAGTATACTTTTCTCTGGACCGGATCTGTCCCAGTCCTGGACGCCTCCTCCTACTGGTGCCTTCTTTTCTCCCAGAGGATTTCTCTCTCCTTCCTCCTCCTTTCTTTGGGATCCCCAGGTTGCCCTGTCCCAACCTCCTTGTTAGGTGCTTTCCCATAGGAGGCCCTTCTTGAGAAACAATAAACTAGGTAGAACTACCCCTATGCCCATCCACTTTCTTGTGCCACATTCTGGCAGGGCCCAGATGCACCTGGGCCTTCCTGGCCTGGCAGTGCCTAGGAGAATTTCTCCTGACCTGGCCTGGCCTGTGGCTGATGTTCAGAACAGCCTTGTGGCCCTGGCGACTCCAAGGGTTTTATGGCTTTTGAGGGACAGAGAGGATGGAGGGCTTGGGGAGCCGGAGGACCTAAGTCCTCATCCTGGCTTAAACCCCATGCTCCTTGGGAAGTCAAAAGCCTGGAAAATATCTCCTCTGGAGCCTTCATCTCTGCTATGTCCTCTCTCCACAAAGCCCCCCTTGGAGGGAGTCCAGTGGTCTTTCCTCTGTGAGCCCCAGGGCTTCCCAGCCTTTGTCACTCTGAGAGCTGCTCTTGTTCAGTTTCTTAGAACGGACTGTTTTGCCTGTAGATGGCCCAGCTGCCTGCCCTGGCCTGCCCCCACCCAGCCCCCAGTGCACCACTCTTCCCGCCAGAGCTCCCACTGCCCCTGGCAGACCCTTCACGCAGCTCCTCCTGTGGGGTCTTGCCCTTGAAGGCCCACTTCCCCCAGCCCCACCTCTGGGCCCTTCCAGAGGGCACCCTTAGCCTTGTGGGTCCCTGGGAAGCTGGCACAGCATCAACCAGAAGTGATGCCTCAGCCAGGCCACCAATCGCTCCCTGCCTGGGAGCTCAGCTTTCCTCGGAACCACCACCCCGTCTGAAGCTCTGTCCTGGGTCCCACCGGACTTCTGCCTGCCAGGCCTACCTAGAGCATCCATATGGGGCCTCAGGAAGGGTCCCAGGGCCCAGGGATGGGCAAGGGGCAGGGGTTCCGAGCGCCCGGGGCTCCATTCTCCTCTGTCCACCCACCCACACCCGTTGGCCTCAGCCTGCCCTGTACCCAAGCTTCCCTCCCCCTCTCCTGGGGATCTTAACGGCCTTGTTCTGTCTCCCTGGCACCCACCCCCAGGGCGGGTGATGCCGCCAAGAGAGAGGGAGGCTGTTGCTAGGTGATGGCGCCACCATGCACACACCCTTTGTGCTGAGGAGTGACACCCACCCATTTCTCAGCAGACCTGTTGCCACGGTGACTGAAGCCCCCAGCTCTGTCTGTAGAAACTTCAGATGGGTGGGGGAGCAGGTTGGAGTGGGGACCAAAGGCAGGCCTGTCGTGCTGAAGCTCCTGGGGTCCGTTTCCTCTGCATTTCCCCAACTCCTTCTCCACCCCCCTGCCAGGCCCGGAGGTACCACCAGCTTCCTAAGGGATGCAGAAAGGGGCCGGGTGAACTGAGGTGAAGTCCAGGGCAGGGGAGTCAGACCCCTCAACATCCTGTTTAGGGGTCCTCCTCCACAAAGGGTGCCCTCCGCCTCTCCCTTCTGCTGGTTGGCCAGCTCAGAGATGAAGGGGGAGAGATGGTGGCTCCAAGGCTCTGCCACCGCCGCCTCCCAGGCCTGCCAACGTGAATGGCTTGCAGAATCAGTCAGCAGGCCAACGGCCTTGGGAAAGAGCCACTGTCCTCGCAGCCTGGGCCAGCTGGGGGAACAATGTAGGGTTTGTTGCTTAGGGGTCCCAGGTTTGCGGGGGGGTTGGCACATGGTGGGCGGTGGACTTGAGCTGGGATGCTCTGAGGGGGCACTGACACGCTCACCCAAGGGCAGACTTCAGACCAGCCCTCAGATCCTGACCAGGTTACAGGGCTGAGGGGAGCCTGAAATCCACTGGGTCTCCCTGCTCCACTTGGGAGTCACCTTCTCATCACCTGTCCTGGAAACTGAGTGCAATTACTTAAACTCAGTCTCGGCTTCTTCATCTGTAAAATGGGAATAATCTGTCCTTCACAGAGGATTATGGTCATTTAATGAGACAAGATACATAAAGCACTTTGCATGGTGCCCCGAACCTTTTATTCCTTCCTCTCCTTTGGGAATTCAATTCTCTAGTGTTATGCAGCAGGCTTGGCCAGGGGATTCTTAAATGCACCCAGGTCTTGGCATCAAAGGGCCCCAAACATGACAATTTACCTATACTCATGGTCTGTTCCCTGTTCAACTTTAATAGGTTGTGTGTGTTTTTTTCTTTTTTTTTTTTTTTTTTTTAAGAGCTGGGGGGTCTCACTATGTTGCCCAGGCTGGCTTTGAACTCCTGCGCTCAAGCAGTCCTCCTGCCTCAGCCTCCTGAGTAGCTGGGACTACAGGTGTGTACCACCATGCCTGGCTGAACACTTTTTTTTTTTTGAGACAGAGTTTTGCTCTGTTGCCCAGGCTGGAGTGCAGTGGCGTGATCTCGGCTCACTGCAACCTCTGCCTCATGGGTTCAAGCGATTCTCCCGCCTCAGCCTCCTTAGTAGCTGGGATTACAGGTGCCCACCACCATGCCCAGCTAATTTTTTTGTATTTTTAGTAGAGACAGGGTTTCACTATGTTGGCCAGGCTGGTCTCAAACTCCTGACCTCAGGTGATCCACTAGCCTCGGCCTCCCAAAGTGCTGGGATTACAGGTGTGAGCCACTGCGCCCGGCCAACACTTTTTTTTTTTTTGAGACAGGATCTCACTCAGTCACTCAAGCTGAGTGCTGTGGTGTGATCACAGCTCATTGCAGCCTCCACTTCCTGGGCTCAAGCAATTCTCCTGCCTCAGCTTCCTGAGTAGCTGGGACTACAGGTGTGTACTACCACGCCTGGCTAATTTTTGATTATTTGTAGAGATAGCGTCTCACTATTTTGTCCAGGCTGGTCTCAAACTCCCGGACTCAAGTGATTCTCCTACCTCGGGCTCCCAAAGTACTGGGATTACAGGCGTGAGCCACTGCACCTGGCCCCTGAACAAATTCTTTAAGTCATATTAGCACCTGCTGCATGCCGGCACTGTGGAAGGAGGATGCTTGCTTGCTTCCTGGTAACCAGCTCTCTTATCTCAAACCTCAATCCTCAGTGAGGATCACGGGATCTGAGAAAGGCACCTTGGCCTGGAAACAGCCCCAGATGAGTGAGATTGCTGGTCCTCTCCCGGGATCCCAGGCCCAGGAAAACCTAGCCATGCTTGCAGTCAGGAGAGGGCAGGGGACAGAGCCCTGGCTCCCATTCAACCTCCTTAGCCAGGAGGGCATGTCCCATTGTCGTTAGGAGTTGGGAGGTACCCTAGAATCACTTAGCTTCAGATGCCAAATTCCATCCACATTCTTTTCTCCAACTCTCTGGCAGTGGGGAACTGCCTCTCCAGGCAGGGAACTGCTCTGACAGGTCTGATGACGGCCTCCAGGAGAAAGCCCTGGGCACCAATGAAGGTGAGGGGCTGGAGGGCCCAGGACGGGGAGTCAAGGTCCTCACTCCCATGACTAAGGGACAATTTGGCTCCTTTTTCCTGCGATGGGAGGGGTGAGAAGGGCTGGGGTGTTCTGCAAGGGCCTGCTCCATTTTCCAGGGTGAAGGAGAGGCCGAGGGAGGTGGAGCGGGAGGAGGTGGGGCTTACTGTGAAACTGGGTCAAGATGGCCTCGGATTTGAGCAGGCAGGGTCACCAGGCTCCGAGGCAGCAGCTGTGAGCAGTGCCGAGGGAGGACCAGCTCTGATGGTGAGGTCGGGTGGGGGACTAGAATCCGGCAGAGGAGCGAGGGCAGGGCTCCTACCAGGAAACCCATAGCATTGACACTAACTGAGAGGCAGCAAAGGCGGTGACACTCCCCCAGGCTCTGTGGGCCCAGCCCTACCCCTGGAGCACAGTTAACTGGTTCTGGGGTAGGAACTGGGGGCCGGAGGGACAGGGTTCTGGTTCTGGCTCAACCTTGGCTGCTGGTGAGATCCAGGGCCTGGGAAAGAGGGGCAGAGGCCTGAACTGGGCCTAAGGAGAGCGCAGCTCAGTTTGCACACAAAACAGCACCCAGCCCTGTCCCCTTGCCGCCTCTACCCAGCCCTGGGCAGTTCCCTCAACAGAGCTCTGCAGCCCCACGTGGCAGCTGCTGGCTCAAAGCTGGGACTACATGAAAGTCTGAAAAGAGAATGAGAAGGAGGTGGCGCAAGAGCCTGGATGCACGTGTGGGAGGCCGTTTTGTGCAGTGCCATTGTGCTCCCCGGGCGGGCACATGCTTGCGCTCTGTGGCTCTGTTGGTGCTCAGCGTGCGGGGGTGTGCTGGTGGCCCTGTGGGCCTGTAGGGCAACTCATGCCAACTGCGGAAAAGTAACCAGCACTATACACCCCCCCAACACAAAACTGGTCATTTATTTTTTTTGTTGTCATTGTTATTAGGAGGCAAAAAAATGTACAGTTACAAGAATCATTTTCCAAACAGAGGTTAAATATGAGCTGAAAAGTGTAAAAAAGGAAGAGGAACATCACTTTACAAATCATTAAATTAAACAAATAAACAAACAGAACCCAAAGAACCAACCCCCCATGCTGAGTTCTCTCCTTGTGCAACTCTGCAAAATGAGAACAGAAAATGAAGTGGGCCGTGGAGGTGGGGGCCCTGGGGAGGGGCGGGAGCTGGGAGCCAGGAACAGGCAGGAGGGGGCTGCTGGGGCATGGACGCTGGCTTTCTGCCCCGTGTGCCTGGTGGTTTCTGGTACCTGGTCATCGTACCTGGTGGCTCTACCCAGGCTGGGGGTTGAGGGGAGGGAGCCCCGGAGGCCCCTGCCAGCCTGTGGCATTCAAGCACTGTCAGGACAAGCCAGATTGGGTGGTAGAAACACACGGGACAGGGAGGCGGCCACCAGTGCCCAGGCTGGTACCTGCCGCAGGTGCCAGCCTGCACCTCTCCTGATCTGAACTTGCCCCAAGTCCATCTGCATCTCCCTCCTTCTCTCCAGACTGCCCCCTCCCAGATCCTGGAAGGCCCCTGCAGCATCAAATGGTTGATTTTAGTCTTTGCTTAAATTAAAAAATTAAAATATATATACATATATATACTGTACACACAGGACAATAACAGAGAGTGTTGAAAAGGGAGGTACAGGAGTGGGCCGGGGAAAAGCCAGGGGCCGGGGCTGTGGCCCAGGGCTGTTGGGAGGGAGGCAGGGCTGGGTGATGGGACAAAGGCAGGGGGGAAGGGTGAGAAGTTAGGGGACCAGAATGGGGGGCAATTTATTTTACAATAAAAACAGGAGTTCAAACCTCAGCAGAACAGGACTCTGGGGTCCCCACAGGGCCCTCCTCACACTGGGTGAGGAGGGGTGGGCTTAGGGGGACGACAGGGGTGGGCGGGGAGCTCGGCTTCAGGTTTAGATGACGACGGTCCCTGGTCTGAGGGAGAAGGGCTGGAGTCTCAGCTTCTCCGTGACTTTGAGTGTTGAATAAGCCACTGTAGGGTGATGTCTGACGGGAGAAAAGAGAACAGCTTATAAGGCCTGCAAGTACTGGCTATGCTGGGGCAGCAGAGAGGCCCAAGATACCAAACCTAAGGGTATCAGAAGTCCAGAGGTGCCAGGAGGGGTGGCGGGCACCTGGAGTCCCAGCTACGTGGGAAGCTCAGGTGGGAGAATTGCTTGAACCCAGGAGTGGAGTTGGAGGCTGCAGTGAGCTATGGTCACGCCACTGAACTCCAGCCTGGGTGACAGAGCGAGACACTTTCTCAAAAACAAACAAACAAGAAGTCCAGAGCTGGCAAGCACCACATGGCCCTGAATGAGTAGTAGCGGAATCCAGGTGCTGGGAAAGAGACAAAGCAACAGCATGTCAGAGCCAGCAGGGACCTGAGAATCATCGGGTCCAGCGCTGGAATCTTAGAAGTGAGGAGGTGAAGCCCAGAGCGGGGATCAATTTGCCTGAGATCACATAACCGCTTGGGGACGAGCTGGGATAGTGCCCAGAATCTGGGCTGCCTGGCTGCCTTTTCTACCCAAGAGCCACAGGGCTTTGGACTTAAAGGAAAGTTGTGGAGGGAGAACCTTTGAGAGCCACTAAAACACCCAGAAATGCCTCTCCCCGCTCCTCCCTTTCCCCAATCCTACGCACCAATGTTGTCCTTTTCTTTGCAGGAGATGGAGTAGCAGCAGATCTCTCGGTCCTGGATGGCAGACAGATTCCTGGGGGAAACCAGAGTAGAGTCCGCTGAGGCTACGAACGTCCGGGGGCCTGGGGCTAGGGGACAGCAGGACCTTTTTCTTACTTAAGAGGCTGCAAAGGGGAGGGTGAGGTGCCTGAAAAGGTCGGCTCTGCTGCCACCGTGTGGCTAATACTAAGAACAGCAGCAAGCCTAGGCTATTGGTCTGGTGGTCGGGGAATTGGGAGAGCAGAAAGTAGTATAGTCACCCAACTCACATTTTCTCAATCAGCTCCTTCTCATCCAGTGCTCCCGGAAGGTCTCGCTTGTTACCCAGGACTAAGACCTACGGAGAAGGGAGGGTGAGGATGAGGTCTAGGGCAGCCGTGCCCAGGTTGTCTGGGTGGTGAGCTGGCCTCCTGGGTCCCGTTTCCTCTCTGCGCCCCTACCATGCCTGGCTTTGACCTCCCACCAATGACTTCTCAGCCGAGCTCCCTCCCCATCCCACTCCCTCAGGTCTGCTCACCGGGATGCCCTGCAGCTGAGGTTTGTCCAGTAGGTTGTGGAGCTCGTTCTTAGAGGCCTCAATCTTCTCCTGGTCAGCAGCATCCACCATGTACCTGGGGAAAAAGGCAAGGTGGGGACAAGCATGTTGATACCACAGGCTGAGGTGGTGCAAGGAAGAGAAGGAGCTGCTGCTTGGAGGCGAAAGCATCTGTTGCGGCTTGGTCACCTCGGGATCCATGGGCTACCTGGCCTGGCTCAAGGCAGGTGCTCCACGGATGTTTTCTGAGTCTATGGGAGTGAACAGCTGCAGGGACTCCTGAGGCCTGCCATTAGCCTCCAAGTGCTACTCTGGGGAAGCCGTTACTCATGTGGAAAAGCGTGGGCCCTTCGAGATTAGCTGTAAGTCCCTCTCTAAGTGACCCACTTATGTTTTCATGGAAAGACTAAATAAGGTTAGAGTGAAAAAAGCAAAGGAAACCTTAGAAGATTTCTTTTAGCAAGATACTTTTTGTTATCAGGTTAAAAAGCAATCTATTGTGTATTCTAAACAATCTATTGTTTGGGCATATATATACAGAATAAATTTAATTATTATTATTATTAATATCATTTTTGAGACGGAGTCTCGCTCTGTTGCCAGGCTGGAGTGCAGTGGTGCAATCTCAGCTCACTGCCACCTCCGCCTGCCAGGTTCAAGCGATTCTCCTGCCTCAACCTCTCAAGTAGCTGGGACTACAGGCGCATGCCACCACACCCGGCTAATTTTTTGTATTTTTAGTAGAGATGGGGTTTCACCATGTTAGCCAGGATGGGCTCAATCTGCTGACCTCATGATCCTCTCGTCTCGGGCTCCCAAAGTGCTGGGATTACAGGCATGAGCCACCGCATCCAGCCTATTATTTTTTGAGGCAGGGTCTCACTCTGTCACCCAGGGTGGAGTGCAGTGGTGCGATTACAGCTCACTGCAGCCCCGGCTTCCTGGACTCAAGAGATCCTCCCACCTCAATCGTCTTGAGTAGCTAGGACTATATGTGCATGCCACCAGGCTCAGCTAATTTTTGTATTTTTGTAGAGATAGGGTTGCACCATGTTACCCAGGTTGGTTTTGAACTTCTGACCTCAAGTGATCCATCTGCCTTGGCCTCCCCCTGTGCCCTGCCATTTTTCTTTTCTTTTCTTTTTTTCTTTTTTTTTGAGACAGAGTCTCGCTTTGTCGCCCAGGCTGGAGTGCAGTGGCGCGATCTCGGCTCACTGCAAGCTCTGCCTTTCGGGTTCACGCCATTCTCCTGCCTCAGCCTCCCGAGTAGCTGGGACTACAGGCGCCCGCCACCAAGCCCAGCTAATTTTTTTTGTATTTTTGGTAGAGACGGGGTTTCACTGTGTTAGCCAGGATGGTCTCGATCTTCTGACCTCATGATCCGCCCGCCTCGGCCTCCCAAAGTGCTGGGATTACAGGCGTGAACCACTGTGCCCGGCCCATGCCCTGCCATTTTTCAATGTTTAAAATTTATTTTATTTTATTTTTTTAAAGGCAGGATCTTGCTATGTTGCCTAGGCTGGCCCTAAACTCCTAGGCTCAAGCAGTCCTCTTGCCTCAGCCTCCCAAGTAGCTGGGATTACAGGTGTGTGGCACTATGCTCAGCCAAAAAAAACATTATTTTTAAAAAGCAAGAGAGGGCTGGGCGCGGTGGCTCATGCGTGTAATTTGGGAGGCCGAGGCAGGCAGATCACTTGAGGTCGGGAGTTCAAGACCAGCCTAACCAACATGGAGAAACCCTGTCTCTACTAAAAATACAAAATTAGCCAGGCGTGGTAGCGCATGCCTGTAATCTCAGCTACTCGGGATGCTGAAGTGGGAGAATCACTTGAACCTGGGAGGCAGGAGGTTGCGGTGAGCCGAGATCGCACCATTGCACACCAGTCTGGGCAACAAGAACGAAACTCCGTCTCAAAAAAAAAAAAAAAAAGAATCATTTAAACCACACAAAATTCAAGACAGTGGTGACTTTGGGTTGAGGGGAGGGAGACAAGTCAATGACGAGGATGCACAGGTGCATCTGGCTGGTTAATAGTCTATAGTCTGTTTCTTAGATTGGGTAGTGAGTGCCCAGGGCATTTATCCAATAAGAAACAAGTGGCATGCAAAATAAAGGCAGGCCATGGACCAACACTGTGTCATGAACCAAGGATTATGTCTAATAAAACCCTGCGCCTCTGAGGTCCTCGAAGGTAGCAGGGCTAGGGGAGTCAGGTAAGGCTGGAGTCTGGCGATGCCTCCCGTGTACTTACACGATGGCGCTCACTCCTCGGCAGTAGCGCTCCCACATGCTGCGGAAACGCGGCTGTCCCCCAATGTCCCAGAGCTGAGCAAGAAGAGGGTGAGATAGCCTCAGTAGTGGGCAGGCCACCAAAACGTGTCTTGGGTCTCAAATGCCCCCTCCTACCCTGCCCTACTCTTCTCTGCCTCCCCGGCTTTCTCTCCAGTTCTCCCCCGTCTCCACCCCCTCTCCGTCTACCTTAGAAGTCTTCTACTGTCTTTTCCCAGCTCCTCAGCAGGGGCACCCTGGCCTCTGCCCCACTTCAGCTCGCTCCTCCCAGGGGCCTCCGTTGCCCTCCCCAACACACACACACACACACACACACACACACACACACAGTCCTCTGCACCCCCCAAGCTTCTGGGCTCTCACCTTGATAGTCACATTCCCTTTGGTGATTTTGCGCATGTTGAAACCCACGGTGGGGATCATGTCCTCGTTGAACTGTCCTGACTGGAAAGAAGACTCAGAATGGGAAACGGTGCAAAAATCGATATGCCCCCGCCACGGACCAAGAGGCTGCGAGAACCATGCAGAGGCCAGGCCAGAGCTTCCTAGACTTCCCACCGTGGGGTACTCTTGCACATCCCGTGCTTTCAGGCAGGATGGGCTATCACCAACCTATGTGTCCCTACACCTGGGGATGCCCTGTGAAGAGACCCGCTTTTGTCAGACGGTCTCAATCTCTTTGCCTAGACTAGGGGAAAATTCTTCCTCAAGTCTAACCTACATCTCTCTGTAGTAACTGATGCCACTTTCTCTCCAGTGGAGAGGAAGAAGAAATTACCTTCCAGCAAGAGAACTTGAAGCAAGTCATGTTCTAATAGTTAAGGAGGATCTCAAAGAAAGCAGATGCATTTTCAAACTAAAAAATCAAACTTTTTAAGGCAGAGTATATTGGTCATCCTGAAAATGCAGTGCATGCCAAGCAATTTCTGGATTATCCATGGTTCGGTTTATTTGTACTGTACTCCAGTTATTGGGAAGGATAACCTACACTCTATTGTCTGTTTACTTATCTGTCTCCTCACTAGAAAGAACACTTCCTGGGAGAGGACCCAGGTCTATAGTAACACCGTTAGTAAATGTTTGCTGAATACTGGGGGGTTGACTGTAATTCCATTTTCCAAAATCCATTTTGTATTGTCTCTAAGATTTCTGGATTCTTCTAAACTACCTATAGGCTTCAAATAAGGCCAGACCCAACTCCCTCCCAGGTCGTATCTCCATGTTCACAGGCAAGACACTTCTGCTTATCCCTTGGAAGCAGGCTAAAGAGATGGGGCTCAGCCGGGCGCGGTGGCTCACACCTGTAATCCCAGCACTTTGGGAGGCTGAGGGGGCAGATCACGAGGTCAGGAGTTCGAGACCATCCTGGTCAACATGGTGAAACCCCATCTCTACTAAAAATTAGCGGGGTGTGGTGGCGTGTGCCTGTAATCCCAGCTACTTGGGAGGCTGAGGCGGGAGAATCGCTTGAACCCAGGAGGTGGAGGCTGCAGTGAGCTGAGATCATGCCATTGCACTCCAGCCTGGGTGACAGGGCAAGACTCCGGCTCGAGAAAAAAAAAGATGAGGCTCACTCAACGTTGAACCTGAGGGTGATAGCCCTGTTCCTTTTTTTTTTTTTTTTTGAGACAGAGTCTCGCTCTATGGCCCAGGCTGGAGTGCAGTGATGTGATCTCAGCTCACTGCAGCCTCTGCCTCCTGGGCTCAAGCGAGGGTCTACTGCCTCAGCCTCCCCAGTAGCTGAGACCACAGGCATGTGTCACCACACCCAGCTAATTTTTGTATTTTTAGTAGAGACAGGGTTTTACCACATTGGCCAGGATGGTCTTGAACTCCTGACCTCAAGTGATCTGCCTACCTGGGCCTCCCAAAGTGCTGGGATTATAAGGGTGAGCCACAGTGCCCGGCCAAGCCCTGTTCCTTTACCATGCCTTTTTCTCCCACCAGCTGGTAGGAATAATTTGCCTTGGGTTACATAAAGAGATCAGGGGCCCTGACCATTAGCCAAGATGTAGGAGATGATCGGCTCTTATTTGGTGCCTCCAAGTCCACATGAAGACCCCTGATGTCTCATCTGAATAGAGTGCTTTGATTCCCTTTCTTTTTTTGAGACGGAGTCTCACTCTTTTGCCCAGGCAGGAGTGCAGTGGTGTGATCTCGACTCACTGTAGCCTCTGCCTCCTGGGTTCAAGCAGTTCTCCTGCCTCAGCTTCCCAAGTAGCTGGGACTACAGGTGCGTGCCACCACGCCTAGCTAATTTTTTTTGTTGTTGTATTTTTAGTAGATTCGGGGTTTCACCACGTTGGCCAGGATGGTCTCTATCTCCTGACCTCGTGATCCGCCCACCTCAGCCTCCCAAAGTGCTGGGATTAGAGGTGTGAGCCACCGCGCCCAGCCCAATTCCCTTTTATCTGCAGGAACCACCTATTCATCAGGGCCCTAGGATGATGTAATTACTGAGTACCCAGGACTGACACCCAATGACAAAGTCCAGCAGCGGTTTCCAACCTGAGGTCCACAGTTGGGCTTCAGAGATCCCCTGAACCCCCTGAAATTGTACACAATCTGTGTGTGTGCAAAGTTTTGTTTGTGTGTACATTTTTCTGGAGAAAGGGTCTGTAACTTCTCTCAGATATCTAAAAGGTCTGAGAGCCCCAAAAGTTAGGAACCACTGAGGAAGAGGGAATGGCTTCTTCTAGCTAAGCAGGGAGAATTAAATGTGCTGTAATTACCCAAACCCTGGCAGCACGCTGCAGTCTACCCCCTCCCCAACAATAGAGTCTGAGGAAGGAGGCCCAGTTCTTGTTTGTCTCTCATCCCAGGGGGTGCTTGGATAAGAAACTTGAACTTCTCTGGACCTCAGGGTTTCTGAATGTAAAATTGGGGAGAAGGGTTTCAGTCTCCTAGGAACTGTAAATAAGACTCACGACGTGCTTGGAAATGGTTTCGATATAGCATGGGGAACCATCACTGCTCTTTGGCAACTAGAAGATCCACAGGCTACCAAGTAAATGAGAAGCCCAGCCTGGCAGAATGTGACCTTGGCAGAGGGGGATGCTGGGAGGGCCTTCAAGGAGCCAGGCTCCCCAGCACCAGTAGGTCTTGTTCAGCTGTGAATCGGAGCTAAGGTGGAATCAGATTACGACTTAATTTCCCTGCTAATGCCTCCCTGTCTCATAAGCTCCTCATTTAAGGTTGGAAGTAACCTGAAGTCATGCAGCCCAACTTGTCTCAGACTTCAATCCCTTCTGCCCCATCCCCTCTTGGGTCAGTTCCAACTATCAGAAAGTTCTTTATATTGAGTTAAAAATCCGGCCAGACACAGTGGCTCATACCTGTAATCCTAGCACTTTGGGAGGCTGAGGCAGGCAGATCACCTGAGGTCAGGAGTTCGAGACCAGCCTGGCCAACATGACGAAACCCCATCTCTACTAAAAATACAAAAATTAGCCAGGCGTGGTGGTGTATGCCTGTAATCCCAGCTACTCGGGAGACTGAGGCAGGAGAACTGCTTGAGCCTGGGAGGTGGAGGTTGCAGTGAGCCGAGATTACACCACTGTACTCCCAGCCTGGGCAATAGAGCGAGACTCTGTCTCAAAAAAAAAAAAAAAAAAAGAAAAGAAAAAGAAAAAAGAAAAAAAAATCTATCATTCCTAGAATGTCCACCCATTGTTCCTAAGTCCCCTTGGCACCACTCCAAGACTAGTTATTCCATAGGACAGTCTTTGACACTTTTAAATATTTGAAAATGACCCTATTGTTTCCTAGGACGAAACATCTCCCACTTTTCTAGCATCACAACTTTTTCAGAACTCAAAGGATGTTTTAGGTTCTTTTTTTTTTTTTTTTTTTTTTGAGACGGAGTTTCGCTCTTGTTGCCCAGGCTGGAGTGCAGTGGCGGCGCGATCTTAACTCACTGCAGCTTCCGCTTCCTGGGTTCAAGCAATTCTCTTGCCTCAGCCTCCCAAGTAGCTGGGATTACAGGTGGCCACCACCATGCCTGGCTAATTTTTGTATTTTTAGTAGAGATGGGGTTTCGCCATGTTGGCCAGGCTGGTCTTGAACTCCTAGCCTCAGGTGATCTGCCCACTTTGGCCTCCCAATTGCTGGGATTACAGGCGTGAGCCACCATGCCCGGCCGATGTTTCAGGTTCTTAGAAGCTTTGTATATAATTTCTTTCCAGCTCACATTAACCTGCTGAGCAGCTAGACACACTAAACTCAATTTCTATTTACAGCCAGACCTCATAGGGCGAGTAGAAAAAACCCAATGGCGAAAGATCTGAGACAAACAGAGGCCAAATGAACAGGCAAAGGTAATTCAGAAATTCAGTGGTAGGCATGGGAACAGAGCCCAGGGGTCCCAACTCTTCGTTTCTTTCTGGAAGACACTCAACTGTGATTATACACGGGGTGGGCAGAAATGCCAGTGTGGTAGCCCCAGAGGATCTGAAAACACTGGAGTGACCGGGACACTGGAATTCCAACTGCAGCCCATATGGGGTGGTTTTCCTTGGGAAGCCTCTTTAAAGAAGGGAATTTAGCTTGCCTGCTCTTTTAGAATGTGCCAGCGGAAGTGGCAAATTTAAGATAAAAAGGGGGACCATGTGGGCTGGAAATGGGGGACTTTTCCTGTATATCACAGAAACTCTTGACCCTGGCAAGGGAATTTGGGACTCTTGGGTTCTGTTTCTGGCCTGCTATAGTCTCCAACTTTCTGGATATGATGCTGGTCTAGAGGGGGCCCTCCTGTCAAAGGCTCAACTGCAGACCCAGAAACCAAACCCACCTGGGTACCTGTGGATCCCTGTCCTAGGGCACAGCTGTAGTAACACCCTGGGGAACGAGGAGATACCTAGGCCCAGCTGCATTTCTCAGACCTAAACGCCTAGAAGCCAAGCCACCTAGGCCTGCAGAGTCAGGTCAGAGTCCAGGTGTTATGTGCCTGCTCTGGGAATCCAAGAGCCTAAGTCAATGCCAAGTTTAACCAGAGGGTCTCTGACCCCAAGGGCAGAGCCTAGGCAGACAGAGCCCAGGGGCGTTAGTTCCGAAAATTACCGTGCCAAAACCGCAGCATTGGCCTGATGATCCTGCCCTGTCAGGTCAGGAGACAGGAGACACGAGACACTGGGTCGAGGAAGGGCAGAGGTCATTTGCAGAGCACGTTTGGGAAAGGAAGCCAGTATTCAATTGTGTAACCACAGGATGCCCGCCCCTTGAGCTTTCCATCTGCCTTCATGCCTCAGGTCCAATGAAGTGACATCCCCTCCCTTCTAGGACGCTAAGAACTGTCGGGGAGGCCAATCTTCTGCAAGGCGGGGCAACAACACGGACAGGTAGAGGTACCTAGGCCGGCTGGATACATTCCTCTGCTGACCTATCTCATCAGTATAGGAATACTTTGGTTACTATCTGGCCAACTCACAGTTGTTGGAAACCTCAGCTTTGGGACTGGGGCCAGGTCCCTGGACAACCCCAGCCCCTGTCCCATGCTTCCTCGACCCACAAGCCCTGTCTAGCCTGGCTCTGACAGGCAGGCCGCAGCCATTACTGCAGCCTCAGCTCACACCCATGGAGCTCATCTTCCCCTTTTTTTGAGAGAGATTT
The DNA here is from genome assembly GCF_028885655.2 of Pongo abelii. NCBI lineage: Eukaryota > Metazoa > Chordata > Mammalia > Primates > Hominidae > Pongo > Pongo abelii. The sequence continues at coordinate 47,418,040 of NC_071985.2, read as the reverse complement.
TAACTCCTTCCCCACCACTCCCCTGGCACTGAAAGACTTACAATCACCCTCTTCAGTGTTGACTACCCAAAGCCCTTAGAGCCACTGTCCCAAGGCTCCAGTGGGCAGTGCCCCTACACCTCATCCTCTCTTGTCGGGAGCACCTGCTCCTGCAACTTCTGAGCCAGACGGAGTCTCCAAACTCCCGTTACCATGCCATCCTCCCTGGACCCCCGGCTAGACACTGCGGGTCGGAGAGAAGTTGGGGAGGAGTCTGGGCTTGAGCCAAGGGCCTCAGCTGACTCCTCTACCCTGGGGGATACCTCCCCTCCCCCTCAACAGGGCCGGGGCTTCCTCTTCCGGCAAGGAGGGGTTAAGCCCTCAGGGTGGGGCTGGGCTTGCCCAGACCCCCTCCTCAAGCCTCTCGGCCGCCCCGTCCCGTGACCCTCTACCCGCGGGACAGGAAGGCCCGGGCACTTTCGCCCCGTCATGCCCCCTTGCGCGGGGGCCAGAGGGGGTCTGTCTCAGCCGGCAGCGGGTCCCTCCTGCTTCGAGAGCCCCTCGGTGCCGCCTGCCCCGTGGCACCGGCCCTGTCTGTTCGTCCCCCTTCCCCTGCCCCGGCAGTACCGGCCTGGGTGAGAGAGCGGGTCGCGCGCCGCCCCGGTCCCCCACGGCACGGGCCGTACTAGGCCCCAAGCGCTCGGGGCCGGCTCCTCCCCCGCCCGGCGCCCGGCCGTGCCCGGCCATGCCAGGCGGCGACCCCGGCTCAGCAGGGCGCGGCGCGGGCGGGGACAGGCCTGACCCGCGGCCCGCGCCCGGGGACCCAGCGCCCGACGCCCTCGTACCGCGATCACGTTGACGAAGGTGGTCTTGCCCGAGTACTGAAGCCCGACCAGCGTGAGCTCCATCTCCTCCTTCCAGAATAGGGCCTTGAACCAGTCCAGCAGCTTGTTGAACAAAGCGATCATGGTCGCTGCCGCCGGCCCCGCCCGGTGCCAGGTCCCCGCCGCCCCTCGCTGCCCTCGCGCTGCGGCCCGGAGCGGCCCCTCCCCGGTACGGCCCGGGTCCCGCGGCTCGGTGCGGGCGGAGGCTCGAGCGCGGCGGCCGACGACTCGCTGCCCCGGAATCGGCTCGCCGATGGGTGTGGCTTCAGCGCCCTCCTCCGCCGCCGCCGCCGCCGCCGCCGCCCTCCCGCGCGGCCGGGCCGTGTCCTGCTCGCACCCGAGCGCGCGCTCCTCCCTCGCTGGAGCTGGGGGGCCAGGGGCCGCACCCGCAGGTGGGGTGAGCAGGGAACCCGCAGGCTTCAGCGGCGGGGGATGACTGGCAGCTGGCGTCGAGAGGCGCTTGGGAAATGGGGTCTAATTTATTTTAGACCCTGTCCCCGAGTGCCGCGCCCTGACTGGCACTCCCTTTCTTAAAGGGTGGTGGGCTCGAGGTGGGTGAGGTCCCGATTAAGCAGGAGCCTTTCCAGGTTGAAGGAGAGTGGGTCACCCACTTTCCAGGACACGGAGATTAGATCTCTACGACAGGGAGGCAGATGGAGGCTTTTTTGTCCCTGAACCCTTGCCTCTGAGCATCCCTGGGTACAGTCCCATCCTCTCAAAATGCACCCAGTGCAGAGGGACAACCGTATTCGGGTCTTTTAATACTCCATCTTGTTTTGTTCACCACAATTTACCCCGACCACTTGTTAGGAAGCCTCTGGCCCCAAGTGAAACGGACGCTTGAACTTGCTCCGGATTTTTACCAGCATCCCCAAGATACCCAAACAGATACAGTCCTGGCAGGGGGTTTCCAGTGAGGAACATCTGTGACAACGGAAAATGTTGCCCTGTTTTGGTGAAAAGCAGAGTATTCTTCAGGAGGAGAAGTGATAGTTCTCCTCCTGAAGTGGGTGTGGAGTGCCTGCAAAGATGCCTTACTCCTGCCCCCCTCCTTGCAGGACCCACCCATAGGGCCTGCTCAGGCAGGCTGACAACCCCAGCTGGCCGGCCCGGGTAGGCTCAGGCTTCGGGCAGTCCCCAGCCTATGCTGGCTGCCCGTTGGGATTTGGTTTTCAAATGTAGTCCTATGTAGTCTGTTGTTTTAGTCAAAAGTGGGTAAACTATCAATATCAACCATATCTGTCCAATCAACTGGAGTTAGATGACCCCAAATAGTCAAACAGTTACCAAAGTAGAAGAATCACAAGGTTTGGGCTAGCATAATATTCTGGGTGTTTTTTGTTGTTGTTGTTGTTGTTGTTTTGACGGGGTCTTGCTGTATGGCCCAGGCTGGAGTGCAGTGGTGGGATCTCGACTCACTGCAGCCTCCACCTCCTAGGGCTCAGGTGATTCTTCCACCTCAGCCTCCCGAGTAGCTGGGACTACAGGCATGCACCACCATGCCCGCCTAATTTTTGTATATGTGGTAGAGACGGGGTTTTGCCATGTTGTCCAGGCTGGTCTCGAAGCCCTGAGCTCGAGCAATCTGCCTGCCTCAGCCTCCCAAAGTGCTGGGATTACAGGCATGAGCCTGGCCAATATTCTGGTTTATTAAGCACCATCTTTCTAACCTCTGCCCTTTATAAGTCCTCCTCTAGCTCCTAAGATAAAGGCTATGGACTGAATGTTTGTGTCCCCCCAAATTCATAGGTTGAAGTCCTAATCCTTAAGGTGATGGTATTAGGAGGTGATTAAGTCATGAGGGTGGGGCCTTATAAAGGGGGCCGGTAGGGTTGTGGGGAAGAATACCAGCCCACAACCTTTTCACCATGCAAGGACAGAAAGAAGGCTCTGCCTAATAGCCAGACACTGAGTCTGCAAGGGTCTTGATCCTAGACTTCCCAGCTTCCAGAACTGTGAGCAATACATTTCTTTTTTTCTTTTTTCTTTTTGAGATGGAGTCTTGCTCTGTCATCCAGGCTGGAGTGCAATGGCACGATAGCTCACTGCACCCTCCACCTCCAGGGTTCAAGCAATTCTCCTGCCTCAGTCTCCCGAATAGCTGACTACAGGTGTGTGCTACCACGTCCGGCTAATTTTTTTTGTATTTTTAGTAGAGACAGGGTTTCACTGTGTTAGCCAGGATGGCCTCGATCTCCTGACCTCATGATCTGCCTGCCTCAGCCTCCTAAAGTGCTGGAATTACAGGCATGAGCCACCACGCCAGGCCAGCAATACATTTCTGTTGTTTAGAGGCCACACGGTTTATGGTAGTGTGAATTGTTACAGCTGCCTGAGTAGGCTATGAGGGTCCACCCTGTCTCACTTCCTAAATTGACTTTGGTTTCACCTTATTTTATGTCCTTGGAAGTGCTAGAAAAGTGCATATCCCAAGGGCAAAGATTTGCAGCCTGCCTGTCCCTGGTCTGCAGTCTTTCTCTCTTGCTACAAAGAGGCCCCAAAGGGCCAAGAAGAAGATGGAAAGAAGGAATGAGTCAGTCATCCAAGAAGTCTTTATTTTCCCACTTGGTTACTGTTCTGGAGCTTGTACCCTCTGAGCTCTGAGATGGGGTTGGGGGGACAGTGCCAGGGAGGGCCTGTGGGGCTGTGCAGTTGCTTTCCTCTGGGCTGGCTCTGAGCCCAGGGCAGGATCAGGCACTTGAGAGCTCCCCACCGAGCCTCATTGGCATAGACAGTCGTGCCTTTCACAGGGCTCAGGGGAGGCGGAGGTATGGGCAAGTCCATCCCCAAGGCTGTAAGGAAGGAGCAGCTCCTCCATAAGGCCAAGCAGAAGCATTAGGGAAATCATCCTCAGTTTTAGCACTGCGTATTCTTCAGGAGAGAAGTCCTGAGTGAGGAGGCCCAGCTGTTCTCCAGATCCAGCTCCTTGGGGGTTTCCACAGAGAACTGGTATCAAGGCAGCTGTCGGGGGCAGCGTGCCCGGTGATGCGGCATCTTACCTTCATCCCCATCTCAGAATGGGCAGCCAGTCTCAGATTCAAGGAGGACGAATCCTGAGGTGTGGCGTTCAGTCCTGAGATAGACCTGAGGTCCCCTGGAAATTGTGTTGATGCTGAGATGGATGAGGGGCGCTCATTCTCTTGGGTAGACAGTGAGGAGTCCTGGTTCAGCCGAGCCTCCATGTCTGTGTGGATGGTTATGACCCTGATTGTTTTTGGAAACAGCCAAGCTCTCCGGGTGTACTCAGCAAATGCAAGGTATAGAGGGTCATGGCGGGGTTGGTCATCTAAAATCATACTGAGCACTTTGCCTCCTCTTCTCCCCTTGCCTGTTTCTTTTGTCTTCCTGCATACCCAGGGTATTATTTGAGCCATGGAAGCAAAACACAGACTGCTCAGCCTCCCTAAGAGTAGTTGGTGGGAGTGGCCAGCAACCATGGAGGCAGGAGCAGCCCCTCTTTGCCTCTGAGTAGTCCCCACACGTTCCCTCTTCCAGAGATTTCAACTGCCAGGCCTGGTCACCTCTGTAGCCTACTCTTAGGACACATGGGTGGAGGCAAGGGTAACCAGAGTCCTTGTTCTTTCTTTTGATTGGGGTTGTCCAGCCCTTCCGATGTGTGGTCAGGGAGCAGAGTCACTGCACAGATGTTGAGACTTGGAGATCAAGACCAGACTTTTCCCCATTCTTGCATCTGGCCTGTGCTTGGGTAGGACCTCGGGTGAAGGATGATCTTGGAATCACCCTTTTGTCAGCCCCAGGAAGGAGTGGCTGGAGTGGTTTCTAGAAACTTCTCTCATTGCTTTTCCCTCATGGCAGCTAAGCACTTAATGTTCATGTTATAGAAGAGGAAACTGAAGCTCACAAAGAGTGTCTCAGAGAAGTCCAGGACATCTGGGCTTCTTTCTTTGTCTGTCATTAATGCCAGCTCCTGTCTTTAAGTTCAGAGAGACATTGGAGGTTCCCCTTACTGTCCATCTGGGGCCAACAGAGGAAGCAGAGGAGTGGCCAGTGTTGAAGACCTGGAATCCGGCCCCTTGTCCTTACTGATGCTGCTTCCGGTGACTGCAAGCACCACTAAGGAGGCACTCCTTCCCCACACCAACCCAAGGGGTACCCCCAGATCACTCGGCCCACTTTCCCCAGACCCACCTTCCCAGGCTTGAGGGAGGTAGGCACCTGGGCCGCTGGAGGGTGGCAGGGGTCAGGGGCTGGGTTCCTCGGGCAGCTGGCCTGCATACAGGGCCAAAGTGTGGTGCAGGAACTGGTACTGCTCTGCCGTCTGGATCATCCCCCCTCTGCAAGGAGAAACACACAGACCATGAGTGAAGGAGGGTCAGGGTGCTGGCAGAATGGCTCCAGTCAAACATCCTTGTGGTCCTACTGGGAAAGTCCTGACTTTCTCAAAGAACATGCCAACTCCTTTGCCTATATTCATCTTTTCACTTTTTTTTTTTTTTTTTTTGTGAGACAGAGTCTCACTCTGATACCCAGGCTGGAGAGCAGTGGTATGATCTCGGCTCACTGCAACCTCTGCCTCCCAGGTTCGAGTGATTCTCCTGCCTCAATCTCCTGAGTAGCTAGGACTACAAGTGCCTGCCACCTTGTCCAGCTAATTTTTGTATTTTTAGTAGAAATGGGGTTTCACCATGTTGCCCAGGGTGGTCTTGAACTCCTGACCTCAAGTGATTGGCCCGTCTTGGCCTCCCAAACTGCTAGGATTACAGACATGAGCCACCATGCCCCACCACTGTATTCATCTTTTCTACTTGCTACTCCTCCTTGCTGCTCCTCAGATCTGCTGTGAGAGAAGTCCTCTGCCCCTTACACGTGCTGAGGGGTGATGCCCCATGTTGACACTTGGTCTTCCTTGATCCACTCAGCTCCTGGGACAAAACCAGATCTCTGAAGCCTTGGGTCGGGCCAGGAATACTCCTGAGCCTCAAGTTTCCTTCTTTCTAATAATCTTAAAAGTAAAAATAATGATTCCATACATTTGTATAGTAGTTTCCATTTCCAAAACACTTTCATATAAGTTAACTCATTTCTTACAACAGTTTTCTAGGGGAAGAAGCCATTATCTCTGTCTAGATAAAGAAGAAGTGGGCTGGGCACAGTGGCTTAAGCCTGTAATCCCAGCACTTTGCGAAGCCAAGGGGGCATTGTTGAACCCAGGAGTTCGAGACTAGTCTGGGCAACATAGTGAGACCCCCATCTCTATTATTAAAAAAAGAAGAAAGAAAAAAAAAGAAATGGGGGCTCAGAGAAATCTAGTGACATCTCAGTGAGACAGATGTCGGAATCTGAACACCGGCTCTGCCTCCACCCAGTGAGCTTCTTTGCACTACTTGTTGCTGCCTCATATCATGTTTAATTCCAGGCATCCAAACCAACATTCCAGATAGATATTCTTTTTTTTTTTTTTTTTTTTTTTTTGAGTCAGAGTCTCGCTCTGTCACCCAGGCTGGAGTGCAATGGCACAATGTCGGCTCACTGCAACCTCCACCTCTTGGGTTCAAGCAATTGTCCTGCCTCAGCCTTCTGAGTAGCTGCGATTACAGGGGCCCACACCAGGCCTGGCTAATTTTTGTATTTTTAGTAGAGACAGGGTTTACACCATGTTGGCCAGGCTGGTCTCGAACTCCTGGGCTCAGGTGATCCACCCGCCTCAGCCTCCCAAAGTGCTGGGATTACAGGTGTGAGCCACCGCGCCCAGCCATCCAGATAGATATTTTTTCCTGGTTGTTAGTTGCAAAATAAACAGCTCTAAGCAGAAAGGGTTTCTTCCTTTCTTGCAGGAGTGCTTGATGGTGATGGGCCTAGCAGAGCTCTGGGGCCCAGAGGCACTGATGCCACCCGTTAACGTTGTTGGCCTTGTTTACACCCACAGACCCACCTGTCTAGCCGCAGTTGGCACACAATACCCAGAATGTCCACTTCCCCTCGGGCTTTCAGCTGTTGACAGCCAATTCGTGTGGCGATGAAGCAGCCCGTCCGGCCAATCCCTGCACTGGAGATAGCCAGGGACGGAGGGAGGTCATGGGATACCAGGGAATATGAGAGCCAGGCCCCAAACTATGGAGAAAGAAATGGGACCTGCAGGTGCTATATTTTGGGGATAGGGCTCTGGAGATGGAGGCAGGTAGCAGTATTCTGCATTCCAGTCCCCTTGGGGGCCCTGCTGGAGGCAGGTTTTAACTGGCACGAGAGGAGTTTACATTTCTTACCAGCCTCACTGTAAGCCTGTTGCAGGCCACCTTCTGGTCCCTGTGGACGTTTTGACCATCTCCCTTCTGCTGAGTCTACAGTGGTTTCCAACAGACGGTTTCCCACTTGTGGGTGTGCTGACCCTCGAGCCCTCCTTATCTAACCTTGTCTTCCTCTCAGCTCAGACTCATCTTCCACGCAGTCCACGCCCGGCCCCTCTGTTTCCCACCGTGGCACCCTCCCACAGTCTTCTCTCCGCTCTGTTCTGCTTGCTCCATCGTGCCCTCTCTTTATTTCAAAACCCCTGGGCCTCCCCTTCCTCTTGCATGTGCCCCTAATGACCTCCCTGCACATGTCCCAGTGCTACCTGTGGGTGGGCTGGGAGGCCCCTGTGTCATGCCTTTTGCCTCTGTGCTCTGTTTTATTTAGGATATGCACTCCCAAATGGTCTCTTTCTTTAGTCTTGTCCCCTACGACACCCCCTCACTCTAGCCCAATCCATTTTTCACTCTATAGCCAAAGTGTTCTTTTAAAATGGCAAATCCAAGTGTCTTAGCCAGTCCTACAAGGCCCCTCATCATCTGACCTTCACTGGCCTTCCAAACCCATCTCTCATCATTACCACACATAACCTCTGGGCCTAACCTATAACCCTGCTCCCAGCAGTGTATCCATTTTCACATTTCTTCTCTGGGCCTTAGCATATGCTGTTTCACCTGCCTGGAACATGTTCCCTTCCCTCTCTTCACTTCGCTAATTCACCTTTCAGGTCTTAGCTTGGCTTAGATGGCCTTTCTCTTGCAAAACTTTCTCTGGTCAAAGTCTGGCTTTGGAGACTTGGTTCTATGGTCCCCATAATATCCCCATCATAGCTCTCATCACATTGTGTGGTAATTAATTTTATTTTGAGACAGAGTTTCGCTCTTGTTGCCCAACCTGGAATGCAATGGTGCGATCTCGGCTCACCACAACCTCCACCTCCTGGGTTCAAGCAGTTCTCCTGCCTCAGCATCCCGAGTAACTGGGATTACAGGCATGCGCCACCATGTGTGGCTAATTTTGTATTTTTAGTAGAAACAGGGTTTCTCCATGTTGGTCAGGCTGGTCTTGAACTCCCGACCTCAGGTGATCCTCCCGCCTCAGCCTCCCAAAGTGCTGAGATTATAAGCATGAGCCACTGTGCCCAACCTAATCTGCCTTCTTTCTCACCAGCCTATAAACCTGTCTGGGAAGAAATCAAACTGCTTGGTTCATAGCTGTTTCCTTAGCATCTAACACTGTGCCTGACAATAATAGGTTTTCTTTTTTTGAGATGGAGTCTCGCTCTGTCACCCAGGCTGGAGTGCAGTAGTGTGATCTCGGCTCACTGCTACCTCTGCCTCCAGCGTTCGAGCAATTCTCCTGCCTCAGCCTCCCAAGTAGCTGGGATTACAAGCGTGTGCTACCACGCCTGGCTAATTTTTGTATTTTTTAGTAGAGACAGGTTTTCGCCATGTTGGCCAGGCTGGTCTCAAACTCCTGACCTCAAGTGATCTGCCCATCTCGGCCTCCCAAAGTGCTGGGATTATAGGTGCGAACCACCTCGCCCGGCCAATAATAGGATTTTCAATACATATTTGTTGGATGAGTAAATGAGTTCCCCAACAGCTGGAATCCTGTTTATGTCCTCCTGCAGCTAACTGGGACCTTCCTGATATTCTGTCCCTTCTGTGGATGGGGCCTGGGTGTCCAGCCCAGATGTCTAGGTTCTGCATGAAGGAGGTGAAAAGAACAGAGCCCTTGCTGAATGGCCTTGCGAGTCATGTCCGAGTAAGGACTAGGCTTGCCTGATGCTCTTCTGCTCAGACCCTTCCCCAGGAGAGACCCAGGGGGCAGGGGAGGGGAGCACAGTCCACAAGCTGCAGTGAAGGGAGGGCGACGCACCTGCAGTGGACTACGATGGGCCCGGGGCGGGCGGCTGTCTCCGGGCTCTCCTCCACCTCTGCCACTAGGCGCAGCAGGGGCCCAGCTGATTCTGGTGTCTGGTGGTCGGGCCAGGCCGAGAAGAGGATGTGCTTTACTGACCGGCACTCTTCCTGGTACTGGGTTGGAGACAAGGCATGAGAACCAAGGTCAGGGTGGAGGGCACTGTCTACCTTCTTCTCTGGTGCCTGAATAGGGCAAGGGCTGGAATTACCCTGTGGGGGTGTCATCTACTCAAAGCAAGCTAGGTTGCAATTTTCGTGCCCATCGTTCTCCACCACTTCTCCCTTCAAAATCGTGGGAAGGAGCATTGTCCTGGGAGAGGGGAGAGACCCAAATTCAAATCCTGGCTCTGCTTCCCGTAAGCACATGACTTTGGGCAAGTCCCTTGATCTCATTTTCTTCACCTGGAAAATGGGGACAGTGGTATCTTACTGGTTTACTTGCCAGGATATTTGGAGGAGAATGAGTTGATAAAGGAATGCTTTCAAAAATATAAAACACCATAAAATAATAGAAGGCATTTTAAAAGCCCTTGTGTACATGTTATTCTTTCTTTTTTTTTTTTGTTTTATTTTGTTTGCTTTTTTTTGAGACAGACAGTCTCACTCCATCACCCAGGCTGGAGTACAGTGGCACAATCTCGGCTCACTGCAACCTCTGCCTCCTGGGTTCAAGTGATTCTCCTGTCTTAGCCTCCCAAGTAGCTGTAATTTTTAGTAGAGACAAGGTTTCACCATGTTGGCCAGGCTGGTCTGGAACTCCTGACCTCAAGTGATCCACCCACCTCAGCCTCCAAAGTGCTGGGATTACAGGCGTGAGCCGCCACACCTGGCCTTCCACATCTCCTTTAACCTCCTCTCCTTGCCGTGGCCCAGCTCCTGGATCCTGCCTGTCCTTGCCTGACCATTTACACAGATGGGCGGGTACTTCCTGATAGTCCTATTTGGCTTGTTGGCTCTGCCCTATTAGACTAGAGGCTGAGGACAGTGCTCAAGTTTCTCTTTCTTCTATAGATGTGGGTTTAAGATGGTTTAGATGAGCAAACCCTTAGCTCCTAGTGAAGAGCCAGCCTGAGTTCCAGAGATGCTGTGGGCAGCCCAACTTCCTGCTGGGCCTGGCTCCGGGGGGTGGTACCTGGATGGTAAGCTGCCGCACAGTGTATTCTGTGCACTCTTTCATGTCCTGGATGCGGATCTGGAAGGGTCCATAGGTTTCCTCTTCTGTGGGCCAGTAGTGGACACATTTCTAGGAGGGAGGGAGCTGGGAGTCAGAAGAGGGTCAGCTGGAGCAGGTGACAGAGTAGCAGAGAGGGGCTGGTATCTCTTCCCCATCCTCCACCCCTACTGGATGGGAGGTCAGCAACAGGGAGCCTGGCTCTTCTGAGCTTGATACCTGCAAGCAGAGTGCTCACCCTATCCCATATTTTGGCCATAGACAGCCTCCCAGGGCTACATCTCAGGGAACTTTCTGAGAGGTATGAGCTGGGGCTGGCTCCCAGGGAAACCTCTGGTTCTCTGAGCTGCCCTGTGTGTGGGGTGGGGGTGGGGGTCCTGAGCTGCCCTGTGTGTGGGGTGGGGGTGGGGCAGGCATAGCACTTTCTGGGTTCATCATGAACTGTGGCTCTGCCTCCTACCTCCTCGCCCTCTCGGAGTTGAGTGAGCATGACAATGAGGGACACTTCCTCTTGCCACACCATCTCCCAGAAGTCCGACACAGTGTTGGGCATGGGGCCCTGGGTGGCAATGTAGACCTTCTCCTTCCCATCATAGCCCTGGAAGGTGGAAGCACAGGGGAAGGGGTGGGGAGCAGTGAGAGCAGAGCTCTGGGGAGATCCTGGATGCCTCAGGTGCTGGGGTCAGCTTGAAGCTGTGAACCACACGTGTAGACACACACATGCACGAACATGCACACTCAGAAGCCACATGATGGAAAGGATACGGGTTCTGGAATGAGGATCAGATCCCTGTTCTGCTGTTTCCTGGCTGTACCACTATAAGCCAGTTACCTAGCCTCCGTAAGCCTCAGTGATATCATCTGTAAATTGGGCATAATAATATCTATCCTGTAGGAATATAAAGTGGATTAAATTTAGTAAGATATATTGAGAGTCTAGCCATTAGCAAGTGCTGTATAAATGTTTATTTCCTTCCTCCTCTGCTGCTTTCTTCTAGCACAAAATACCTAAACAGTGTTTAATATTTGTTTAGTGACAGTTTCACATTTACATGTTACTTTTCTATAAAAGTAGTAGCAAAATGTAGCACACTTTCCCTAACCTGATTTTCTCACCTTCAGGATCCTCAGCTTCCTGCTTCTCAGGATGATGGTGAAATCCAGACTGCAGTTGATCTGGTATTGGCCGGCAGATGTAAGATCATGTTTCCCCATGGCTTCCCTAGCTAAGAGCTTTACGCCTCCCTGCGCCCCTGACTGATGTCTTATCCACATTGAGTCACTAGAGAGCACTGCTTTTACATCTCCTTAGGGCCCACAGCAGCGAGAAGCTGGCGTGGAGCACCCACCCAGCCTGGAGCTTCCTATAGCTTGACATCAATCAACCATCTTTACATAAAAGGGGCTATCTGAGGGACAGTTAAGGTAAGTTGGCAGGGAGGTCCCATTAGTGCTGGAATCACCTATGCAGTTCTCGGCAGCTGTGAGCCCTTAAATAGCTGGAGATTGGGTTCAACAATGCTAACTTCCTGCTAAGTTTGGAGAGCGGCATGGGAGGGCTGATAGCGGAGGTTAGGGAGACTTGGTGGTCTCTCCAGATATTTTTCAACATCTGCTCCGTTTTTTAGGTTGGTGCCTTGAGGCATGTTCAGTACTAGCCCAGCTTGGTAGGGCTATGACAGCAGTGAGCTGGAGCAGGGAGGGCAGAAAATGCAGGCACCTGATCCACCAGCCAGGGCTGGAAGATATTCTCAGACGTCTGAGAATTCCCCCATTCCCCGCCCACCACTGAAGCCAGGCCACTCACTCGGATGTAGTTGGCATTGATGTAATCTCCGTCCTCCTGGCTCTGTGCCCGGCCTAGACAGACACGGCTCTGGGGATCTAGGAAATAAAAATCAGCAGAGGTCAGAGGTCAGAAGGTGACCAACTAACACAGACTCCAGCAGGGTCAGAAAGAGGAGAGTTCCTGTGCTCATCACAGTCATAGCACTTTGTGTATAGCAGGTGGCCTTATACCCACTGAAGTTGTTGTTGTTGTTTTTAGAGACAGGGTCTCATTCTGTTGCCTAGGCTGGAGTGAAGTGGTGTGATCATAGCTCACTGTGACCTCTAACTCTTGGGCTCAAGTGATACTTTTGTCTCAGCCTTTGACATAGCTGGGACTATAGGCAAATGCCACTACACCTGGCTTATTTATTTATTTCTGTTTTTTGTAGAGATTGGGTTTCACTTTGTTGCCCAAGCTGGTCTTGAATTTCTGGCTTCAAGCAATTCTCCCACCTCAGCCTCCCAAACTGCTGAGATTACATGTGTGAGCCACCATGTCTGGCCCCTATTGAAGTATTTTATACGCAGACAGTAGGAAGCTATATAATGTTTTTGAGCAGGAGAGTGACATGATCAAAACAATAGTTTGGGAAGATTAACTGAGTGGTGCTGTATAGGATGGACTAGAGAAGAAAGGGAATGGAATAGCAGAGACCAAATGGGAAGATACAATATTAGATATAATATTCTAATAGATATAGTATTCTATCCTTGAGATCAGTACAGGTTTAGAATAAGATTATGCCACTAGGGATGGAAAAAGAGATGTAGAGGAAGAAGAATTTGTTTTCTAATGGTGAATATGGGATTCAGATGAGCAACTTGCCAGATATCACATAGCTGTGAAGTGGGACTAGGACTGAGATTCCACTCAGCCAGGAGGCATTTGGCCTCTGCCTCTAAGGGGGAAGGATTTCTCTAAATGAAACCCAAACATGGATGAAGAAGCTGGCTTGTGAGGAAAGGAGAAGAGACTCTCGCTCTGCTCATGCCAGCCTGGTCATGGACAGAAGGTACCCTGGGGACCAGGGGAATCTCAGGCAAAGGAATTTTTCCCTTTTCTGGTGGCTGCAGGGCTGATTAGAATTAGGCCAAGAACAAGGGCTACTCCTCCCCCTGGCCTGGAATAGCGCTAATAGCACCTTGATCCGCCCATGCAGGCAGAGGACACTCCAGGAGGGTTAGCAGGAGACAGGGCCCGTGTGCTCACTGAGCTAAAGCCTCAAGCTGGGAGTAGCTTCCCTGTAGGGAGAGCAGGGGAGGGAGGGAGAGGCTCCGGGGCCTCATGCCTGCCTCTGAAAAATAAAAGGTGCTTGTCCCGGGTCTGTCAGCTTGTCCCAGGTCTGTCAGCTCACCCCCTCCTAGCACAGTGTCCTCCATCCCCCCCTCCACTGCTCTCTTCCTGGCCGTTGCCCTGTCTCCATCTGACTTTCTCAAAGCAGTCTCTTTGGGACCCCTCCTGGTGGTGCTTCCTTCACTGCAAGCCTTGGCTGGGCATTTCCCATGCGAGAGGAAGACAAGGAAAAGGGCTTGGTGCAAGTAGCTAAGTTGAATATCTTAGGTAAGATATCCAACTTCTCTGTGCCTTAGTTTCCTCACTTGTAAAATGGTCATCACAGTACCAACTTCATGGGATTGTTGTGAGAAATGAGTGAATATAAAGGATTGAGGCTGGACGCGGTGGCTCACGCCTGTAATCCTAGCACTTTGGAAGGCGGAGGTGGGTGGATCACCTGAGGTCGAGAGTTCGAGACCAGCCTGACCAACATGGAGAAACCCCACCTCTACTAAAAATACAAAATTAGCCGGGCATGGAGGCACATGCCTGTAGTCCCAGCTACTCGGGAGGCTGAGGCAGGAGAATCGCTTGAACCCGGGAGGCGGAGGTTGCAGTGAGCCCAGATTGCGCCATTGCACTCCAGCCTGGGTGACAAGAGTGAAAACTCCGTCTTAAAAAAAAAAAAAAGGGATTGAGAGCAGGGCCTGGCCCAGGGTACATATCTGCAAACATTATTATTGCTGCTGTTGTGATTCTTGCTCCTTCTTCCCCCTTTCTCTGCTGAGAGAAGATGTGCCAAGCAAGGTTGGTCTTCCCTGACTGAAACTGTGTACTTTGTCCTCTGAAGTTCTCTAGGCCCAGGGACTGTACCCAACTCCCTTCATCCCAGCTGCAGTTCTTACTTGGCAAGATGGTCTTGTATCGGTCCTTGGAGGCGTGGCCAGGGATGTCCAGGTCTTCGGGGCTGATAAAGTTTGAAGGGATCTTCTGGCAGAGGGAGGAAATGGGTGAGCAGCTGACTCCTAGCCTCCTTTTCTCTGCTTCTACCTTTTTCTAGAACAGCTGGACTCTGGCCATTCCTTCTTGACATTAGTATGTAGGCCTAGATGGGGTGGGGGCAGAAGGGGAAGCCTGGGGGCAGCCCCTCCCTTGGCCCTGAAGTTCTCTTTCCTAAGGGGCCCAAAGAGGAGACTTGCCCAGGGTGCCCGTGAGAGAATGGTTCCAGCTGGCTGCCTCTGATACAGAGGGCAGAGCGATTCGGAGGGGACCCCAATTTCTTACCAAGAATTCTTCTTCCAGTTGCTTGGGGCTGGGTGGCTGGCGCTGAAGGGCCCAGCGGGTAAGGGGGTGTCCAGCAGTGCGCAGAAAGTGTAGGGTGACCTCCCGGGGTGTGTTCACGGAGCAAATGGGTTCTACGGCCCCCAGGGACCGAACGTCCAGCATCAGAGCCACATTGGAGCCCCGCCTGCAGGCATAGCCCACCACTGCCTAGTGAGCACCCAATCATATTTGCTTTCTTTTCTTTTTATCTTTTCTTTTAGAGATAGGGTCTCTCTCTGTTGCCCAGGCCTGGAGTGTGATGGCACTATTATGGCTCACAGCAGCCTCAAACTCCTGGGCTGAAGCGATCCTCCCACCTCAGCCTCCAGAGTAACTGGGACCACAGGCACATGCTACCACACCTGGCTAATTTAAATTTTTTTTTTTTTTTTTTTTTTGGAGAGACAGGGTCTTGCTCTGTTGCTCAGGCTGGTTTTGAACTCCTGGGCTCAAGTGATCCTCCTGCCTTGGCTTCCCAAAGTGCTGGGATTATAGGCATCAGCCACTGTGCCTGACCATATTTGCTTTTCTTACAAGTATTACTGTTATGAGGCACCTCTGAGGGGGCCACTCTTTATCTTTCCTTTAACCTGGAGGCCCAGTAAATTTAGGGTTTGGGCCCCTGCTGTGTACCCGCTTTTTTTTTTTTTTTTTTGAGAGAGGAGGTCTCACTATATTGCCTAGGCTGGTCTCTAATTCCTGGACTCAAGAGATCTTCTCACCTCAGCCTCCCAAAGTGCTGGGATTTGGGGCATGAGCTACCATGCCTGGCTCAGCCCTCTCCCTTTGTCAGCCAGAACAGGGCAGCCTTGAACTCAACTGCTCCTTCCAGCTGCCTGCCTCTTCCCACTCCCAGTCAGGCCCTGTGGCTCCGACATGCATCCAGCACCAAGAAGGCTGCTGGCCTTGCCTAGAATTTAGGGAGCAGGCTCATGGTTGATGTGAAAATCTGTGCTCCAGACATGCAAAGGACATGCAAATGAGCACTATTGGTTTCCTTTCCAAATTGGAGTCAACAACTGAGGGCCCTCTGGACCCTGCTGTCAGAGCTGGAGGGGCAGATGGAGGGAAGGGAGGAGCGGAATGGGGGCTCAGGGCTGGGAAGACCCCTCCCCCAGGGAAGATCTCACCTCTCCTGCAGCCGCACATGCTTCTTGGCTGGCGTTTTGGCAGGCGGAGGCTGGGTCATGGCTGCCCCCAAAGACAAGGTCAGCGGCTGTGCTCTGGAGCGCCCCCCATGGGCTTGGACCATGCTGGGGTGGGGTGCTGGGCCCAAGTGAGGCTCACTCAGCCATGAGGTCTGCCTGAAAGACAGGGCCCTCCTGTCTCTGGCCTGCCTGATTGGCCAGAAGGAGGCTCCCATGCCAGGCCGGGTTTGCACTGTTTTCACTGGGGCGTCTTCTGTTCCCCAGGAGGTGGTCTCGTTTTCACTAAGGGAAGGACAGGATCTATTTGGTGGGACCCAGGGCAGAAGGCAATCTGGGGGTAGAGTAACGGCAAGATAAAGGGTAGAGATTGTGGATGAATATAGGAAAGAATCCAGAAGGAGGAAAAGAGAGAGGGGAGAGAGGCCACACACCAGAGTACACAGGGCTCTGAGTGGGTCCAAGTGGGAGAAGGCAAGGGAGGAAACAGAAAACATGTGTTCTCTAGGACGGAAGGGAGAAAGCGTGCAGAAGCCATCTCTGAGCTAACCAGTGGGCCTTCTCCTGAACAGGGAATGGAGGCCTCCAGCAGTGTTGGAGCTGGTTGGGCAGCCAGGCAGGCGGGCTCCTGGACCCCAGCAGGGTCCTCTCCTAACTGCTGCTGTTCCACTCCCAAGTCTATTTCTGGCTTCTGGGGTCTCTGTCCAGGGAGGTAGCCTGGAGGTGTTTCCTTCCTCCTCCTGCCCATCCCCCGTCTCCCGCCTCTGTAACCGTCACAGGAAATGGCCTCACCAAGCCCTTGAGCGACAGCGCATGGTGAGGCGACAGCTGGGGGCAAGACAGGGGGCCCGGAGGTGGTGGGACCATCTCCTCTTGGGGGCAGTCCCTATCTCCCAGAGCCAGGGTCACAGTGGGCGAGGTGGCGGGGGTGTTGAGTCACCAAGGCAGCAGGGACGGAGGTGAGGGGACAGAGTGGGCCTGGCACAGGTGTGAGTGGTAGAGCGAGGGTCTCTGGCAGCAGAAAGGGTCCCTTCAGCCTCTGCTCTCCTTGCAGCTCCCTGTGGCTTCCCTGCTCACCCCCGTCTTGGGGACATCAGGTCTGTGAGCACCCATACCCCAGCCAGGCACTGTGGCACCCCACTTGCCCTCCCGCTCTCCCTCCTAGAGATGCCCTCTTATATCCCCGGAGTTCGCACCCCCCAGGGCCACAGGACTCCCAGTCCCCCCTTCAGATACTTACTGAAGCAGCTGTGGCCCCCAGGCTGCCTCTTGCCAGCTGTCTGTCTGTCTGTCAGTCTGTCTTTGAGGGCTGAGAAGGCTCCAGGAAGCCAGCTTCCTCCCTCCGCCCCTCCTTGCTGCCACCCACGCACACCCCAGCTGCATTCTGCCCTCCTGTGCCTGCTGCCGCTGCCACCAGGGGTCGGCTGCCTCCCGCCTGTGCCCTTCTGGGGCCCAAGGCCCTGTTCCCTGGGAATGGGTGAGGGGCCAGGCCTTCCCGACCGTCCTGCTTTCCCCAGCTTCCAGACCCTCTCCCCTCTTCTGTGTTTCTCCTCTGGGTCTTTGTCACATCCAGCCGCTGCCTACTTGCTGGGCACAGCTCGCCTGACCCCCAGCTCTGTGCTGTCCCACAAAGAACCCAAGGCTCTCCTGCTTAACCTGACCTTGCGGAGGCTTATTTCTCCTTCTCTGCTTCTGCCCCACAGCCCTCTCCCTCAAAGCCCTTGCTGCTTCAAGCCTTGGGAATTCATGGCCAAGCACAGACCACATCTTCCCAGAGCAGATGTGGCACAGACTTGGGGTGGGGAAAAAGAGGAGGCAAGAATCCATGCCTCACAATGTGAAGGAAAGGGCTGGGGCCAGGCCAAAAAGGTCGTCTCCACAGCCATGGCCCAGCTCTCCACAGCCCACGGCCTGAGTGTAGGCCAGCCCAGCAGGAAGCAGATAGCAGAGTCCACTTGTGGGAGGGAGTCTGAGGGGCTTCCCCTGGGCCCCCAGCCCCCTGTAGTCCTCCTCCCAGAACCCTGACATCTACTTAGAAGACTTACAGACAGTGGACAGTCTCTGGCCCTCACACCGGGGGACTCCCATGTCCTCTTCGCTGCTGGGGTGCCTGGATGCCTGGGACCTGAAGGGTAGCCCCCAAGTCCAAGACTCCTCTGCCCACTGCCCCTGCCTGACCTTGGCAGGCTCCTTGCGGGCCAGCAGCCCAGCCGGTTCATGCTCGCTGCATGCCTCCTTTTACCTTATAACATTTCAAACGCCCTTCCCTTCCCGGCCCCCAGCACGCGCAATCCACGTCCTCTTTCTTCCTCCTACTTCCCTGATTCAGCTGTCAAACGGTGACAGCAAAAAAGAAACGAGGTACCCTAGGCACAGGGGGTAGGCACGCCGGAGGGGGTGGTCGGGAGGGGGCTGGCCTTCTGCTGGCCCCTTGGGGAGGAGGGTTGAGATGAAGAACACGAACGGCCCTCAGAGGCTCAGAAGGCCTCCCAGCACCCGCCCTTGCTCTTGGCAGTGGGGACAGGGGCTGGCTCTTTTTTGAGCCCCTCCATGGCCAGCTGATCCTGGCGCCTCCTTCCTTGCAGCCTGCGTTCCTCTCCAGAGGGGGTGGGTTTCCCTGAGGAGGAGGCCGATTAGGGCTGGGAAAGGGGTTGGTTCCCGTGCTCAGGACAGACTGGAGGGAAGCAGGAACCTGGGAATCCCTAACAGGCTTGCGGGCAGTGACCTGGAGACTGGCCTCTGCCTCACCCCCTACACCAGTCAGTGTTTCCACTGGTGGGTAGTGGGGGCCCTGGGGACACAGGAGGGGGCAGGTGGGGGTTGGAAAGAGGGCCCAGCTCTGAGCCTATGCTGATTGTTATCAAGAACAGGAAGCTAGGACACCACAGGGTGGGAGGAGGAAGCGGCAAAGCCCTCCCCACACAGGTCTGCCTGGTCCCCCCAAGTTTCCAGGGTCTGAGCCCTGTTGGCTGTGAGCCCACCCCTTTCCCCCACAGACCGAGGCCTAGCAGTGGCTGGACAGTTGGAAGCTGAGCTTCACAGCAAGGAAACTGGGAGCCAGGAGATGGGGAAGATAGTTGGGGTTGGGGGTGCGGGTAGTGGCTGAGCATTAGGCAAGACCTCTCAAGGATCCCCTGGTCCCTCTGGGTGGGTGTGGGGTAGAGGGGACCGTCACTCCTTGGCTCCTGCCCACTTCTTCTTCTCCTGTGCTTAGGGATTCCTGGACATCCATGGAGGCGTGTGGCCAGAGCTCATGAGGGCTGAGGATGCAGACTGCAACCTCAGATGGCACAAGACACGCGTCATCGCCCTGCGCCAGCCCCTCCCCAGCCTGGCCTGGTGACTTGGGACGCCCCTCTCTGCCCTCTCTGGAGTGGACTCTGTCCCATCTGGGCTGCTGGAAGGCTCCTGGGAGTGACTCCCTCTCCCCTCCAGAACCTTCCCACCCCTGGGGCTAAAAGGTCCCAGCAGTTCTCAAACTTCCATCACTCGAATTGATTTGTGTTCCTGGGTTGAGATTTAGGTTCTAGCCACCCTCGACTCCAGAGAAAGTATAGTAATAGTTGGAAATCAGAAAGATCTGTGCATAATGAGTCTAAACGTAGCTTATTAACTGTGTGACCTTGGGCAAATTGCTGAGTCTCAGTCTCCTCCTCAGCTTCCTCCCTCCACTGGGGGATGATCATAGCACCTCCCTTGTCAGCTCATGGCGTGCTTTGCTCACGGAGGAGAGGTTGGGAGTCAGCAGCCAGAGGACCGAGGAGCTGGGAGGAGCTGGCTGGGGAAGCGGGCCTGGGAGCAGCACAGGGTGAGGAGGTCATGGCTGCCGGGTCTCACCTCTCGCCAGCCTCCCTCTTCCTCCTCACTGCTGACTTTCTCAGCCCAACCCGGGCTGCCGGGGCACTTCCAGCCGAGCACTGAGGAAGTTCAGGAAGGAGTCACTCCCAGGGGTCTCCCAGCATCCCGGGTGGGACAGAGTCCACTCCAGGGAGGACAAAGAGGGATGTCCCAAGCCACCAGGCCAGGCTGGGGAGGGACTGGTGCAGGGCATGACGCATCCTGAGAGTCAGCCTTGTCCCATCTGAGGCTGTGGTGGGTGCCCTCAGCCCTCCCAAGCTCTGGCCACACACGTCTTGACTCTCTTGTTTCCCCCTCTAGTGATTCCCAGTTCCAGGGCTGTGAGCCGCAGCTCCCTGCCCCAAGTGTCAGAAGCACCCCCCTCCCCAGCCCCGGCCTGGGGAAAGGCGGCCGTTACATCTGGAATTCCCAGAAGTCTTTGCTCCTTGCCAGCCCCTAGGGAGTAGGGAGCTCCTTGCTGGGGAGCAGTTGGCCCCCAGAGGCAAAGGCTGCCACCTTCTAACAATCCAAGGGGAGGATCCTGGCGAGAGAGTCAGCTGCTGGGGGCCAGGACTGCTGGGTCCTGCACACTCCACCTGCTCTGCCCCCTTCCTAGCTGCCCTCCTCGGCTCCTCTCTGGAGAAGCACTAGGATCTTGGGTGGCTGCTTCTCCATCCTTCCCACCCACAAAATCCTAGGCCAGCCTGAGCTGGCTTGTTCTGCCTCAACTTTACAGGCTCTGGCTTGTTCCTGTTTGTGTGGGGGAGACAGAAACACTGAGAACTGGATCTGGGAAGCCTCATCCCAGAGGAAGCAGGGAGACAGCAGGGGAGACAGGGTGAGGGGGCAAGGAAGTGTTGTTAGGGACATGGGATGAGTCCAGGCCGACCAGAGTGACAACTGCACCCCTGTCTCAAAGCTTCAACCCTGCGCCGGGCCAGCTAGGACCTCCTGCTACCTTTTGGATGAAGGGGAACATCCCATACCCTTTACCCCTGGCTGAGAGGACCAGTAATCCAGCCCTGCTCGGCACTGGGATGCCAGGGCCAGCCTGCCAGGAGGTCCAGGAAAATGCCTGGTTCTTTGCCCGATGCTGGAACTCAGGACCCTGGCAGGAAGATTTTAGGGTAGAAGAGTCCCTCCCTCTCTCCCAAGCCCAGAGCCAGCCAAATGGACATCTATTCTACAATGTGGCCTTTTCTTCCCAGGGGCTCCCGTCTCCCTCCCGCTCTGTGTTGTCCCTGGACACCCACTCATACATCCATCCAGACAGGTGTGTACACCCTCATGGCCCACGTTTGCACAAATGCACATGCACAGTGTCAACCCACACATGACCAGCCCCTCTCCTGCTCTCCCATGGCCTGGTCAGGGGGACCTAGGCCTTCCCCCACTCCCTGGCCACCTTCCCCATAGTATAGGCAGCAGGGGGAGTGGGCGGCTTGGCTGTCCTGAGTCACCCTGCCTCTCTGCTGCCCGGTGATTATCTTCCTCCAGTGTGGGGGCTGCCCAAGGCCTAGCTTCAGGCTGTGGGAGAGCAGGGAGGGGCCGGAAGAGCGCTGCCTGGGACAGCTGTAGGCCAGGCCAGTTCACATTTGGAAGCCAGCACTCCCGGACCTGCCCCTTGCTCTCTCCTCTACCTCCCGGCTGGCTCTCCCCAGAAGGAATCAGTAAGGTGCCCTGAGACCTCAGGGTAGCGGGGGGGGGAAGCCCAGGGGTTCTCTAGGGAGAGGATGTGGGTTTGTCTGTGGGGGTGGTTGCTGGGGAGGAGATACAGCCCTTGTGGTACCTTTTCTTTTGCTGAATGGAGATGTTTGGGCTGGGGAGGCTGCTGCTTATTTATTTTATTTTATTTTTTTGAGATGGAGTCTCACTCTGTCACCAGGCTGGAGTGCAGTGGTGCCATCTCAGCTCACTGCAACCTCCAGCTCCCTGGTTCTAGTGATGCTCCTGCCTCAGCCTCCCGAGTAGCTGGGATTACAGGCACGTGCCGCCACACCCAGCTAATTTTTTGTATTTTTAGTAGAGACGAGGTTTCGATATTTTGGCCAGGATGGTCTTGATCTCCTGACCTCGTGATCCGCCCACCTTAGCCTCCCAAAGTGCTGGGATTACAGGCATGAGCCACCACGCCCAGCTTATTTATCAGAACCTCTAGGGGCCCTGTCTCCCTGTCCCCTAGGCTGCGCTGGGGGCTGGCAGCTGTGCATCTTAGGGCCAGGTGCCTCCTCAAGTCTCCGTCCAAAGGACTAGCTATGGAGTCTGTGCTGGGCCCCGCAGGCCTCTTTTTTGTGGGGACTCTTGAGCAGGTTCTGACACACTCTGCCTTTACCTAGACCTGTGTCCTGTGTGTCTCTTCTCCTTAGATTCCGAATTAGGGCGCCTCCACCCCGCCTCTCCCCTTTTTGGTTGCTGATCAAGGCTACCAGAAAGAACAGAGTGAGATGTCCCCAGGTGAGGTGGGATGAGGGTGGGATGAGAAGGTACGATGTTTCCGCCACCTCTTGGCCAGACTGGGACCTCTTCCCTTTCACATCAGTTTCCCTGGCTGCAACCTTCCCCTGCCCCCAGCCCCCGCCTTTCAAAAGAGCACATATGCGCAGGCGCACACACGGCCTGGAAAATCTCCTGAGTCTGCAGTGCTGAGTTTCCAGGCCCCCATCCAGGGGCCGGGTGGGCGGCTCTGAGGTTTGGGGCTGGGTGGAGCGGGGGAGGGGCAAGCAGCCCCTGGCTGTGGCCTGAGCAGGGAGCTGGGCTGAGCTGGTCTCTGAGGCAGGCTTGTCCTCCCTGCTGGGGCAGGCCCAGGAGAATCCAGCTACCACAGAGGCTGCGTTGGTGTTCACACTTCTATACCTGTGTGTTTTCCACACATCCCCTCTCCCCACTTCCTGAGTTTGTTCTGAGTCCTGGGCTTCACTCCCAGAGCCCAAAGCCTTTTCTTCCATTCTCCCTCCTATCCTCAGCTGTCTGTAGGTGGGAGCACCTGGGTGAGCAGCTCGGGGTGACTCACGGGCTCTAGTCAGGAGTAAAGCAAAGCCCCAAGTTCATTATCTTTGAGGCCAGGCCTCAGGCAGGCTTGCCTGGGTTCCAGCAGTGCCCAAAGCCTGTTGGGGGTTGGGAGGGGGCAGGGGAACCAGGATGGACGCTGCTGATTCGGGGAGAGGAAGTGGGGGAAGGCAAGCAAAAGTCCCAGGTACTTGAATTGCTCCTCAGAGGATTCCCAGCTGAGAGGACCCCAATTTGGGAGGTTTGGAGCAGGGTCCACCATCTCTGTTCTATGGAGTCCAAAGTCCCAGGTTCAAGCCCAGCTTCTCTGTTCACACACTTGGGCACTTCCCTTCTCTGGTCATCAGCTTCCTTATCTGGCAGTGATGAGGTGGGACCAGAGGAGGCCCAAGGGCCAGGTGGGCTCTAGATCTACAATTGCTGTGACTCAGGAGCCAAAGGATGTGCTTCTGTCCACAAGAGCATGGTACCACATGGATATACAAAAGGAGACACACACTCAGCTGGTCATCCACCAAGGACACAGGAACACACATCCACATGGTGTCACCAAGACCACACGCACCCCTACGGAAAGACTATCTGTCTCGCACTCAGTGACGGAGTCAGCAGACACTGTGCCCCTCCTCCAGAGCCAAGGAGTGGGACAGCCAGCTGCAAACGTGTCCATTTGCAGAGCCACCTCTCCTCTTGGTCTTCCCCAAGAGCACAGGACACTTTCCTCCCTGGAGAGCTGAGGGCTGGGAGTGGGCTACAGGTAGGGGAGGCATTAAGGAAGGAGACCACTACTACTCTTGTTGCCCTCCCTCCTCCCCGTACCTTGCCTAGTTCACAAGACAGGAGGAAAGAGAGAAAGCAAAAAGTTGGAAAGAAACAGAAGTAAGATAAATAGCCAGACAACCTTAGCACCACCACCCGGCCCTAGGAGTTAAAAAAGTAATAATAATAATATCAACCCCTGACCTAAACTACTTGTGTTATCTGTAAATTACAGACATTGTATGAAAAAGCATGGCAAAACTTTCTGTTCTGTTAGCTGATGCATGTAGCCCCCAGTCACGTTCCCCACGCTTGCTCAATTCATCACAACCCTTTCACGTGGACCCCTTAGAGTTGTAAGCCTTTAAAAAGACCAAGAGTTTCTTTTTCAGGGAGCTCGGCTCTTAAGATGCAAGTCGGCTGACTCTCCCGGCTGAATAAACCTCTTCCTTTTTTTTTTTTTTTTTTTTTTTTTTTGAGACGGAGTCTCACTCTGTCACCCATGCTGGAGTGCGGTGGCACGATCTCGGCTCACTGCAAGCTCCGCCTCCCGGGTTCACGCCATTCTCCTGCCTTAGCCTCCCTAGTAGCTGGGATTACAGGCGCCTGCCACCATGCCTGGCTAATTTTTGTATTTTTAGTAGAGACGGGGTTTCACCATGATAGCCAGGATGGTCTCGATCTCCTGACCTCGTGACCCGCCCGCCTCGGGCTCCCAAAGTGCTGGGATTACAGGTGTGAGTCACCGTGCCCAGCCTCTTCCTTCTTTAATCTGGTGTCTGAGGAGTTTTGTCTGCAGCTGGTCCTGCTACAGCATCAGGAAGAGGTGGGCTTGTCTGCAGCCTGAGAGTCACAATCCCCTTCCACCTTCTGGGCCTGGAGCCAGTCTCCGCCTCTCTCCCTTCAAGAGCCTTGCCAAGGCTGGAGAGATGGGGGGTCAGGCTCTGGGGCTAAGAGGCAGCCCCTTGCTTTTGCTGCCTGCTGCCTGCTTGTGCTTGAAACTCTGCCCTTCCCACCCATGCCCACCGTCCTTGCCTGCCAGCCAGCAAGGCAAGGGAGGCCAAGGGACTGGCTCCTCCCCTTGCTGCCTCCCAACTTTACTCTGCAGCTATCAGGATGAGGCCCCCAATCTTGTTTGCTGCCCTGCTCTGGCTCCGGGATTTTCTGGCAGAGGTAAGGTGGGCATGTGCGGGACAGGCCAGTGGGTGGGGTCCCTGCTGTCCAGGGCGCATCCAGGCCTCCCAACTCTCCTCGGGGCCCCACAGCTGGTCTGCATTAGGCGAGGAGAGGCCACTCCCTTTCCACCAGGGCCAGCATGTGGCGCAGCGAGCAAGAACAGATTGCTCCAGCCTGCCTGGAGAACAGATGCGCCGTGGGCATGCCTCTGGGAGATGCCCCTTGGCCATGTGTGGGGCTGTCAGACACGGCAACAGAGCCTTCTCTTAGACCCTGGCCCTGCCCCACCACCCAAAGTGCTGGGATTACAGGCGTGAGCCACCGCGCCCGGCCTCTTCCTTCTTTAATCTGGTGTCTAAGGAGTTTTGTCTGTGGCTCGTCCTGCTACAGCATCAGGAAGAGGTGGGCTTGTCTGCAGCCTGAGAGTCACAATCCCCTTCCACCTTCCACCAGTAGCCTTCCCAGAGGCCTCTGTCCATTTCTCCCACTCTCTGCCTCCTTTCTTCCTGCAGGAGGAAGCATGCCCCTCCCTGGAAGGGAGTCCAGGCAGGGAGAGTGCAGGTAGGTGTCTTCAGCGGGAGAGGGAGTTTTGGGGGTGAAGAGTCGGGGGTGTGGGGCCAATTTTTCCACACCAGATCCTGCCTCTACCCTGGCTTTTTCTTTTTTTTGGCCTTCCATTCTTCTTTAAGGCAGAAAGGCTGTTAGTGGGTTCTGAAACCACCTCCTTTTCCCCAGGCCCACCCCTGAACATGAACATCACCAGCCAGGGGAGACCTACTAGCCTCTTTCTGAGCTGGGCAGCCTGGGAGCCAGGCGGATTCACCCATGCCCTCTGCCTCACACGTCTGAGCCCCCTCAGCTCTCCTGAAGGGCAGCAGCTCCAGGCCCACACCAATGCATCCAGCTTTAAGTTCCAAGATCTGGTGCCAGGGAGTCGCTACCAGCTGGAAGTGACTGCCCTGCAACCCTGTGGGCAGAATGTCACCATCACCCTCACTGCTCGCACTGTATGAGGCCTGCAGGCTGAAGGGGCGGGGGCGTTGCCTGGGGTTGGGGCAGGAGGTGGCTGCCCTGGAGTGCTGGCAGGGAGCGCAACTTCTCGGTAGACCATGTCTAGTACAGTGACCCATTTAGGAGCACTACAGGCAGAGGGGTGATGCCCCTGTGGCACTGACCTTGGTGTCTCTCTCTTCCGCTGATGCAGCCCCATCAACTGTCCACGGACTGCAGCTCTACAGCCCCGGGAGCCCATCCAGCCTGGAGGCCTCATGGGGTGATGCCCCTGGGGAGCAGGATGGCTACCGCCTTCTCCTCTACCACCTAGAATCCCAGACATTGGCATATAATATCTCCATGCCCCTGGGCACCATGTCCTACAATTTTGGCAACCTCTTGCCAGGTATTGAGTATATTTTGGAAGTTAACACCTGGACTGGCAACCTCCAAGCAAAAACCAGCCTCCATCAGTAGACAGGTAAGGTGGGCACTTGGGCAAGGCCCCGGGTGGCAGCCAATCTGGGAGTGGTGGGAATGGTGGAAAGTCCAGAGCCTCATAGACAGCCATGTTCCAATGTGCCTGGGCTTCTGTGCTCCCTAGTGCCAGGGTCCCTGCCAGCATCCTGCTCCAGGGGCCTTTCTTGAGCCTGACATTTTCTCTCCATCCTTCCTCCAGCCCCTGTGTCTCCAGATCACCTGGTACTGCATACCCTGGGCACCAGTGCCTTGCAAGCCTCCTGGAACGGCTCTAAGGGGGTTGCCTGGCTCCACTTGGTGCTCACAGACCTCCTAGGTGGCACCAATCTGACTGCAGTATTCAGACGGGGAGTCTCCCAACACACCTTCCTTCACCTGTCTCAGGGCACCCCCTATGAGCTGATGCTCAGTGCTGCTGCCGGGCCCCATCAGGCAGTGGGGCCCAATGCCACAGAGTGGACCTGTGAGTGCCTGGGGGTAAAGGAGACACAACCGAGACTTCCCATCTCTTCTCTGTGGGTCAAGTAGCCAGGATACAACTGGCAGAGGAGGGGGTGTCTTTGGAGGCTCAGAGGGAGTGCACCTCCAGTTGGCTGGTGGTGGGTACCTATCTGAGGGGATGATGGTGGTGACAGTAGTTATCAATTGAACCCTTCTGTGTGCTGGACTCTGTGCTAAGCTGGACTCTGTTTTTGTTTTGTTTTGTTTTGTTTTTGTTTTTGTTTTTTGAGACAAAGTCTCGCTCTGTTGCCAGGCTGGAGTGCAGTGGCGTGATCTCGGCTCACTGCAACCTCCGCCTCCTGGGTTCAAGCGATTCTCCTGCCTCAGTCTCCCGAGTAGCTGGGATTACAGGCAAGCGCCACCACACCCAGCTAATTTTTGTATTTTTAGTAGAGACGGGGTTTCACCATGTTGGCCAGGATGGTCTCAATCTCTTGACCTCATGATCTGCCCACCTCAGCCTCCCAAAGTGCTGGGATTACAGGCGTGCACCACTGCACCCGGCCTGTGCTAAGCACCTTCTGTGTATTGTTTCATTGAATCCTCAGAACAGCCCTATGTAAGTCATATTATCCCCATTTTATGGCGGAGGGAGCTGAGGTTCAGAGAGAGGAAACCCAACCTTTCCTGCATAGCCTGTGCGTGGGTGAGCTGACCTGAACCTGGGTTGGATGCCTGCAGAGCCCGTGTTGGCTTTGCCACGGCTTCACTGACTTTTTACTTAGAGAAGCCCCGTTGTGCAGTGGTTGAGGGCAGACAAACCAGCCTGCCGTGTTCTGAGTTTTGTTTCTGCCACCCAGTGGCTATGCATCTCTGGACAAGTGTTTACCCTCCTTCTGTGTTAGTTTCCACATGTGGTATTCAGAACCACGCTGGCAGGTGCACATTTAATCACTTGATGTGTTTATTTCTGTTATTGTCCGTGGCCAGATGGTAGCAGCCAGATGCCGGTGTTCATCCAGAATGTGGCAAGTGGTGGCTGCTAACACTGGGACAAGGCATGGCCCAGTGCATAGAGAACGAAGCCGGCACAGAACCAGTGGGATTTCTCCCCTCTGCTGTTTAGGTCTTCCTGCACATATTTCTTTATTTTCTCAACAGATCCCTCTGCCCTCCTCGACCTGGTTTGACTCTCCTGCCCGCCAAGCTCTGGGCAAGCTGAAAGGTAGGGCCAGGTGCGCGGGATGGCTTCCTGCTGAAGTTAAGTGGGCCAGTGGAGAAGAATATCACTCTGGGCCCTGAGGCCCACAATGTCACATTCCCAGGGCCCCTGCCCACTGGGCACTATGCTCTGGAGCTGAAGGTCCTAGCGGGGCCACATGACGCCTGGGCCCAGGCCAGTGCCTGGCTGGATGGTGAGTCCCTGTTGGTGGGGAGCAGGGCAGGATCCTGCCCAGGGGCATCTGCATCCAGAGGCAGGTGGGGCCTCACTCTCCGGGGCGTGTCTTGCCTCCAGATTCCGCAGCCAAGTCCAGACAAGGCAGTGGTGCCAAGTGGCAGCCGGACAGGCTGGAGGCCTTCAAGGAGCCCGGGAGACGGGCCCTGCTCTACACAGAGGGAAACCTGGGCCTCCTTGGAAACATCTCTGTGCCACCTGGTGCCACCCACATCACCTTCTATGGGCCGGTGCCTGGGGCCCGCTACTGTGCGGACATTGCCTCATCTCTGGGAATCATCACCCAGAGCCTCATGGGCCACAAAAGTGAGTGCCAGCCACTGTGTTCCCTGGCCCTGCAGCTGGAAGGCCTTGCCAGGGGAGGGAGGTCAGAGCAGGGAAGAGACTCAGAAGAGCTGGGCAGGGGGCACCAAAGGGATGCAGGCAGTGTATGGACCCCTCACCAAACTGCCCTTCTCTTCAGGTCCCCTGGCACCACAGTCTCTGGAGGTTATCAGCAGGGATGGCCTCTCTGACCTGGCCATTGGCTGGGCCCCAGCACCAGGACAGTGGGAAGGCTACAGGGTCGCTTGGCACCAGGAGGGCAGCCAGAGGTCACCGGGCAGTCTTGTTGACTTGGGCCTGGACAATTCCAGCCTGACTCTGAGGAGTCTGGTGCCGGGCTCCTGCTATTGCCATGTCAGTGTGGGCCTGGGCGGAGAACCTTGGCTCCAGCGTCCAGAAGATCCACCCCTGTACTTCTGAGTTCCTGGCTGCAGCCTGTGGGAGGCCAGCCCCAAGTGGTGGGCTGGGGGACTGGCATCCTCTACTCTGCACTTCTGTGTGCCATATATATATATATTTTGAGATGGAATCTCGCTGTGTCACCCAGACTGGAGTGCAGTGGCGGGATCTCAGCACACTGCAACCTTCAACCCCTGGGTTCAAGTGATTCTCCTGCCTCAGCCTCCTGAGTAGCTGGAATTACAGGCGCCCGCCACCTTGCCTGGCTAATTTTTGTATTTTTATTTTATTTTTTTAGTAGAGATGGGGTTTCACCATGTTGGCTAGGCTGATCTTGAACTTCTGACCTCAGTCTGTTTACCTCGGCCTCCCAAAGTGCTGGGATTACAGGCATGAGCCACTGTGGCTGGACTGTGTGCCATATATATATTATATATATTTTATTATATATATTATATATATATAATATAATTTATATATATTTATATATTTTATATATATAAAATATATAATATAAATGATATAATATATAATATAATATATAAATAAATATATATTATATATATTATAATTTATATATATAATATATTATATATAAATATATATAATATAATATAAATATATATAATATAAAATATATATATTTATTATTACTTTTTTTTTCCCAAGACAGAGTTGCTCTATCACCCAGGCTGGAGTGCAGTGGTGTGATCTCGGCTCACTGCAACCTCCGCCTCCAGGGTTCAAGCAATTCTCCTGCCTCAGCCTCCCGAGTAGCTGGGGTTACAGGTGCCTGCTACCACACCCGGCTAATTTTTGTATTTTTAGTAGAGACGGGGTTTCACCATGTTGGCCAAGCTGGTCTCGAACTCTTGACCTCGTGATCTGCCCGCTTCGGCCTCCCAAAGTGCTGGGATTACAGGCGTGAGCCATCGCGCCCGGCCTTGTGTGCCATATTCTTGACTCAGAAGGCCATGACTACAAGATGAGGCCTTTCATGAATCTATTTGCAAGCACTTTCTACCTCCTTCCATCTGGTTGGCTATATACCCACCATCTATCCACTGTCCATCCATCCATCTATCCATCTACCATCCGTCCATCCATCCCACAATTATTTAATGAAGGACTCCCATTTTCTTGGCATGAAACCAGTTGCTGAGGCCAAAAATGATGAATAGTCCTCAGTGCCTCAGGAAGACAAGTAAACAGATGGCATATATATATATATATATATATATATATATATATGTATAATTTTATATGTCATAATACCTGTTAATGCACTAATTGGAATGTGCATAATATATTAGCTTGAACCATATGAAACTCCATTCCTATTGATTAAAACGACTGAATCTCAGGAATTTTATGTGGTTCAGTCTAATCTTTTAGGACTCACAGAAGGGAGACCTGCTTAAAAAGTCAGAGGAGGTTTCCCGGAGAAGAGTGAACTGAGTGAGAGCAGGCTGGTGGGGGGCAGGGTGGGGTCCTGCCCAGGGTCATCTGCTGGGGCTGGGGAGGATGGGTGGAGAGGACCTTAGCAGGAGGCTAAGCGTGCACCAAGGTCTACAGGCCAGAGACAGACTGAACGGGAACTGAACGTCAGCAGGTGAGCTGGAGACCGGGGCCCTAAGAGGTGTGACAGGGTTGGTGCCATGCCCTCAAGGGGCGGACAGTCAGGGAGGAAGCGGGCAGCAGGTATCTGGGCAAGCATCTGTTTAAGAGGGTTTCCTGGGAAGGAAAGGAGGGTGGCCTTTGAGCCCTGTGGAAGCAGGAGTTTTAGGTGGGGAGGGCTGGTAGCTTCCTGGGGACTGAGGAGATGGGTGTAGCTCATGGGGAGGAGAGGCAGGGGATTTGGGTGACTCCACATCTGTTTTTTCCTTGTCCTTCCCCCAGTCCCTGCTCCTCCTGCCAACTTGAGCCTAAACCTTGCCACCCAGCCTCCTGCCCTGAGGGCTTCCTGGAGTCCCCCACCAGTGGGGAGGGATGGCTTCCAGGTGCAGCTTTATAGCCTGAGGCCTCTGACTCTGGAAAGGGAGGAGACTCTGGCTGCAGAGGTCCAGAACTTCTCCTGGGCCTAGCTGTCACCAGGCACCGAGTTCCTGGTGCAGCTGGCCACCCTGCGGGGGCTGGATCAGAGCAGCAGCACCAACGCCACAGGCTGGACACGTGAGTGCCTTCTGATGGCCATCCCCTACTGTGCTCCTTGGATTCCCAGGGGGCTGCATGTCCCCTTGGCCTCTGTGGTCTTCAGGCAGGCAGCTGGGCTGACGGTGGGGCATGTACCAGCTTAGGGTTGTTCCCTCAGTCCCTAGGCACCAGGTAACTCCACTCCCCTCACTGGGACTCCCCCAGGGCCCTGGCCCTTTAGGCCTTCTAGAAGGTGGGCAGATCCTTCTTAGAAGGCGTTTGCTCACTTGTACAGCGGCCCTGGGCATGATATTCCTCATGCTGTCTCATGGCTGGCAGTAGGGATGTGGGTGGTAGTGGGCCACAAGTGGTTAATCATAACAATAGCAAGGCCGGGCGCAGTGGCTCATGCCTGTAATCCCAGCACTTTGGAAGGCAGAGGCGGGTGGATCACTTGAGGTCGGGAGTTTGAGACCAGCCTGGCCAACATGGTGAAACCCCATCTCTACTAAAAATACAAAAATTAGCTTGAGGTAGAGGTTGCAGAGCCGAGATTGCACCATTGCACTCCAGCCTGGGTGACAGAGTGAGACCCCCTCTCAAAAAAAATACAAAATAAAAATAAAATAACAGCAATAGGTAGCGTTTACTGGGCACTCAGCCAGGTCTTCTACCTGTGTGCTGTCATTAAGTCTCATAACACCAAGCCTAGGACGTAGTTACTATGGTTTTCTCTGTTTCACAGATGAGGAGACTGAGGCAGAGAGACAGAAAATAACTGGCGCCAGGTTCCTCAGCAAAGTGGGGAGTTGGGATTCAAGCAGGCAGTGTGACCAGCTCCATGCTCCTTGCCTTTACTCAAGTGCAGGACACGCAGTGAAGTTTTCTCCTCCCCGGAAGCCCTGGAGGCCCGTAGAGTTGGGTTGGGAAGCTCCTCTCACGAGGCCTGAGTCTTCCTGCTCTTTCTGCCTGCAGAGCCCTTGGTGGAGCTGAGGGATAGATGGGCCTCCCCACCCTCAGCGCATCCCTCCCCAATGTGGTGGCTGCCTCTACCCCTGCCCTGGGCCTCCCCTCCCAGCCTCCTCCTGCCCCTGTTACTGTTGTCTGGTTCCTGCCTGGAGTACAGGCTGGGAGGGAGCCGGAAGGAGGTCACCCTGGAAGTCAGGAGACCTGGGTTCTAGCTGGGGCTCAACCCCTAGAGCAAACCTTGGCCCTCTTTGAGCCTCAGTGTCCCCATTTATAAAGAAGTGTTGACTTTTGGGCCAGGCTCATGTGGCTCCTGAGTTCAAGTGAGTTCAAGCTCTGAGGGTGGAGGGGTGCTGCCTGGGCCCCCAGATACCTGCCTGTCCATCCACATAAGGGCCTTTTTTTTTTTTTGAGACAGAGTCTCCCCCTGTCTCCCAGGCTGGAGTGCAGTGGCGTGATCTCGACTCACTGCAACCTCTGCCTCCCAGGTTCAAGTCATTTTCCTGCCTCAGCCTCTGGAGTATCTAGAATTACAGGCACCTGCCACCACGTGCGGCTAATTTTTGTATTTTTAGTAGAGTTGGGGTTTTGCCATGTTGGCCAGGCTGGTCTCGAACTCCTGACCCCAAGTGATCCACCCACCTCAGCCTCCCAAAGTGCTCGGATTACAGGCATGAGCCACCAAACCTGGCTGCACATAAGGGTCTTTTTTTTTTTTTTGAGCTGGAGTCTCACTCTGTTGCCCAGGCTGGAGTGCAGTGGCGCAATCTCGGCTCACTGCAACCTCTGCCTCTGGGTTCAAGCAATTCTTCTGCCTCAGCCTCCTGAGTAGTTGGGATTACAGGTGCCCACCAACACGCCCAGCTCATTTTTGTATTTTCAGTAGAGACAGGGTTTCACCATATTGGCCAGGCTGGTCTCGAACTCCTGACCTCAGGTGATCCACCTGCCTCGGCCTCCCAAAGTGCTGGGATTACAGGCATGAGCCACCGCACCCGGCCATAAGGGTCTTTAAAAGCTCCTTTGTGCAGGGGCTGGGAGAAGGGACACGGTTTAACACTCATGCTGCCCAGCCTAGCTCCGCCTTGAGAGGGGTGGGAGTGTGGTGAGAGTAAGTGATTACTTCATCTGTTCAACTCAGGCTTAGCCTGGACTCTGCTGCCTGGGGTCAGTGGCAGGCCCTGCTTTCCAGTGGAATCCTGGGCTCACTGGACGCCCTGAAATGGTGTCTCTAGCCCCTGGGTGTTTCTTGATAGGGCCAAGGATGGAGGGAGAAATTGGGGTTCTTTTGGAGAGGGGAGAGCCAGAGATTTAGTGTAGATCGTTTCTCCCTTTTCTCCACACCCTCCATATCTTGCTCTCCTCGCAGGCCCGCTTACCCCTCCTCCGGTAAATGTGACAAGTGAAGGTCCCACCCAGCTCTGGGCATCCTGGGTCCATGCCCCCAGGGGCCGAGATAGCTACCCGGTGACCCTGTACCAGGCAGGCACCCAGGCAGGCACCAGCACCATCGGAGCCAAGGTGGCCAGCACAAGCTTTTCGAGTCTGACTCCAGGCATGAAGTACAAGGTGGAGGTTGTCACGCAGGCTGGGCCCCACCACATTGCAGCAGCCAACACCTCTGGCTGGACCCGTGAGGCATGGGGAAGGCAGCGATGCAGGAGAGGTGAGCAAGGCTGACCCAGAGAGCCCCGGGTCTTCCCTCAGTGGTGCCCCCTTTAGCCCATTTTCCATCTCCACACCCCAGGGCCCTGCAGGGGTCAGCAGGCCCTGGCGTCAAGCATGAGGCTCTGAGGACTGGGGCTGGCGGCCTGGCTGATTGTTCTTCCTCCCTCCTTCCCTCCCTCTGTAGCCCTGCACACACCCAGTGAGTTGGTGTCCATGCATGCGAGCACCGCTGTGGTCAACCTGGCCTGAGCCAGCGGCCCCTTGGGGCAGGGGATGTGCTACACCCAACTCTCAGTGGCAGGGCACCTCTCCTGGGAGCACCCCCTGGTGCCAGGCCAAGCCCATCTCATCCTGAGGGGCCTCACACCTGGTTGCAGCCTCTCCCTGTCAGTGCTGTGCCAGGCGGGGCCGCTGCAGGCATCCACTCAGCACGTGGTGCTGCTTGTTGGCATGCTGACGTCAGCGGCGGGGAGGACGAAGGTGCCCGGAGATGCAGGTCCGATTCAGGTGGGCAGCACTGCCCGCTCAACTCTGAGCCACTGCTCTCTCCAGATGGATGCTGCACCCACTCTGCTCTGGGTTATGCCCCTTATGCTTCTCCAGGTGGGCAGTCATGTCCAAAGATGTTTTTCCACCTGGCCGATATCCCTTTCCATGGGCATAAATGCCCAGTCCCTCTATGCCTGTGGATTTCAAGAGCCCTTCACCCAGAAGCCCTGCTCATGGGGGTGCACTGACCCCCACCCAATACAGAGCCTTTTGATTCCCACAGAGCCTGGCCCTGTGGAGGATGTGCAGTGCCAGCCTGAGGCCACCTTCTTGGCCCTGAACTGGATGGTGCCCGCCAGGGATGTGAGCACCTGTCTGGTGATGGCAGAGAAGCTGGCGGCAGGAGGGAATGCTCACCTTGTGTTCCAGGCCGACACCTCCAAAAATGCAGTCCTGTTGCCCAGCCTGGTGCCTGTCACTTTCTATCGCCTCAGCCTCGCCGTGCTGGGCAGGAACGGTCTGTGGAGTCGGGCGGTCACTCTGGCGTGTTCCACTTATGCCGAGGGTAAGCAGCTTCTGCTGCCTCTGAGGCCCCCTCAGTTCCGTGTCTTCCTGGGGATGTCACTCCTCTAGTCCTGGCTACCTGGGTTTTTCTCTGTTCCCCAGGGCCCAGCCCTTTCCTCTGGCCCTCATCTTGCTAGTTTGATACCATAGTTTTGAGCCTCGTGTCCTGGTACCCTAGCCCAGGAACCTTCTAGTCCTTATTTAATTATATCCATTAGCCCAAAGTGTTGGGATTACAGGCATGAGCCACTGCACCCAGCCTTGGTTCTTTAGCCCCAGGCACTGAGAGGCACTGGAGCTATGAAGGCATGGTCCCTGCCCTTGAAGATGGGTTGCTAGGCACCCAGTCAGGTCCTCACTCTCCTCTCCATCCCCAGCTTGGCATCCCCCAGCGTTAGCCCCGGCCCCTGAGCTGGAGCCTGGGACAGAAATGGGAGCGATGATCCCACGGGGTATGTTTGGCAAGGATGATGGACAGATCCGGTGGTATGGCATCATTGCCACCACCAACATGTCACATGAGTCCTAGGGGATGGGGAGACCCTAGCCGTGGCATGGAGTAGGTGATGGCGGGGGGGTAAGATGGGGAGTGAGACTGGTAAGATGAAATATGTGAGGCTGGTGTCAGTCTCGGAGCAGGAAAGGGGACCAGAACGTTCTGGAGGAGAGTGCTGATATGAATGGTGGGTACATGCTAGAGAGAGAGGGTAGCCCCTCTGTGGCAGGAAGAGAGGCTTCGGCCCCACTGCCTACCCTGCTCT
Organism: Pongo abelii; assembly: GCF_028885655.2. Taxonomy (NCBI): domain Eukaryota; kingdom Metazoa; phylum Chordata; class Mammalia; order Primates; family Hominidae; genus Pongo; species Pongo abelii. Next base: position 47,382,809 of record NC_071985.2, on the reverse strand, counting down.
TCCCGTTCCCCACTCCTCTCTCAGTGCCTCAGCCTTCCTGGGAAGCCATCAACCACATGTGGCATGACCACTACTACAGAGGACATGACTCCTACCTGGCCATCCTGCTCCCCAACCCCTTCTATCTGGAGCCCTGGGCTGTGCCGAGATCCTGGACAGTGCCTGTGGGTACAGAGGACTGTGGCCACACCAAAGAGATATGCAACGGGCAGCTCAAGCCAGGTTCCCAGTATAGGCGAGCGCTAAGGCTGAAGGGAGTGATGAAACTTACAAGTTTCATTTGTGGTTTGTAAAGAAACAAGAGATCTGTACTGACTTATAAACAGAATGCATGTGATGGTCCATTAAGTTATTTTGACTGAGCTTCCTGGCAGACAAGGCAAAAACCTGAACACCCATCTGTTATGCGGTTCTTTTTTCAAAAAGGAAGGTGGAGTGTGTTGTTTCAGCTTGCCAGAGCAGTTCCCAGGATATCCAGGTACCTATTTTTTTCTTTTTCTTTTTTTACTTTCCTTTTCTTTCTTTTTTTTTTTTTTTGAGGCAGTCTTATTCTGTCACCCAGGCTGGAGTGCAGTGGCTGATCTCGGCTCACTGCAACCTCTGCCTCTCAGGTTCAAGCGACTCTCCTGCCTCAGCCTCCCGACTAGCTGAGACCGCAGACACAGGTCATCATGCTCAGCTAATTTTTGTATTTTTAATAGAGACAGGGTTTCACCATGTTGGCCAGGCTGGTCTCCAACTCCTGACCTCAGATGATCTCCCTGCCTCGGCTTCCCAAATTGCTGGGATTACAGGGGTGAGCCACTGTGCCAGGCTCAGGTACCTATTTCTAGAGCTTCCTCTTACTCTCAGGCAAGGAAGATGGGGTTTGCTGTAAGATGGCAGATAGCATGATACGTAACCTCTGCCAAGCTTGTCCAGCCTGCCTTATTTTGTTATGGTTCTGTTCTGTTTTGTTTTAGGCTTTTAGCAGCCTGAGGCCATGGTTTTTAGTTTCTGTCTCTAGTGATAAGCAGACAAGAGGGATGAGGAAGGAGCTTTACTGGCCCAACCAGAAATGGAAACTAAGAACCCATGACTGCCTCTTCTCTCCCCTGGACACCCCTTCTGGGGAGCACTTGCTATCTGAGTGTCTATTGCTCACGACCCAGATTGCTGTAAGGGGCTTCACCTTATTTGCCTGCCCTTCCCCAACAGAAGGTCCTGTTTCTCTGCCCAGGTTCAGTGTTGCAGCCTTTACCAGGTACAGCCCTCCCAAGACCATTAACTCCTTCCCAGCCTTCTCGGGTAGGGTGGGCACTGGGCAAGGGCTCCAGCTGGGCCCTGGAGATGGGGAGGAGAGCTGGGAACCCTCTTCTGTGGCTCATCACCAACCAGTAGCAGGAGGGACTGAGTTTAGACTACTGGGATAACATGTCCTGCCGAGCAGAGTGGGGAGACCTAGAGCCAGCGACGAAGGTGCTCTTGGCACCAGACTTGGCCTGGGCGAGCTGAGTGCAGGCAGGAGAGTCTGAGGCATTGCGGTGGTCTGCTGCTGTCCACACTCACGCTGCCCCTCTATACCCGGATGCTCCCAGGCCATCAGGGCTCTAGAACAGCCCTGACCAATAGAAATGTAAGGCAAGCCACATAAGTAATTTAAAATGTCTTTTTAAAACTACATTAAAAAGGTCAAAAGAAACAGGGGAAATTAATTTTAGTGACATTTTATTTAAACCAAAATATCTAAAATATCAACAGGTGACCCATTAAAAACACTTTTTTTTTTTTTTTTTTTTTTTTTTTTGAGACAGAGTCTCTGTTGCCCAGGCTGGAATGCAGTGGTGTGATCTCGGCTCACTGCAACCTCTGCCTCCCAGGTTCAAGTGATTCTCCTGCCTCAGCCTCCTGAGTAGCTGGAATTACAGGCTAACTTTTGTATTTTTAGTGGAGACAGGGTTTCACCGTGTTGGCCAGGCTGGTCTTGAACTCTTGACCTCAAGTGGTCCACCTGCCTTGGCCTCTCAAAGTGTTGGCATTACAGGTGTGAGCCACTGCAGCCGGCCAAAAACACTTCCAAAGAGATATTTTACATTCTTTTCTTTCTTACTATGTCTTCGAAATCTGGTGTGTATTTTACACTTACAGCAAATCATAAGTTGGAATTGCCACATTTCAAATGTTCGGTAGCTACCGTATAGGACACTGCAGTTCTAGAAAGTCCAGGAAACCAGGCCTCTACCCTCTTTCTTTTCTTTTGATGGTGTCAGGGAAGGGAGGTGGGGTCTTTGGGGCATCCTGAGGAGCTGGGGCAGGGAGGGGTTGCTGGGTGTTCCCAGTTCCCATCCAGCTGTTCCCCCCAGGCAGCCATCATCTCTGGCCTCAGTTTGATATCTGGGACTAATAGGGTAGAGGGGGTTTGTCACTGTACCCTTCACCCAGAGGGTCCCAGGTCTAGCAGAGCTTGGCATGACCCCGCAGGGTTTGTGGGACAAGGCTGCTGTGTTCCACTCTTCCCTTCTCTCCACAGAGCCCCGGGCCAGTGTCTCCCCCGCAGCAGTGCCACTGCCGGTAGTGGAGGGCCTCGTGGTGGGCTGTGTCCTCACCATCTGTGCTGTGCTGGGCCTGCTGTGCTGGAGGCGGGTGAAGGGGCAGAGGTGAGTGGGAGGGAAGGCTGGGGGCTGGGGAGAACTTCGTGACCAGAGTGGGCCAGCTCCCTGCCCCGGGGACTGCCTCCCACGTGCCCCGCTGCCCCAGTCTCTTCTTTGCAGGGCAAGGAAGAATCCATTTTCCCAAGAGCTGACAGCTTACAACCTGCGGTGAGTGCATTTTCCTGCACCTCCCTGCCTTGTGGGGGCCATCGTGGCATTGCTGAAGCTCCCCTGGCCCCCACTCTGCTGTGACTGTGTCCCAGTCCGGGGGTTGCAAGGCTCTGCCAGACCCCCATTCTTCCTCAGCCACCACACCTCCCCGAATGCCTTTTCAATGCCTGGACCTCTCGCTCCCCACTCCTCTCTGCCCGCATGGCCTCTTCCTTCTCCAGATGCACTCATACATAAGTGAGGGCTTTCCAGAGAAACAGAACCAACAGGGTGTGTGTGTGGAGAGAGGAGAGAGGAGAGCGGGGAGAGGGAGGACAGGAAGGTGGGGGAGATGAGAGGAGAGGGAGAGACGGGGAAGAGAGAGATGTTGAGGAATTGGCTCATGTGATTGTGGAGGCTTGGTGAGTCCAGAAATCTGGGGTACACCAGCAGGCCAAAGGCTCTGGGAAGCATCTGGAGGCAGCCTGCTGCTGGGATTCCTTCTTGCTCAGAGAAGGTCAGTCTTTGTTCTATGAAAGCCTTCAACTGATTAAATGAGGCCCAGCCACATTAGAGTTTACTCAGTGAACCACTTTAAATGTTAATCTCATACAAAAAACACCTTCATGGAAACATCCAGAATAATGTTTGACCAACTTTCTGGGCACTGTGACCCAACCCAGTTGACACAATATTAACCATCACACATGCCTTCTCCAGTTCCCACCTTCTCCCTGACTAACCACGTAGATGGTATCAGGCCATAGCTCTTTCCCTCATGTCAACCTCCTGTGGGGCTGACATTAACTGAGCACTGGCTGTGCACAGGAGCCCTCCTCAGGACCTGGGGAGGGAGTCTGTGAGACTCACGCGTGTGTGTGCACATGCTTACGTGTCCCCTGTCCCTTCTCTGTTCTTCCACACTGGTGGTTTGCAGCCCAGGCTGGGCATTGGAGGAGCTTGCTGGAAATGCACACTGTTCCACACCCAGGGTGGAGTTCAGGATCTGCGTTTCCAACAGGCCCCCAGGTGATCAGGTTGTGCTGCCAGGAATGAGGTCCCCTGCTTTGTACCCATCACCCAGGGGAGGGCAGGGCAGGACTCTGCAAACCTAAGGCTAGGGGGCTACCCTCTCCACCTCCCACCAGGTGGACCCACCGGCCCATCCCTATCCACAGCTTCAGGCAGAGCTATGAGGCCAAGAGTGCTCACGCACACCAGGCTTTCTTTTTGGAATTCGAGGTAAGGCCTTTACCACCCTTGGGCTCAGAGGAGGGAAGACTGGGACCGGTCTGAAGGTCTGGAGGGAACTCCCAGTTGCACACTTGCTCCCACTGCCCCTCTCCTGGCATGGGGTGAGATGGGTCTACTTCAGCAACCAGTGCCTGCCATTGATCCCTGCAGGAGCTGAAGGAGGTGGGCAAGGAGCAGCCCAGCCTGGAGGCTGAGTACGCTGCCAACACCACAAAAAACCATTACCCACATGTGCTATCCTGTGAGTGCTGGGGGCAGGAGAGGAGGCATGGCAGAGGGCTAGGGCTTGGCATGGGGGCGGGGGGCTTCATGTGCCCAACCCTGAATGCACAGCTTTCACTCTCTGCAGATGACCACTCCAGGGTCAGGCTGACCCACCTGGAGGGAGAGCCTCACTCTGACCACATCAACACCAACTTCATCCCAGTAAGGGCCACCGGTGAGGCTGTCCATGGGATCTGGGATCTGCTCGGGAGATGGGCTGGTTTGCAGGCCACACTGGCCTTCGTTAGCTGTAACAACTCTCTAGGAGATCACCAGCTTGGGCTTCATGAGCTCAATCCAGCAGGTGTCTAGCAAGGGTCTACTGTGTGCTGGGCTCTGTGCTGGGCCTGTAGGAGGCAGAGCTGAGTTAGCCACATTCCCCACCTTCAAAGGAGCACGTGGGCATGTTGTGTGACATTCACCACACACTGTGACAAGGGCTGTAATAGAGGAAAAAACACTGTACTCAGGGCACATGGAGGAAGGAGAAATTTCATCCACCTGAGGAATTCAGAAAGGCTTCCCAGAGGAGGGGACATTTGATTTATTGAAGGATGAGTAACATTTTGATAAGTGATGAAAGAGGGAAGGACATTCTGTTGACTGGAAGGAGCAGCCAGAGAACAGCCAAGCAGTAACGTTCAGGCAGTGTGTGTGTGTGTGTGTGTGTGTGTGTGTGTGGTGGAGGGTGCATAGGGGTGAGGGAGTGGGGAGGTGGTGGGAGATGTAATGGGAAAGATAGCCTGGGGCTGAATGAAGGAGGGCTTGATTGTTAGGCTGAGGGCTTTGGACTCTATTTGGTGGGCAATGGGGAGCCATAGAAGATTTTTGAGCATGGAAGAAACGCAGTTTGATTTTAGGAAGGTGACTCTGGGTGGGTGAAGAGGGTGGCCTAGGTGGGCTATTTAACTCATGTCAGTATCTTGTTGTTTTCATTAGGGTTTTTCTTGTCCCTTTGGGGTGGGACAGGGACGGGGTGGTGTCTCTAAAGTCAGCCCTCCTGGTTTGCATTCTGGGTGCACACGTGTTCGTGTGTTGCACACATGTAAGTGTGTGCACAGCATCCTCACTCCCGTAGGTCAAATGTTGGAAATCTGCTGTGTGCTTGACACCAAACATCGCCCGTTACCATGTTCCTGACCTCTGCCCCCTACACCCCAGGGCTACACCAGCCCACCCACAGGAATTCATTGCCTCTCAGGGGCCTCTCAAGAAAACACTGGAGAACTTCTGGCGGCTGGTGCGGGAGTAGCAGGTCCGCATCATCATCATGCTGACCATCGGCATGGAGAACGGGAGGGTGAGTGTGCCTTACAGGCTCCTAGAAAGGCCACCAGGTGGCGCACGTTCTCCTTGTGGGAATGGCCCCGTTGGCATCTTCCCGCAGGGAAGGCGGGGCAGACTGGAGTGAGGCTGATCAGGCCTGGAGGGTGGTGGAACCACCTCCCACCCAGACCCAGGATGGGGTGGTCCCTGGGATGGGGAGGCAGTGGGAGGAACCAGGTATGTAAGCTCCAGCTTGGCTTAGTTTCTACGAGCTTCTTGCCCTGGGCAGAGAAGGCACCAACGGGTAGGAACTGCCCAGGGCCGGTATCAAAGGTACCATCATGGACCCTTCCTTTTGATAATCCTGGCAGATGCAGGGCCCTGGGACACGCAGAGAGGCTGCCGAGTCTGTCCTCTTGCTGGAGCAGTGAGCCCAGGGCCGCTGGCTGCTGAATAAGGGCTGTTCTGTTTGGCACAGGAACCTAGTGGCTGACTCAGAATCCTGAGGGTCATGAGAGGTCTGAGGGCAAGGGTGCCGGAGCCCAGGCAAGGGAGAGCAGCTCCTGGAGGAAGGGAGCCTTGGAGCTGGGTCATTACAGAGAGCAGAATCCCAGCAGGGTGGCAGGGACCAGAAAGGTGGGCAGGGAGGGGTGGGACTGGGTAAAGCAGGGGGCGGCAGTGATAGGGCTGGGCCCACAACCGCCCTTCCCCTCTCCAACCTTCTGGTCCCAGGTGCTGTGTGAGCATTACTGGCTGAACGACTCTACGCCGGTCACCCATGGTCACATCACCATCCACCTCCTAGCCGAGGAGCCTGAGGATGAGTGGACCAAGCGGGAATTCCAGCTGCAGCACGTGCGTGCCCCAAGGATGAGGGTGTGGGACAGGCATTAGAGCTGAGACCCCTGAGAAGGTTGCCTCACTTCCTGGGTCCCTGGAGCCCTCTCTTTTGGAGGACCACAAGTACTCAGCCACCACCCAGGGAAGTGTGTGTTAGGGAAGGGGTAGGAAGGCACAGAGAAGATTAAGGGCTTATCTGAGGCTGCACAGTGAGGGAAAGGAAGAGCATGAGAGACGTGATGGTTCCTGACCTCCCCCATGCCAGCTCAGGGCTCCTGCCTCACCCCATGCCCCCTGTGCCCAACTTCCTTCCCAGGTTGTGCACTCCTGGGGCAGGAAAACCAGGGATCTGAATCACTCCTCTGCCCGGGCACCCTCTATATGCAGAGATTACCCAGGAGGCTAGAGAAGGACCGAGGGCTCAGGAAGCATCCTGATGGGGGAGACATAGCTGCCACCCTCAAGGAACACTTGGTCTGCATCATCCCTGCCCTTAGACAGCTGGGGAAGAAAGTGTGAGGTCTGGGCCATGGAACCTGGAGTTAGGAAGATAAGGAGCAGCAGCAGGGCCCCTCTGCCCCCTTGTCCCCTTGCCCCCTTGTCCCCTTCCCACCCCCTTCTCAGGTTGTCCAGCAACAGCAGCGGAGGGTGGAGCAACTGCAATTCACCACCTGGCCCGACAACAGCATCCTCGAGGCCCCCAGCCCCCTGCTTGCCTTTATGGAGCTGGTATAGGAGCAGGCAAGGGCCACCCAGGGCATGAGACCCATCCTGTTGCACTGCAGGTGAGGGCAGGTGAGTGCATAGGGTGGAGAGCTCCCTGCCTGGCCTGGGGGTGCAGGGGGCTCTTGGACTGTGGGGAGAGCTGGGGACACCGGCAGCCCCTTCACCCATTCAGCCCCTCAGGGGCTGTCCCTGAAGTGTGGGCATGGGCCAGACAGGCACCTTCGTGGCCCTGTCGAGGCTGCTGCAGCAGCTGGAGGAGGAGCAGATGGTAGACGTGTTCCATGCTGTGTATGCACTCCAGATGCACCGGCCCCTCATGATCCAGACCCTTGTGGGGGCCCTGCAGGCTGGGCTGGGCAGCTGAGACCCTGAAGGCGTGGGAGGGAGGGGGGTGGCCACAGGGCTGCAGGAGGGACCAGGAAAGAGAGCTCATGGGGCACACAGAAGACCCTGGGGAGAGGGTTTCAAACACATCACCATCCTATCTGGGCTGTGCTTCCTATTCTGTGAAAGGGGAGGTGGGACAGGACCCTGTCAGCTTTGACAGCATGGGACGGTGGAGGGAGGGTTTCTCAGTGGCTCCCTCTCCCCTCCTACCCGATCCCTGCCTTGCTGGTCAGGGCCTGGAAAATCTCCCTGCAGGCCCCCCTCGCTCCTCACTCCTCGCTGAGCAGCCTGATGCCCTTCCCCCTGGCAGAGCCAGTATGTCTTCCTGCACAGCTGCCTACTGAACAAGATTCTGGAAGGGCCCTTCAACATCTCTGAGTAAGTCCCAGCTTCCCTGTGCCTCCCACAGGCAGGCTCCCTGCTCCTGTTCGTGGGCAGAGCCGAGCAGACTAGAACCGGGGAGCTGGGGAACCTTGAGTGCCTTCTCCCTCCAACCCCCCACCAGGTCTTGGCCCATCTATGTGACGAACTTCCCGCGGGCGTGTGCCAAGAGGACAGCCAATGCCAGCGCTGGCTTCTTGAAGGAGTACGAGGTACACTTCAGGCCAGGAAGTGGGTGACAGCCAAGGACAGCCTTCCCCTGCTGAGCCAGCCCTGCAGTGGGACCTCCCAGCCTCATGGCACCCATCTCCTTCCCAGCTCTTGCTGCAGGCCATCAAGGACGAGGCTGGCTCTTCCGCACCCCTGCCTGGCTATGAGCAGGACAGCCCCGTCTCCTGTGAGTCTCACTGTGGACCCTGTGGAGGGGCAGGGGGCCAGTGTGGGCTGGCGGCCTCTGGCAGCTTCACCCTCACTGTCTTCCCTCAGACGACCGTTCTCAGGGGCAGTTTTCTCCGGTGGAGGACAGCCCCCCGACGACATGCCCGAAGCCTGGCTCTTCCCTGTGAGATGATGCTGGTTTTGCCACTATTTCCTGCCCTCTCTGATCACCTGTACTTCCCGGGCTGGGGCTGCTGGGGGCTCCCAGAGTTGTGGGCTGGTCAGGGGACACCCTCAGTCTCTGGAAGCCAATGAGCTGTGCTCTGCAGGGTGGGCCTTCTGGCTGTGATCATATGGTGCTGACTAGCCTCGCAGGGCCAGAGGAGCTCTGGGAGCTGGTGTGGCAGCACGGGGCTCATGTGCTTGTCTATCTGTGCCCACCCGATGCCATGGAGATGAGAGAGCAGAGGACAGAGGAAGGGAGGCTCAGGAGTTAGGGCTGAGGATGGAGGCGGGTAGTTTGTGGTGCTGTCTAACCAGGGCAGGGGCAGAGATCTCAGGAGGTTGCCTGAGCAGCCCTAACTTGGTCCCAGCCACAGGAATTCTGGCCAACGGAGATGCAGCCCATAGTCACAGACATGGTGATGGTGCACTGGGTGGCAGAGAGCAGCACAGTGGGCTGGCTCTGTACCCTTTTCAGGGTCACACATGTAGGTGTTGGGGCCACAGGGCATGGGATGGTGTGTGGGGGAAGAGTCCTGTGCGGGCTCCCTCTGCCCTCTCCAGCACCAATGCCGATCATGTCTTTGCCCGAGGGGGAGAGCAGGAAGGAAAGGGAGGTGCAGAGACTGCAGTTTCCATACCTGGAGCCTGGGCATGAGCTGCCAGCCACCACCCTGCTGCCCTTCCTGGCTGCTGTGGGCCAGTGCTGCTCTCAGGGCAACAGCAAGAAGCCGGGCACGCTGCTCAGCCACTCCAGGTGTTGCTGGACAACGGTCTTGGGGGAGTGGACACTGGAAGCCCCTCCCTGCCCCTCTGGCATAGCCTCAGATCTCCCTGGGCCCTGCTTGGGTTATGGGTCAAAAGGACACAGTCTCACAATGTCCCTGTCTTCTCCACACCCTACCCTGTCCCCAGGTATATGGTGGGAATTTACCGCCTCCCTCCCTGGGCCCAGGCTGGCTGGCTGACCAAGTGTTCGGTGTCCCTTCTCAGTCCCTGCGCCCAGGTTGGGTTTTTGCAGATCCCCGGACACCCCCGCCACATCCCCGCCACATCCCCGCCACATCCCCGCCACATCCCCGGACACCCCCGCACACCCCCTTTAGGTACCTCATCCAACTCTAGGTCAGTTGCAGCAAGGGTGCAACCCAGCTGGGCACCTTCCTGGCCATGGAGCAGCTGCTGCAGCAGGTAGGGTCTGAGTGCACCGTGGATGTCTTTAACGTGGCCCTGCAGCAGTCTCAGGCCTGTGGCCTTATGACCCCAATGCTGGTGAGAGGCGACCAGAGGCGACGGGGCTGGGGTGGGGGCGTGGGGGCTCAGCTGTGTGAAGCGGTGGGGTGATGAGGGAGCTTCTGCCCAGGCTTCTAGGCAGCACCACCCAGGTGGCCACCAGGTGGCGCTGTGGACCGCTGTGCGTTCTCCCAGATGGAGTCCTAGGGGTTGGGACACACAAGGGAGCCCTTTTCTGTTAGATTGGGGCAGGCAGGGTGAGCCTCCTAACCCTATGTCCATCTCCAGCAGCAGTATATCTACCTCTACAACTGTCTGAACAGTGCGCTGGCAGACGGGCTGCCCTGAGTCGGCACTGGTCACTGTGCAGGAGAGGTTTGTGCCCTGTGGGATGGGGACAGCATTCCTGACACATCCACGTGGGCCTGGGCTCCCCGGAAGGGCGGCCTCCACTGGGCCCTGTGCTGCAAAGGTAAAGGGTCTTGGAATAAAGACCTGTGGCCAAGCGTGAAGCTCAGTGTGTTCTGTCTGTCCATCCTCAGACCTGGGCCCAGTGTGTGGGTCTTGTGGGCAAACGTGGAGCCGGGATGGAAGCTAGGACCTGGAGTCTGGTTGAACTAGGTGACCTATGGCCCCTATGGTGTTGGTTTTTCCCCTGAAGCAATCCTCTCCCCGCTAATCCTCCAGTTTCTAAGTTTCCTCAGACTTTGGTCTCTCCACGTCTAGTTTCCTGTGGTGCTAAGCCCTGGATTCAGAATCACAGCTCCAAATTGTTCGTCCTCTGTCCCATCACCCTGTATGCACCACGCTGTATGCAGTAGGGTTTATCCTGTTTCCCACTTCCCTTCTCCTGCCATCCCCAGCCTTCTCTACCTGCCAGAGCCTCCAGGGGCCACCCTCAGCCCCCACCAGGATGGAGGTGCCAGAGCTACCCTGTTACTCGGAAGGTAGGCGCTGGAGGCACCCCTCAGGTGGAGTTGCCAAGTTTTCCCTGCTCCTTCGCTCTCTCTCCTTCCTCCCCTCCACATAGGAGGAGGTGGGGGAGAAAGCAGGGAGGGCATATGGAGAAAGGAAAAACCAGGAGGAGCAGCAGAGACCAGAAAAGAGGGTGGGGAGGCAGCTGTCTGTCCCACACACTCTAGGACTGCACTGCATACCATGTGCATGATTGCTGGTGGCCACATGAGCTCCTGCCTGCCTCCCTGGTCAGGCTGGGAGTTTCCAGGTGCACTGCCTGATGCTGGACTTTAACTGCCCCTGGTGGAAGGCCCTGGGAGGACACAGAGAAAGCCTGAAATGGAGTTGGGTCTCCCCAAGGGGAAGGGGGGAGAGCTCTTTGGCCAACCTGAGTTCCTACTAAGGTGCAACGGGTGGGAAGTCAGTGGAGGGTCCTTCTCAGGCCTGATTGAAGAAGGGTACAGAGGTCGTGCTGGCTGCTCAGCCGGGAGCTTTCCCAGAACGAGACTAAAGCACTGGTGCCCTCTCAGGAGGACTAAATGTCAGTGTCCTCCATATGCCATGTTTATCAGGGGCTGAGGGTGGGCCCCCTAATGACCCTCGCAAAAGCAGGCTGGAGGCTCTGCTCTGAGCTGCCCAAGTCTGTCTCAAGCAGCTGCTGCTGAGGTTGCAACAGGGCTCAACCATGGCTTTTCCACTCTGGGAAAATCTCACATTGGAGCAGCAGGAGCTGCAAATTAGAAGGAGCCGAGGCTATGGTTGAGTGAAGGAAGTGCAGCTGGCCTGCGGTAGCTTTCTGCCATAGGGCAGAGGTGGCTCTATCTGTGGGTCTTTCTGGTCATGTAGGCCCATCCTCTGGCCTTCCTAGGAGGCTCATCTTCTACTTTCAGCGCTATGGCACCAACTGGAGGCCTAGGGTCAGGGTCTGCTCATTTCTTGGTCCAGCGATGCAGCCTCTCTAGCCCTGGGAGGTTATCGGAGAGTGGAGAGGTGTTGATGAGAGGATCCTGGCATGTGGAAGGACAGGGTGGAAGAAATCCTGGATGCCTCTGAGGTCCCAGGTTTCTGGTATACCCTCTGGCTGGACCATGGGGAGATAGGGCAAAAAAGGAAGAAGGGGGGCCCACAGCCTGTTCTAGCTCTGCGCTGGGGCTTGGCTCAGCATGGGAGAGACCAGAGAGAGCAAGAGGCTGCATGAAAGAAGCACAGCCAGCTCACTATGGTCTAAGGAGAGAACAGGGATTGACCTCAGTTTTAACCACCATGCCCCTTGCTCACTACGGCTCTGGGGCCAGCCAGATCAGCCACTTGGTGGGATTCCAGCCTCAGGGTGGCTAAGCTGCAGGTGCAGCACCTGGCCTCCAGGTGGCACCAATCCGCTTGCTTTGAGGTGGGCTCTGACAACCAGCTGAGCTGCCCGCAGTCCCTCAGCCTCCCGAGGTCCTGGGAGCAGGGATCAAGGTGGTCCCCTGGCCGTAAACCTGACAGAGGCTGCAGGAGTGCATTTCCACCCAGGGTGCACTCAGCGGGTGGAACTCCACACCCGTTTCTTTGGAGTCAAGGCGCGGCCTCTCAGTGAGGAGACTGCTCCTGGTTGCCCACTGTCGGGTCATCCCAGCTTGCTGTGGAACCCTCCGCAGCCTGGCCTCTTCCAGGGTAGCCCCTCACTCCCTTCTCTCCTGTCCTAGCAGACAGGCCAAAGAGGGCGGACGAGTTCCAGCTCTGGGGATGCCCCATCAGCTGTGTCACCTTGAACAAATCATTTCTCCTCTTGGGTCTCAGTTTCCTCCGGTGTGAAACCTGGTGGAGGCATGAGGGGCTATGGGAGCCCCAAGGCCTCTTTCAGAGACCTCCTCTGGGTCCCATGTGACCCCATGGCTGTTCCCAAAGGCAAGAGGGTGCCCAGCCCTGCGGCCAAGGCCCTAGGACACCCTTTCCAAACAAATGCAGGTCTCTGACGGCTGAGCTTTGCTCGCTTGGGTTTCTTTGCTTTCTTCCTTTTTTTTTTTTTTTTTTCTTTCCTGGATGAAATTCCTGCCAGCTCCGAAGGAAGGAGGGAAGGGGAGCGAGCCGCAGCGTAGAAAGTTTCCTTGACTCCTCCTCCGGCTGGGTCTCCCTCCCTTGCCAAGCCCAGCCTGTGAAACTGAATAACGAAGATCACTCAACAATGCCTGCCCCTCTCTGACTGCACCGTCCCGGCGCTCCCACCGCCGCCGCCGACACCCAGTAGAGCCCCCGGGGCGGTCCCCACCGACGGCGCAGCCCGCCGGGACCGGGAGGAAGCAGCTGCGGCCACCGCGCCCTTGCGTCCGCGCGCCCGGCCGCCAGGTGCCCCAGCAGCCCAGCCGCCGAGATGCCCAGCCTGCCGGGGCTCCGGGCGCTATGGCTTTGCGCCGCGCTGTGCGCCTCCCGGAGGGCCGGCGGCGCCCCCCAGCCCGGCCCGGGGCCCACCGCCTGCCCGGCCCCCTGCCACTGCCAGGAGGACGGCATCATGCTGTCTGCCGACTGCTCTGAGCTCGGGCTGTCCGCCGTTCCGGGGGACCTGGACCCCCTGACGGCTTACCTGTGAGTACTGCCCGCCTGTCCCCGCCTGGTCCTGCGGGCTGCTGGCTAGCGCCCAGTCCCGGCCTCAGCAGGGCACCTGCTTGCTTGGTGCCCTGGGGCATGGGCATCCCGGAGAGGGTTTGCCCCCTTCCAAGTTGACCGTTGCGGGACTGGGGAGGGGAGAAGAGTCTGAGACTAAATATCAGGCGAGCAGGGAGACCGGGCTTCCCTGACTTGGCTTCCCCATTGGCCTCTGTGCTTATGGGCTGGCTATGGGATCCCAGGCTTGGCGAGGTGGGTTCTGGACCCTGAGTGGGAGGGTGCAGGGCTGGCTGCCCCATCTCCTGTTGCTGCATTCTCTTCTAGCAGAGCAGTGCCCGGGATGGTGGTTGAGGGTAAAGCTGACAGAACTGGAGGTGGAGGTGAGGGGAGCGTGCCCCAGTAGGGTGGAAATAATGTCTGTTCTTCTGCCATGGTGAGGACAACAGGGCTGTCACACTGAGGCTGGGTGGCCTTTGTGGGGGGGGTTCCCAGAAGCTGGGAGGGGGGCCGTATCCACTCTTGTCTCCTCAGAAAGGGACTCTGCCAGCACCATCTCCCTTCACTGGGGCCTCCTGGCTCCCCCAGGGGCCTCCCTAAAGTCATGTCCCAAGAGGCTGTGTTGGAGACACTAATTTGTGGGCAGGCGCCGAGGCTGAAAACCAGAGAACCATTTTTAGCGTCTGAGTTGGGGTGAGATGGCCGTGAAGGGGACCCTACTAGGGGCAGCTGTCCTGTCTGTCTGGCTCACGGGAGCTTCCCCTCAGAGCTGGAGGGCTGGGGGCTCTGGCTGCTCACCACCTGGGCAGGAGGAGGGTGATAGAGCACATTCCAGGCCACCTACCCGCACCCCCAGTCCCGCTCTGGGGAAAGGAAACCTCCTCCAGCCCAGCTCTGCAGGCTCCATCAACTTCCTCAGAGGAGTTGGGAGCAGGTGGGAAAGCCTGGGGCCTTCTGCTGAGGGCTAGGATCCCAGAGCTCTTTCTGGCCTGAGAGAGGCCCCTCATGGCTTTGGGGTTCCAGCACATGGGAGCTTAGAGGAAGAGGAGGCTGGGCGAATCTTTATAGGGGTCTAGCAAGAATTTGTGGAACTAAAAGGATGCTCAGTGTTGGCAGTGTCCTGGTGGGAGGTAGAGGGTCCCAGAGGGCAAATCTTCATGGGGCGCCTCTCCAAATGTCCCTGTCCCCAGGTTGGGATGTCCCCCTCCACTCCAAAAGGCACAGGCTGTGGGCCAGGTAAGGGAGTGAGAAGAGAAAAATAATGTCCATCTTCTAGAAGGACAAATGGAATCCTTCACAGTGCAGCAGGTGACGGCAGAGGCAATCATGGGAATAAAGGTACCAACTGCACAGAGCCTGGGTGCTCAGCATCTGGCAAAGCAGGGCAGGCTCCGACCCCACCCTACACCCAGGCCATCCCCGCTTTCAGCAGTTTTCTATCCTGGGAATATGTGACATTGGTTCATTTGAAGACAGGGTCCTGTGGCTAAAGAGTTCAGATGCAACTTCTGTGGAGCCTTTCTCTGGGTGAGCCGAAGGAAGGTCCCTTGCCTGGGTTGAAGGGGCAGGGGAGATAAGGCCTTCTAGAGCTTCCTTTCCCAGCATTAAGTCTTCCTAGACTGGTTAATGATCCTTTTCTTAGAAGGACTTGGGGAAGGAGGTACACTGTCACCTCTGGAATTCAAGCAACCTACCATCCATGCTGGCAGAAGATTTCCCCACTAGCTTGTCACAATTCCCTCAGAGCTGTGAAGTCTGCATTTGGGTTCAGTGGAGGTGGGGTTTTCTGAGCTGGTCTGTGTCTTCCTGGGGATTGAGAAAAGCCCCTCTCTCTCAAGACTCAGGGGATGCTTCTGAGAGTGGCGGAGAGAAGAGAGGGAGTGGGAGCTAGAAAGAGTATGATGGGTCCTGAGGCAATATGGGGAATTTAGCAGTGGGGTCTGGAATATTGGAAGGAGGTGGCAGAGGACCGTGTCCCCTGCCCTGGACTGGGGAGGGGTCCCATCTGGATGGTGCATGAAGGATTCCTACAGTTGTCCTGAGGGTGTCTCAAAGGAGGAATTTTCTTTCTTTGCCCTCTCTGGAGAACAGCTCTACCACAAAGGCACCTGAAGGTGGGGTTTGAGGGCTGGCATGGAGAAGAGCCAGGGTGGGGAAGTCTTGGGGCTCCTTTCTCTTTTCAGCGATGTTAGGAGATGCCCAGCTTGGCCCTGCCCCATGTATCCCAGCCCTTGCTGAGGACAGCACAGATTCGCATCTGATGATATAACCAGCAGTGCCTCTCTCTGGGCCACTCAAACCTTGGTTCCTTCCTAGCTCTGCCACCTACTAAGAGTCACTCACTGAACACCTCTAAGCCTCAGGTTCTTCATGTGTACATGGAGAGGAGGAAGCAGGTTGCTGAGAGGATTAAATGGATAATACGTTCAGTGAAAGTCCCCACAGTGCCTGACACCCGAGGGTGACTCTGAAATGATGGCTAGTATTATCTTGCCTCCCATGGGTGCTTCGTGGAGGTGGAGGTAAACTACCAGGCCTCTCCACACCAGAGGGAAATTGAGCCTAGTGGGTGAGTGTAGAATTCAAGGGAATGGTTTGTGGCTGGAGGAAGAGAGCTGTGTGCTGGGGAGGTGACTCTCAGGGCAACTTTTGATCAATACTTGGCTGGTTCTGGGGACTTGGAGCCCAACCAGTTGGTGAAAATTGGGGGTTGGGGATCGGGAGGGAGGGTGGGGACTTAGGTCCTCCTGACACAGAATTGAGAATGAAAAATGTTAAAACACTTGGATATGCAGGAAGTAGCAGGCCAGAGAGGACTCGAAGATCCTTAGAAGGAGCCATAGACGGAATCATAGGAGGCGCCCAGGAGCTATGGGCTCCAGAAGGTACCCGCAAGTCCTCTTGCACATTCCTTGACCTGGTCTCAATAAAAACGACATCACATCTCTTCCCCCACTCCACGGCTGTGAGATTTTCTCCTTCTAGCCAATACCTTTCATGAGGTAGGTGCTTCCACCTCTCCATCTTGGTTCTAGGGAAGACCAGAAAGGTGTCTTTATAGCCAACTGGTATTCTTTGCCTTGACACTCATGTCCAAAAACTATTACCACTTTTGGGCTCAATGCCAGCCCTGTTTGATCAAGGTTGGGAAGACAGACTTCAGATACTCACAATCCTTCACTTGTCTCTCTTTTTTCAACAGTTTCCTCCTAAACTGTAGTCTCAGCGAGGCTCATTGACACTCACCGGGGTTTTGACATTCTCCCTGGCTAGGGCCTGTTCTGGAAATAGACCAAGGGGGAGATGGAGCCCCTGGCTCTGGGACATCCAATCTGATGGTGATGAGAAGGCACGATGCCTCTTGTTCTATTCTTTTTTCTTTCTTCTTAAAAAAAAAAAAAAAGACCAGTAATATGCTGACTTCATAACAAGGTTTGAGGGAGGCACTTCTCACACATGAGCACGAAAACCCAATCGTCACGCTTCTTAACTACAAAAGGATCACCTCTTGTTCTATTCCATTGCATATGCACATGATGCAGAGACAGGAATACACAGACAGCAAATAACTTGTTGGGCAGATAATCCCTGGAGTTGTTCCTGAGTAGAAAGATCTGGGTAGTTATTCTGGGCCCCCAAGGCTGAGCAGTGTCAGTAAACAGACTGTGCCAGAAAAGTTGTCTCACGCAGCTAGTTGTAAAAGACCTCAGGCTCATGCACTTGCAGTCACACCTAAGCACCCATTTTCATTGCCCACTACCACCAGGGCTGACGGAGGGGCCGTTACACCATGCAACCCCCACTTCATACTGCTGATTGCTTTCTTGGGAATTCACTCCCTTTAAGATTGCCTGTGATAACTGATAACCACTGGACTTGTTTGAAAGGTTAGATGGTGTGTGCGTGTGTGTCTGTGTGTGTCTCTCTGTGTGTGTAGATACAGGGTAATTTGCAGGGGATGTCTACAGCCAAAATGATGGAGGCAGGATGCTGGAGGCAGAGAGTAAGGGGTTGTGGCATTTGCCACAACAAAGCAGAGTTCAAGCTATCACTTACTAGCTGTGTAACCCCCAGCCAGTTGATTAGCCCTTCTGTGACTTAGTTTCCTCACCTGTAAACAGGGTTAAGATCTACCTCATAGGGTTGTTGTGTGGATTCACTTAGATGATGTTTGCAAAGGGTTTGGCATAATGTCTGGTCCATGGGAAGAGCTCGATAAATGTTAGCCAGTGTTGTTATTAGGGTGACCAGGGCCAAGAAATGTCAGTCATGGAAGTCTTCCTGGAGGAGGAAGTCCTGGTGCTAGCATGGGAGGGAGGGAAGCAGTCCTGTTCTATGAAACGCATAGGATAGGTGTGTGTGTAGTTGGGGGCTGTGAGAGGTGCAAGAAGCTGCCAAGAAGATGGAATGAGTTCTACTGGGAACCAGAGTAATTTTAGGTTTTGTTGTTGTTGTTGTTTTGTTTTTTTTTTTAGAGTACAGTCTGAAAAACCAGGGAGGGGAGCACCTGATGGAAGATGCCAGCATGCTCCCTTACATGGTCTAGATGGGCCCCTGCAGGGGCTACAGATGAGGAAGCAGAGAAACAGGCAGCCTTAGCAGGGGAGAGCCAGCCTTGGAGAGGATGTGTTGTGAATTGGGGGTGGGGGTGCCAACGTGCCAGGTCTCATTTCTCACTTCCAAGGCCACCCTTCCCTGGCCCAGTCTTAGTCGCCCTTTCTAATAGATTCTAAGAGTTTGACTCCTCCTTCCAGAAACCTGGGGTTTGTGAGTTCTAATCCTCAGTCTCTCAGTTGCTATGAGACCCTGTACAAGTCCCAAAACTTCTCTGGACCTCAATGTCCAGAGAAGCCATGTTTTGGATGAAAAACTAGAAAGTGGGAGAGGCAGGGAGCAATCCACTTTGAATCTCCTGCTCCTGGTGTGGGACAGAGAAAGCTCCCGGAGAGAGCTGCTCAGCTGCAGGCAGTGAGGGAAGGGAAGGAGGGAAGGGGAGGACCCAGGCAGCACCCAGACCAGGGTGGGGAAGAGAAGGGCGAAGGAGGGGTACAGTGACTCCAGGAAGTGGAGTCCCCTGGGGCTCTCCTGTGCCAGCCTTGTTCCAAAGTGGAGCCTAGTAGGGTGGGCCCATCAGAAGGCAGACCCGGGGGGTCGCCGGAGGTGGGTGAATGTGTGGGGGAGCCAACACCCCAGTTCAAAGGAGAGGCAGGAAACAGCCCTAGGCAAAAGAAAAAGGAAACCTCTCGGCTCTGGCAGCAGCGGGCATGGGGCGTGGCCGGGTGGGGCGGCTGGCGGGGGAGAAGAAAGCCTAGCTCAGAGCAGAGTTGGCCCCCAGCCCGCCCCCACTCCCCCCCGCCTTCCCCCCATTCCATGGGCTCTCAACCCTGATGGCCCTACACATGCTGCAGCCTGCTTCCTGCACTGACCCATGCCCCCCTGGGGAGAGACACACAGGGCACAGAAGTTATCCTAATGGGGAGGCCCTGCTGGGCGCGGGCTTGAGTCTCAGAGCCACTGTTGATGAGCTGTGTCTTTGGGCAAATCACTTAACCTCCCCAAAGCTCCAGTTTCTCAGTCTTTAAAATGCAAACACTAATAGTATCTACCTCAAATGGTTGTGAGGAGAAGCAAATGAGACAAAGAAAGCAAACGGTCTTTTATGCTATAAGGGCTTACAAAATGTTTACTATTAATATTGTTTTTCTTATTGCCTTCAGCTACAAATAAACTACTGTGAAAAGGGCCCAGCAGAGCTACTGGTGACAGGATGGGGAGTTAGGATGGCAGAGTCTCATCTTCTGGAGCCCCATCAGATCACCCTTCCCTCCCACCTTCCTCCTTTACTAACAAAGCCCGTCCCACTGACTTTCAGGGAAACAGGCCTTTCAAGCAGCCAGTTCTGCTCTTGGGCTCCTGGGCCGGGATGATGGAGGAAGTGATCCTTCTCCCAGGGGATGCCCGGAGGAGCTCGGGCTAAGCCTGCCGCCTGGTGGGAGACTCTCCAAAGAGGAAGAATCTGGGCTTCTAGGTTAGTGCTGTCTGGAGAGTACAGCTTCTCCCCAGAAATTGGAGTTCCTTGAAATTAGAGTTTCTCTGCTATAGCCCAAGGAAAAGCAGGGGTGAATGGGTCATTTGGGATTGGGAGTGTTGTTGTGGGGGTGGGGAGGGTGGGGGGCAGACATGCCCTGAGGGGCCGTGAGGATCCTCCTCTGAGCTCATTCTTAATGGACTATGTGACCTTAGGCTAGTGAGTCACTATTGGGAGCAGGGCCAAGATCAAGGAGCCTGCTGGGGCTTCAGACACCTTGGGAAGGTGCAGGAGATGGGGTGGCGGAGAAAATACCAATCTCCCTTCCCCATGTTGGAAATGGCAACTTCTTTTAGCCAAACCAAAATGAACTCACTCACCTGGGGGCTTCTGAGAATTGTGAGGTCCCCTTTGTACTAACTAGTCCATTGGCAAAAATGGAGTGATCTCCAGTCCCTAATGACAATTCAGGTCTCTCCTCCCACCCTTCAGACATGGGAGAACAGGTCCCAGGAGGAGAAAAACACCCGAGAGGCCAAACTTGGGCAGTGAGCAGAGAGTTATTTTGGAAGCAGCAAAAGGACATGGTGGGGGGAGAGCTCAGGGGTTGGCACTGTGCCCCCCGGAGCCATGCCAGAGCAGGCCACGGGCAGGCTGGCGGGTTAGGGGGGAGCTGGGCCCGGCTACTTAAGGCACCTCCAGAACTGAAGTTTCCTTTGTGTCCCATCCCCAGCTCCCCCTTCTCTGCTACGATCTTTTTTCTCCTCCAGAAACCATCAGGGGATGCCTATGCTCTGTGTCTTCAATTCCACCCATCCCTGGGAGACCAGGGCCCTCTCTGATTAACTGTGAGATGTGAATTTGAGGCTGGGACCAGGGAAGCATCTTGTGCCCAGCTCTCTGCCTCTCCTGGCTGCTCCAGCACGGTGAGGATACCTTCCTGGTTGATACTTTCATTCCCTGGACTGTGATCTTCTTCCAGAAAGACACTAGCTCATCAGGAACGTTCATTCTTGGGACCCAGTCTTGATGGCCCCCCATAGGTTCAGAGAGACATACATAGGAATCCACCATCACTCTGATGTCTCTTCCTTTACCAATAATAGTAATAACCAGCATTTATTGAATGATTGGCATGTGGCAGGAAGTGCGCTCAAGCACTTTATCTGCATCATCTCACATAAACCCCATGAGAGAGGTGCTAGTGTTATCCCCACTTACCAATGAGGAAACCAAGGCTTTTCGGTGCTAAGGAGCTTGGCTGAGACAACCTGCCACTAGTTGCTGGTGGGGGGATTTCAGCCCAGGCAGCCTCCCTCCTACCCACTTTATCTACCGCCTCTCAGAGGCCCACAGCTGAGGGGTTTCCAAACTCCAAGGGAATGAGCAGGACTCTGGGTGTGTCAATAATCCCAGGCCAAGCACCCTCTCAAAGCCTAGTTACAGTTCCTGTCTTTCTGGGGGAAGGATCAGTGGTTTGCCCCATTTCCCTCCCATCCACCAGCAGTGGTTTCTGGGAGCCCATCTATGGGGGCTACCTGGAGGGGAAGGTATTGGGGCTCAGCACAGAAATTGGGGACTCTGGGGAGGATAAGACGGAATCCTTGAGTGTGGAGATTATCATCAGCATTGATGTTGAGGACCTACTGTCTGCTGGGTCCTCTGGGAGGCAGTCAGGGTGATGACTGTCAGTGAGAGACCAGCCAGGTGCACGTGAAAAGTGAACTCACTGTATCAGATAATCCTGGGAGCATCCAGGGAGGACCAGAGGTGAGGTCCATGGGTGTTCAAGGGAGAAAGAGGACCAAGGTGGTCAGGGAAGGCCCAGGGGAGAGAGAAGAGGCTTGAGTCCTGAAGACCAGAAGGACTTAACTCAGGGCCAGGAGAAGGGCAAGCCATGAGCCCAGGATAGAATGAGGAACCACATTGGGGCTTTCATACTTCATCTCCATGACCTGTTCTGTCCCACTCCCTGGGGCAGCATGTTCTAGAGCAGGGCTTTCTGCCCTTTTTCCCTCAGGGCACACATTTTAAAAACACAGACACACACATACACAAACACACAAACCCAATCCAAGGTATTCAGTGTGCTGGGTTAAACCAACAAGGCCTCTCAGGCGAAAGGCAC
Source organism: Pongo abelii (assembly GCF_028885655.2). Taxonomy (NCBI): domain Eukaryota; kingdom Metazoa; phylum Chordata; class Mammalia; order Primates; family Hominidae; genus Pongo; species Pongo abelii. The sequence continues at coordinate 47,361,382 of NC_071985.2, read as the reverse complement.
CCAGTCAACCCTGGACAGCATCCAGCCATCCCAAGGGATAGGAGACCCCATCTGGGCACACACCTGGAAGCGCTGCTATAGAAGAAAGAGTGCATGTTTGCAGCCAAGCAGACATGGGTTCAAGGCTAAGTTCCAGCTCTAACCAGCTATGGCTGTGTGTTTCTTCATCTCTCTCAGCTTCTGTTTTCTTACTTTCAAAATGGGCATACGGAAAGATGTTTATAATTAGACACAGTGCTTGGCACATAGCAAATGCCCAATCTATGGGAGCTATGGTTATTATCTATCTGGTCTCCCCTTGAGAGAGGCAATTGGGAGGAGCGGTGGAGGCAGGCCTGCAGTGGCCCTTCATTTCACCTATTTGACTCTGCCTGCCTAGGGCTTGCTGAGAGTGAGACCCAGAGGACACAATTCCTCTCACCCTCTGCCCCTGCCACCATCCTTTCCCCTTTGCCCTTGGAGGTGCTAGAGGAGGTGGGAGTGTCCCCGAGAGTGTCCAGACTGACAGAAAGGTGGCAGAAAGGTGCTGAGTGCCTTCCATTGCACCAGTGTCAGGGACTTGGATGTGGTCCCCAGGCCCAAAGCCAAGGCAGATGGATTCATGGAGGGGGAGGAGCAGAGGAGCAGTGCGGAGTCACTGTCTCCATGTAGCACCCCCAGCCCAGTGCATTGCTGGGGTTCTTGCAGGGCAGATGAAGTGCTTCTTTGTATAGGGGAATATGTGGGTGAACCAGGAAAATGGGGGCCTAGTACATGGAGGTTTATTCCAACTCCCTGTGTGATTGGCAAGTTAGAATTGCCCCCCTACCTGACTTATCACTGGCTCCTGAGAAACAGGCCAAAGGCAGCTCCCACTAAGAAGCTTTTAGCACCTCCTATAGGAAGGAAGCCTTCCCAGTGAATCCAGTGTGAGGATTCTTTTCTCCAGGTCTCTGGACCTCTCCCAACATGCTCCATGTTCCTTTGCACGAAGAAGAACAGCGCAGTTCGGTGGAGTGTGTGTAAGCCCCGGTTGCCATCAGCACGCTGTGTGGATTCTGGCAATACATGTCATCCCCACTGGTGCTGCGGTGCCCCTCATGCCCTGTGTTAATAACCAATGATAGTGCCACTTGAACTCCCAGGCTGTTGTGAGGAACAAGCATTCATTCATTCATTCATTCATTCTATCACTCATTTGTTCATTTGACAAATGTGGATTGAATGCTTGCCCTCTTTCCTCTCCCCTGGAGCCTCGGAGAGAGAGATAAGACAAGTGCAAATAACTGTGACCTGTTGTAGGAAGTGAGAAACACACCCAGGCAGGGCCAGATACTGCGCAGCAGGCGGGGCACAGAGGAGGGAACGCTTGTGTCTAACTGATGCTCCTAATGCGGAAGCCCCTGAAAGGCGGTTGTGGTGCAGAGAAAACCCACAGGCCAAGGAATGGGAAGACCAAGGTTGACACTTGTTTGTCAAGTGTTGATAATCATCTCTGCCTGATGAGTTGTTGCATGAAGCAAGATCCTGCTTGGGGGGTGTTTAGCACAGAGGGGGTGCGATTTTATTTCCTGTGAAAATATCAGGTAGTATTATGTTCACTATGTCTTTGTAGGGGTGTGTGTCCCCGTCTGTCTGTATGTTTGTCTGATTGTGATGCTCTACTTCATCAGATTCAGGGTTCCTTGTGGACAGGAACTGTGTTTCTTTGCATCAGGAGAGGGGAACTCTTTTAGGGCAGGGGCCATGCCTCCCCGTTCAGTCTGGGAGCTTCCTGAAGGCAGGATCTGTGCTCATGGTTCCTTTTCTTGGGCTCACATCACACACACCTCCTTCAAGCACTCACACACACCTCCAAACACACACACACGCCTAACACACTCACACCTCCTTCAAACACACACACACATCCTCCTTCAAACACACACACCCCTCCCTCACACACATCTCCTTCAAGCACTCACACACACCTCCAAACACACACACATGCCTAACACACACCTCCTTCAAACACACACACACCCTCCTTCACACATACACACACACCTCCTTCAAACACACACACACCTCCTTCACACATACACACACCTTCAAACACACACACACACACACACACCTCCTTCAAACATACACACACACCTCAACACACACACCTCCTTCAAACATACACACACACCCCAACACACACACCTCCTTCACACATACACACACACCTCCTTCACACACACACACCTCCTTCAAACACACACACACACCTCCTTCAAACATACACACACACCTCCTTCAAACATACACACACACCCCAACACACACACCTCCTTCAAACACACACACACACCTCCTTCAAACACACACACCCCTCCTTCAAACACACACACACCTAACACATACACACACCTCCTTCAAACACACACACATCCTTCAAGAGCACACACACACACACACACACACACACACAGACACACCTAGTATGGGTCTCCGCCTGCAGGGGGCACTCAGGACAGGGCTGTAAACAGTTCCAGTGTATGCATTTCATTTTTTCTCCCTTCCTCTCAGCTCCAGATCTGGGGCAACCCAGGGTTGGGAGTGTTTGAGGATGGAGGACACTGGATCAAGTGTCCAGGAATTGTGAGAGTTGAGGCAGTTAGGGGCTGTAAACTAATCTGCTGCCTTTGTGGTGGACAGAGCAGATTAGGAGACTGGGAGGAGACGAGAAAGGAAGGGAACCATTGTCTAGGACAAAAGCAAGACAGAATGAGAATTGGGACAGGACCTGGGCTCCCACCCTCACTTACCTGGGGCAGATGAGAGCTCAGGACCCAAAGGAGTCAGAGCCGGGAACCAGATCACCTCTCAGGCCACCCTGGACCCGGCCCCCCACCGCAGTTACCTGCTTCAGCATGTGTGACTGGGTGGCCAGGATCCCTTCACAGACATGCCACCCACGCAGTCACACAGGGCCCCGTGCTTGGGCCATTGCTCCGCTGTTGCCATGTTATTTTTTTGGTTGTGTGTGCGTGTTATTTTATTTTATTTTTTTGAGACAGGATCTTGCACTGTCACCCCGGCTGGAGTGCAATGGTATGACCTCCGCTCACCGCAGCCTCAACTCCCTGGGCTCAAGTGATCCTCCCACCTCAGCCTCCTGAGTAGCCGAGACTACAGGTGCACACCATCACAACCAGCTAATTTTTAAGTTTTTTTTAAATTAAAAAACTTAAAACTTATAGTGGGGTCTCACTATATTGCCCAGGCTGGTCTTGAATTTGTTGGGATTACAGGCAAGAGAGCTGTGTAAATTTTTAATAATTTTATTACAAGGGACCCCACATTTTTATTTTGTACTGGGTGCTGCAAATTATTTCATTTATTTATTTATTTATTGAGACACAGTCTCGCTCTGTCACCCAGGCTGGAGTGCAATCTTGGCTCTATCTTGGCTCTATCTTGGCTCACTGCAACCTCCGCCTCCCAGGTTCAAGTGATTCTTCTGCCTCAGCCTCTCAAGTAGCTGGGATTATAGGATCCTGCCACCATGCCCGGCTAATTTTTGTATTGTTAGTAGAGACGGGTTTTCGCCATGTTGGCCAGGCTGGTCTTGAACTGCTGACCTCAGGTGATCCACCCACCTTGGCCTCCCAAAGTGCTGGGATTACAGGTGTGAGCCACTGTGCCCAGCCAGTCCTGCAAATTATGTAGCCCTTTCTCCCCTTAACCTAGGGGCTAGGGCAGGAGGGGATGAGAGGAAGGGGTCTCCCTCTCAGGGATGTCACAGGGGAGATGAGGCAGCCTTTGTCCAGATGGGCAGGAGGTAGCCCCAGGACTAGAGGGGAGACTGAGCATCCTTGGGTTGGAGGTGCTTCTTGGCCTGAGTGTGGTATCTGCAGGGGCCAGGGACTATGGGGTGCATTGTGCTGGAGTGGGCACAGGGTCACACCAGAGTCTCAGTGTTTCTGGGAATGAGGCAGTTGTCAGGCTCTGGCGGGCAGGGAGTCTGCTTGAAAGAGAGGGCAGAGGGCCCATCCCACAGATGTCAGATCCTGTGTGTGTTGGCCTCCTTCCCAGTTTCTTATAAATCTAGCAGAGTGGGTAAGTGCACCAATCCCAGAGCCACTCCACCTGAGTTCAGATTCTGGCTCTGCCTTTTACCAGTCCTTGGGGAAAGATTCACCCTCTTTGTGCCTTAGTTTCCTCACCTGTAATAGAGGGATGACAATGATGCCCTTGTTAAATGAGTTAATATATGCAAAGTGCCTAGAACGGCGTCTGGCACACAGTAACCGTTCAATGGATGTTAGCTATTATTTTTCATTTATTCAACCTATGAATATGTATTAAGTATACACTTAGTAGTAGGCACAGCTGTGCTAGGCGCTGACACTAACTTTCACTGCAAAAAACAGAGTCCCTGGTCCAGCTGTGGAGACAAATTCTTAGTAACGCCCTGAGTGAGCGCCTGGACTTGGGAAATCCTACCACTGAACTGCAGAGCCCTGTTGGCTCAGCCCCTCCCTCCAATCTCCCACCCTCCTGCTGTAGTTTTTCTCTGTCGTGTGGAGTGAGGAGCTGCATGAGTCCTCTGGAGGAAGGAGGTGCTTCCAAAGTTTTCCTCCTCCAATTTTGTCGCAACCCTCCTGACTCCAGCAACTGGAACTTTAGGTTTGTTCTCTGGTGGAAGTGGGATCAGGAGACGCTGGGCTAGGACCCTGTCTTTGCCGCCGACATGCTGAGTGCCTTTGGACAAGTCTTCTGATGCCTTTGGGTCGGTTTCCTGTGGGTTGAGAGTTCCTGACCCCAGGATATTATAGAGACAAATGACGGTGTATAAATAAAGATACAGAGAGGGGAGAGAGAGAGGAGAAGGAGGAGAGAGAGAGAGGAGAAGGAGAAGGAGGAGAGAGAGAGAGAGAGAGAGAAGGGGCATGAGTGAGCCAATGAAGAGGAGACTGTGATGTGAGGGAGGTGCCAGGGTCCCCTGAGATTTGCAGTGTTCACTCTGTGAGACTTGAGATCCCAGGGGCCGGGACAGGACATGGCCATCATCAGCACCTCGAGGGCTGTGTGCCTAGCCTGAACAAGGCCCCCCATTAACTATGTGCAGCCAGCGGAAAGAGGAATGCCCACCCCCCCGCCAACCGACGCCACACCAGCCCTCGCCTCGTTGCCCACTCCCCTACTCTGAATGCAGAAGCCCAGGGTGCCACCTCCCCCTCTGCCTGCCCTGCCTCCACCTGCCAGAAAGCATTAGCTTTACTGTCTAGATTGACATGGGGGCACAAAGGCACCATGTTGCGGGGCCCAGGGCACCTGCTGGGGGTGGGGCTTGGGGTCAGGAAATACCTGGACTAACCCCTGGAGCCCTAGCATGCCCAGTGCCAATGAGCAAATGGCCCTAGAGCCATAGGGGTAGAGAGTGTAGTAAGAGGGGAAGGCTTGGAAGCTCAGAAACTTGGCCTGGGGAGCCCTTCTGACACCTTACTCCAGCCCCTTACCCCTAACCTGGGCTGGGACCTCCAGATGGGCAGATCAAGTCATTACACCCCACCATTTGCTTAGTGTTTGACCCCCAGAGAATGTGATCACTGGGAAGTTCTTCCTAGAGTCCCTCCTCCTTCCTACTATAGTGTCCCCAAGTTTCCCTCCTGTTTTGGCCAGAGGGGAGAGAGCCCAAAGCTAACCCCTTCTTTGTTAGCCCCATAGGCAATGGTGGGGTGACCTGGGTTTCATTTCACTTTCTCCATGAGGACGTGATCCTGGCCTATAAAGGCAACCTTGGAGACGCCACGCCTGCCGTCCCCAGGGATCCTGGAGGGGCTGCCTGCTGCTGAGGAGGTCAGAGGCCTCTGCCTGCTCCTCCTCAGAAATCCACACATCCACTCAGCCTGCCTGCCCCACAGTGTTCTGGGCTGCAGCTAGTCCAGGCAACATCTTTGTGAGAAATAGAAAAGGGTGCCCCTTGCCCCAGTGGCCCTACCACGTGGGGAGCGGGCAGAGTTGATGAGTGGGGCAGGAGCAGATTTTGTCCTCTGGTTGGCCCCTTGGCCAGACATCTCTGTCCAGACCAGGCCACAGTGGCATATTTCTATGAGTCAGCCTGGTCAATGCTTAGTTAAAAAAAGTGATTTAAAACATATTTATAAAAGATGGCTTAAAGGAGGTTTATTCTATGGATTCCCTTGGATATCCTAAAGCCTTTCACTCAAAGTATGGTTCACAGCCCAGCAGCATAGCATCAGCATCATCTGGGAGCGTGTGAGGAATGCAGAAGCTCAGGCCTCAACCCTGACCTACTGAGCCAGAATCTGCATTTTAGGGTTTGCCAAGCACTGCCTCAAGCTTATTCACAGAATAAGTCAGATCATCAGTGGAGCTGCTGGACAGCCACTCTCTACTCCATCTCCTACAGAACTGCTTTTACCTAGTTTGTACTTAGGTGATGCACCATTGGTTTATATCCAGGTCTATAAGAAACAGCCCTATGGACATCACAGTTGATTTACGGCAAGGATGTGGTGAAGAAATGGGTTCAGACCAGAAGCCTGCAGCTCTGGTGGGGTATTTGGAAGAGGCAAGGAAGCATCAGTTTCATTTAGGATGTAAGGGGCTGGCTGAGATGTCTCTTCCTCTGGGAAACCTTCCCTAATCCCTCAACTCTGGGGGAGGCCTCCCCTCTGTGTGCCTGCCCTGCCCCAAGGCTCATTCCCTTGGGTTCTGATTCCTGGTTACTTGTCTGTTTCTCAAACCAGGCTGGGACCCCCCAAGAAAGCAGGGGCCTGGCCACCATTGCTCTCCTGGTATCCTCAGTGCTGGCCCAAGCCCTCTGCACATGGGCGCTCAAAAATATTGGTGGAATGAGTAAAGAGATGAATGAGTGAATGAATGAATGAACACGTGACTGGCCAGAGGCTTGGAGGTACAGAGCAGAAAAACAAAAACAAAAACCCTAGGCTGGAGCAGATGGACTTATTTGAGAGAGAGGGAGGGAGGGCAGCCCTCTTCAGACCTGGTAGTAGCACTAACCTGGCTCCACCGCGGGCAGGAGCCCGAGGTGTGGCTTCCAACCCAGACAGCTGCGGTGAGGATGGAGCCACACTGGGGAGCCTCTTAAGCTGCCAGCCAGCCAGCTCGTGGCCAGGCTTGGGTTTCATTAGAGTGAGACATCTGTTCTATAAACCCTTCCACTTAGAAGCTGTTGCCTTTCCTATTCATTCTCTTGATTTTTTTTAAAGAAAACTTCTTTTGAAAATTTCCATCCAATTCCAAACAAGCTAGGACGAACAAAGGTATGTGCCTGCCCCTAGGCTTGGATAGAGGACTCTAGCAACTTGAGGCTGTGGGTTCTTGAATCTCCACAGTGTGCCTGACACTTGCCTAGGCTCTGAAGATCCAAGATAAGTAAGACTTGAATTTTGCATTGAGAGAGATTATGATTGAGTCAGAAAATTACCATCCTGTTCATTAAGCATGAGGCAGGAGACAAGCATAGGCTGGTTGTGGGGGCACTTAGAAGGTGGGTAGGATGGGGCAGCAGTGGGAAGGAATGTGTCTCATTGTAGAATCCTGTGAAGATCCAGGGAGCTGGGGCCAATGGCCAGTTAACCCTGGGAGAGAAGTCTGGCAACACCAAAGCCCATGGCCATGCCAGCAAATCTCAAGTGTTTATTGAGCATCTACTATGTGCCAGAGCCTGGGGAAAGTGCTGGGGATACACAGATGAGTATGATGAAACAATATACAGAAATAAACATCCAATTTCATTTAATGACATAAAAGCTGAGAATTATTCACAGGATGCCATGGGAACCTAGAGGGGAGCCCTCAGCAAGCCTGAGGTTCACAAAGACTTTCAGAGTTTGTTTTTTTGAGACAGAGTCTCACTCTGTTACCCAGGCTGGAGTGCAGTGGTGTGATCTTGGTTCACTGCAACCTCTGCCTCCCAGCCTCCCAGGTTCAAGCAATTCTCCTGACTCAGCCTCCCAAGTAGCTGGGATTACAGGCATGTGCCACCACACCCGGCTAATTTTTGTATTTTTGTAGAGATGGGGTTTCACCATGTTAGCCAGGCTGGTCTCAAACTCCTGGCCTCCAGAGATCCGCCTGCCTTGGCCTCCCAAAGTGCCGGGATTACAGGTGTGAGCCACTGCGCCTGGCCCAGAGTTTGTTTTTTTAAACTAAATATAATATACATAATAGAAAAGCATACATATCATAAGTGTATAGCTTGGTACATTTCCATAAGCAAATACACTTGTGTAACCAGCACCTGGACCAAGAAAAAGAACATCATCAGCTTTCCTGAAGCCCTCCACCCCCATGCCCTCTGCTGATCACTACCCACCCCCACAAAGATAGCAGCGATCGTGATTTCTAACAACATAGGTAGGCTGTGCCTGTGTTTTGAACCTTATCATAAATGGGGCATTATTTTGCATCTGGCTTCTTTTCCTCACCATGTTTGAGGATTCACCCATGTTGTTGCTGGTGGTCATAGTTCGTTCATCCTCATTGTGGCATGGTACTCACTATGGGTGAATACAACCCCGTTTACCCATTCCACTGTCGATGGGCAACCGGACACGTTCCAGTTGGGAGTATCGTGGCTAGCACCGCTATGAGCAGTTTCGTGTGGTTGTCTAGTGAGCATATGGATGTGTTTCTGTTGGTTGAGTCCCCGGGAATGGAATTGCTGGATCAGAGTAAATCCAAGGGAGTCTCAAGGGGGTGAGAATGACTTTCCTAGGTGAAGAGGTGTGGGATGGGTCACTGGCTTGGGCCAGTGATGGAAGGCGAGCAGAGGGAGGGACAGGAGGAAGTCACAGTGGGAAGAGAGGCTTGAGGACCAGCAGCACACTGAGGCTCTGCTGATTGCTCCCTGCTTACCTGGGTTAGTTTCCAGTGGCTGCCGTGACCAAGTACCACAAACTGGGTGGCCTAAAACAACAGAAGTTTATTCTTTCACAGTTCTGGAGGCCAGAAACCCAATATCAAGATGTCAGCAGGGCCACATTCCTGTCAATGGCTCTAGGGGAGAACCCACTGTGTGCCTCTTCCAGCTTCTCGTGGTTACCACATCACTCCAGTCTCTGCCTCTGTCTTCACCTCACCTTCTCTGTGTGTGAGCTCTGCGTGTCTACACAAGGGCAATTGACATTGGATTTAGAGCCCACTCGGATAATCCAGGAGGATCTCCTCATCTCAAGATCTCTTACTTAGCTACATCTGCAAAGGCCATTTTTTCAAGTAGGATCATATTCACAGGTTCCAGGGATCAGGACGTAGGCACACCTTTAGGGAAGCCACTATTCATCCACCACACTTTCCCTCACTCCCATGCTAACACCCCCAGCTCATTTCCCCCCTTTGCACAGCTCTGAGGCAGGTCACTTTCTGATGGCAAATCATGTCTCTCTTGGCCAGCTCAGGCCAAGCTTCCTCCAGGAAGCCCTCCCTGACCCACAGGTACTTGAGATTCTTCCAGCACTAATGTATAAGGCTCTGTCCAGCAGTATCTGTGGTTCTGAATCTCTCCTCAGACCGAAGTTTCCTGAGGGCAGGGAACACACACTGTTCACAGGGGCACACACACTTTCTCCAGTGCTCATCCAGGGCTCTGCATAAACCGGCTCTGGCAATAAGGAACTTGGGCTGAAGGCACCTTTCCAACAGTGTCTGGTCCAGCCCAGGGCATCATGCCCAGTAACAGCCCTGATGTCCAGCACTTCCCCATGTCCCCTCCTTCCCCTAGACACTGCCACCTTAGGGGTCCTGGCTGTTACTTCGTCCCAGGGCCTGACCGGTAGTCTTAGTTACATACACAACACAGGGGAGGGAGGAAGGAGCTTGGGGCAAAGGGAGGGAGCCCAGCCCTTTGCCTTTCCTTGGAGAAGGCAAGGGAGACAGGAATGCCTTTGGCTGGGAGACCCTGGCCAGAGATCAGAAGATCAAAGGAGGAGAAGATCAGGGGCGAGGCAGGTGGCACTCACTTAGAGGCACCAGAGAGAAGCGGCAGCTGCTGCCTCCTAAGGGCAGGGCTGACCCAGAACGCCCTCCTCTACCTACAGCCTCCCCAGCCCATCTTTCCTAACTTCATAGCCCCCCTTCTCCACCAGGAGGGGCTCTGTTGGTTACATGCAGGTAAGGAGAGGGATGTCCACTGACATTCATGCCAAACCCATGGGTTCTCCCATTTAAACTTCACAACATTATCTTATGGGGAATATTAGATACTATTTTATAGATGCAGAAACTGGGGCACAGAGAGGAAAGGAACTAGTCCAATATCAAACAACCGCTAAGTGTTAGGGCCAAGATACAAACTCTGGCAGTCTGACCCTAGAGCCACTGAGGATTACATTATAAGGGCAGGCAGAGAACTCTATTCAGTCCAACTGCAGCATGAGGGAGTGAGGCTAGGTATCAGCAAGGACTTCTTGTTGGGCAGGTATTTTAGATCCAGATCTTGGATCTAGTCTTTCTATAGCTCTGATGAACCAAATAGTTCGGGAGTTAGGGAAGAGGGTAGATAGGTGGGGCGCTATTCAGAGGGAAGGGCATTCGAGAGAAGCGGCAGAACGAGAGAGGATCAGTGCGGAGGGTGGCGGGCACTGGACCGCAGAACCGGCACTCGAGGCCCCAGAGGCCGGAATGCGCTCCGAGGGAGAGGGCCGCTTAGCGCGGGCGGGACAGAACCTCCCCTGGGCTGGGAGTGCAGGGCGCGGTGAGCCCAGGTGGGCTTGGGGGAGGGGTGCCGAGCTCCGGAAAGTTCCACAGGTCCTCGGCAGCCCTGGGGAGCAGGACCCAGAAGCCCACGCGACGGGTGGGGCGCTACCCGGGACGGCCCTAATCCCCCTCTATTGTTCCGGGAGCCGAGGCCGCCTCCCCACTTCCGGACCCTTTCAGCCATGGGGTGGGCGGGCGGGGCGGGCAGGGGCACGGCCAGGCAGGCTGGGGTGGGCAGGGGCGCACGCGCGAGGCTGGTGCCCGCTCCCGGGGCCGCCGCTTAGCTCCCGGGTATGTGCGTGCAGCTAGGGGCTCCACTGAACCACCCGGCGTGGGTTCGCGCTGCCAATTCTTAACTTAGTGACACAGTGGGAAGTAACTTGATATTTCCGAATCTCTGTTCCTTCATTTGAAATGGGAATAAATAATGCTTCGTTCCCTGACCTGTTAAAAAGGATCAAATTAAATGAAACCAAGGATGTTCAAGAGCTCTATAAACTGCAAAGACGTGGAGTGGGGGTCCGGAGAGGCGGAAAGGTGGCGAGACCCCTTAATTTTGCTGAACCTCATCTGTAAAATGGGTCAGTGAAGTCTTTAGCACAGTGTGTGATCCAGCAAACGTAACTCTTTTTATTATATGCTCTGAACTTTATCTTCTGGTCTTTTCCTCTAGATTCAAATTGAGTCTGGGATCCCATCCAATTTAGAAAACCCTCTGGCTAGGGTAGGGGTAGATGGTGTTTGGGTGCACCTGGGTGTGTGTGTGTGTGTGTGTGTTGGTGAGTTGAGTTGCTGGGTTGGGAAGGAGGGTGCTCAGATGTAAAAGAAAAGCTCCCATCTGGGATGGGGTTAGTGAGGGTGGTGGGGGTGGTGAGGGTGGTGGGGGTGGTGAGGGTGGTGGGGGTGGTGAGGGTGGGACTCTGAATAGAGAGGGCTTTCTCCAGTTTTCCACCCCCCAGACACACCCTGCCTGTTTATCCATGAAATAAAGGCAGCAGGACAAGGAGCTTCAGCTAAACAAACAGGGCTCAGAGATGTGGTCTGACTTCACCTCCCCAGTCCTTGTGCAGCCCTAGTTCTTCCCACCTGCACCAGCTCCACCCAGTTCCTCTCCTGGGGGCCCTGGCTGGGAGCTCAGGGATTGCCATCCGAGGAGGGAAGTGGAGTTTTTACCCATGGAGAGGTCTGATCTAATGGGATGTCTCAGTCCTTCTTTCTAAGGGGCTTCCAGTCTGATAGGGTAAACAGAATTCACGCCCACATACCTCCACACACAGCAACAGTGCCCTGCTAGACGGAGCTGGAGATCAGAATGAGGGCTAGAAGAGACACTGGTGAGTCAAGGGAGACCAGACTTAGCAGGATTGAGTGGGCAAGTCCTCTAATGCACAGCCACTGCCATTTTCATGTGCTGGATTCATTCCATTTCCCTCCTGCCTCAGAATCTGTCTTCCGTCCCTCTTCAATCCCTTGTCCAGGACCCGCAGGTGGAGTGCCCACCCCTCGGAAGCTGTAGAAAATGAGCCTTGAAGCTGTGTGTGTATGTGACAAGGATAGACAACTGGGAGCCATGGAGGAGCTCCCAGCCTGTCTGGGGAGACCAGCTGCATGAATGAGCAATCTGAGATTAGGAGATGACAGTTTTCATCGAGGACAGGATCGTGTGGCCTCACTTTGTGACTGAACCCGCAGAGATCAGAGTCAAAAGGCCAAAGGGATTAGTCTGAGGAAGCCCTGTGACACTTAAGTCCCATTCCCAGCACTTGTCACTCAGGCTCGTAATTGTCCATTCTGTTGTCATCGTCCCCACATAACTTGGCTCTTTGAGGACAGGGAGCATCTGTGATTGGACTTTGCCACTTTGTCACCTAGCATAGTGCCTGATGTATATTAGGTGCTCAATAAATGTTGAATAGACAAATGGCTGCATGACGAAATGAATGGTTGAAGGTTGGAGGCTCCTTGCAGGAGGAGGTACTTGAACTGGGCTTCAGTAAATGATTGAGTCGGGTGGTGATGCTCAATGGTAACATTTGTTGGTTACTTACGATGTGCTAGGCACTGCCTGAGCACTTTACCAGGGAGGAAATAAGACAAAGAGAGGTGAAGTAATTGTCCAAAATCACAGAAGCCAGTAAGTGGCAGAGCTGGAAATCAAACACAAGTCAGTCTGACAACAGAGGCTGTACCATTGCTGCTCAATAGAATGCCCTGCGATGATGGTTGTGTCCTAGAACTGTGCTGTCCAATACAGGAGCCACTAGCTTTATGTGGCTATTGAGCCTTGAAATGTGGCTAGTGCAGCTAAGGAACTGCATTTTAAATTGAATTTTAATGAATTTAAATATAGTCACAAGTGGCTAGTGGCCACTGCGCTAGACAGTATAGGTCTTGCATTGTCTCTCAGAGAGGTAGTAGAGAGCAGAGGGGGCCCAGAAGCAGTCCCCCATATTTTAATTGCTCTCCAGAGGCTCTGCTCTGTCATGCTCCTGGGCTGTTCTCAGGTCACACTGTGGCCCCGGCTGGGCCTGGGAGGCCTGGGTCCCTTTAACTTCTCTGCCTGTGGGTGGCATGGCTTGGCAAGGAGGAAGGAGCATTGAAGGAGAAGCACACACACACATTATACAATCCCTGTGCCACGCTTTGCTCTTGAGAAGCTTCTCCTGGCTCTGGGCACAGGCAGGGGAACACCTCCCCAGGCTCTCTGAGAGCCACAACTAATTGCATGGGGGCAGGAGTGGCCTTTTGCACCTGACCTGCTGTAACACTTCTGACTGGGATTCAGGAACTTGTGTGGGCCACTCCAGCTTCGCAGCTGTGCCAGGGAGAGCCAGAGATGTCCCCTCAGCCTGCGATGGGCCTAAATCCCTCCCAAGAGGATTCCCCTCCAGTGCTGAGGGTGGGGACTGGCCCCGAACTGTCTCCATCTCCTCGCTCTGCCCAGGGGCCCACACCTTTGGCATGCTGTTGCTGTCAGATTAACCCCTTTCAGTAAGAAGAGGTTGGAGCAATACGATTTAACCTGAAGTTGGTTCCTATGGTGGTGCCAAACCATGATTTCCCAAATCTAGCATTTTTGAGCGAGAGGAACCTCTTCTGGGTCTCATCCCTCCCTGACCTTCTTTCTCTGCCATCAGGGTTTTAGTAGCCCCACACCACATCGATGAAACACCACGATGCAGTGGACAGTCTCTGACTTCTGACTTCCATGGTCTTTTAACTCAGGGCAAACAAAACAAAACAAAGCAAACAAAAAACCCCACCTTTTTGTTTCTCTCACCTGACTTTTAGGAATGTCTTCCCCTGCCTTTATCCCTCCCAGCCCCACCTGAATGAATTGGGTCACCTTCTGGCGACACTGTGGGTGCCCAGCATCTCCCTGGCTCAGTCTGACCTGCACAAGATTTGCCTTTGCTTAGCAACCACCAGGGACTCTCTCTCCCCTCACAAATAACCCCCCACTCCAGGCACCCCTCCAGCTTCTCTTTTACTATCTTCCCCCACATCCTGTCCTCTCCATCACAAGCCCTCCTGCCACTCCAGGCAGTCTGGGAGACATTCCTTTTACCAACAAGGGAGCCAAGAAAGGGCAAAACAAAGCAACAGCCCTTTTATTTAAAAATACAGCATTGTTCTCACGCAGGACTCTGTGCAAAGCCAGAGAGAACAGGTTGTGCTCTTATGTGTGTGTGAAGATAGACACACTTTTTCCTGATGGAAGTACACTCCCTTGTTTGGATATTTGTGAAAATTGCAAAAAATCTGAGAGAACTTTGTGTCATCTTGTGTGTTTGGAATCTCAAAGATGATAGCTAATATTCAAGTCATCTCTGATAAGAAGGTGCCATCTAAAGTGGGGAGGCTGTGCTAGAAACCAAGATCAATCTGGTGGGGTGGAAAGAGCATCCCCCAGGGTTTTAGGAGACCTACTTGTAACACCCACTCTGCCATGAACTTGCCGTGTGTCCTTAGGTAACTCTGTTCCTCTGAGTCTGTTCCTGCACTAGCAAATTGAAGGAGTGTAGGTAGAGGAAAGCGCCTGCTATTCAGGGGGTGTTTGGAAATGCATGGGGTGTTTTTCTTCATTTAAAATTTTCTTTTAAGAGAGAAAGTCTCAGCCTGTTGTCCAGCCTGGAGTGCAGTGGTACTACCCTAGCTCACTGCAGCTTCAAACTCCCAAGCTCAGGGGATTCTTCTGCCTCAGCCTTCCAAGTAGCTGGGACCCTAGGTGTGTGCCACCGGGTCCGGCTAGTTTTTAATTTTGTATAGAGATGAGGTCTCACAATGTTGTCCAGGCTCATGGGGTGTTTTTGATGGTCACAATAATAGGGAGATGCTCCAAACACTTATGAGCAAGGCCAGGGAAGCAAAAAGCTCTGCAGCGAGTGGGAAAGTCCCACCCAGTGAAGAACTGCTCAGCCACAATGCCGACAGAGCCCCCACAAGTAACATGAGGTGCTCTCTGGTGCTTTCCTCTCTGAACTCAGTTCTGTGGGTTGTTCACGTCTCATCCATGCCCCACCTTATTCTGCCCAGGAAGCCTTCCCTGCTCACCCCCTCTCCTGAGTGTCTGTTGTACTCTGCAGTCTGGGCACATGGTCTAGAACCTAATTGGGAGGGTGGCTGCAGAGCAGTTTGTAAACTACAAAGCGGAGTACATATGTGGAGGTTTGCCGTCCCTTTGTGAGTAAAAAGTCCTTCCCCAGCAACACTGTCAACTGCTTGATGGCCCAGACCTTGTCCTGGGCTTTGTCTCCATCTCACATGGCACTGAGCTCAGCGCACAGAAGCCCGTGGGAAAACAACTTCATGACCTTCAGGCCTGGCCGGGAACTTAGCATTCATCTAATGGAACCAGGTCCTCTGATTCCAGATTCTGTGTTCTTTCCTCTCTACCCCATCACCTGCTTCTCTTGTTGACAGAAGAATTCAGCAAGTGTTCTCTGAGCACTGAATGGTCTCCGTGGTGGCCAGCCTGTCTCCTGGCTTTTTTCGGTGGGAGAGAACCCCACCTTTGGACTCTCAACAGTAGCCTGTCCTGCTCCTTGCCAAACCACGAGCTGTCTCCTGACATGGCAGGATATGTGCCTGGCTCAGCCTGGCCCTCATGGGGAGGGGTTGCTGCTGAAGGTTGTCTGGGCAGCCCGTTAAGCCCTAGTCAGAGACTGAGAGGAGAAGGCTCTGAAGAAAGCTGCTGGTCCACTGCAGGAGCCAGGGGATTATTTGGAGGAAGACCTCACTTTAACTTCTCTAGAGGATGCCTATTTAAGAGAACAGTGAGCATTGTGAGCAACAGCCTTCATTGATTGGGTGCCGGCTTGGAACTAAGCATGGGGTAGCTTCTTTATAGAGGTTAGGCCATTGTAGCAGCTGGGGGAGACATTGACACTAGGCAGTAGAAAGAACTTCCCTAGAGTAAAGGCTGGGCCACAGGAACATCACCTGTCTATGTCTGTAATGCACTCATTTGGATATTTATTGAGCACCCCATTTGCCAGGCACCCTGATAGGACTGGAGGATACACAGATGACTAAGGTTAAGTCCTTGCCTTGAAGAAACACATAGTCATCTGTGTCATTCTATACTAATAATTATAATTCAGTTAGATGAGTAGAATATTAATAATAAGGCATAGTTATTGAGCACTGGGTTTTATTTATTTATTTATTTATTTTATTTTTTTTGAGATAGTTTCATTCTTGTTGCCCAGGCTGGGGTACAGTGGCGTGATCTTGACTCACTGCAACCTCTTCCTCCTCCCAGATTCAAGCAATTCTCCTGCCTCAGCCTCCCAAGTAGCTGGAATTACAGGTGACCTTCACCACACCTGGCTATTTTTTTTGTATTTTTAGTAGAGACGGGGTTTTGCCATTTTGGCCAGGCTGGTCTCAAACTCCTGACCTCAGGGGATCCACCCACCTTGGCCTCTCAACGTGCTGGGATTACAGGCATGAGCCACCACGCCCGGCCAGCACTGTGTTTTATATTTATTTACTCATATACTTCACACTACAATTTTTTTTTTTTTTTGAGACAGAATCTCATTCTGTCACCCACTCCGGAGTGCAGTGGCGTGATCTTGGCTCCCTGCAACCTCCACCTCCTGAGTTCAAGTGATTCTCCCTGCCTCAGCCTCTCGAGTAGCTGGGATTACCGGCGCCTGTCACCAGGCCCGGCTACTTTTTGTATTTTTAGTAGAGACGCGATTTCACCATGTTGGCCAGACTGGTCTTGAACTCCTGACCTCAGGTGGTCCACCCGCCTCAGCCTCCCAAAGTGCTGGGATTACAGGCATGAGTCACCATGCCCAGCCCACACTACAATTCTTGTGAGGTAGCTAGTGTCATTATTTCAATATCACAGGTGAGAAAATGGAGGCTTAGAGATGGGAAGTGACACGACCAGGGTCACACAGCTAGTGAGTGTTGTGCTGGGGGGATAACAATGGCAGGTGCTGTGCTACATGCATGGTAAGTGCTCATTAAGCACTGTTGAGTGATCATATGCAAAATACCATGGCGACAGGGGGTGCTGGGAGCACCTCACAAAGGAGGGGACTGTGGGGCATAGCCAACCCCAGGGGCCCGCCTCCTGGCCACTGTAGCTGGCTTTTTCCTGAAAGCAGATCTTAAATGCTCCTATCAGACACACACACACACACACACACACACACACACACACACACACACACACACACACACACACACACACACACTCTATGTGAGGTGATGACTATCTTAATTAGTTTGATTGTGCTGATTATCTCACAATGTATACAGAGATTAGATCATCAAGTTATATGCCTTAAATCTATACATAAATAAAATAACTGGCCTTTTCCTGGCTGCAGAGATGGGCAACCTGAGTCCACAGTGGGACAGTGGAAAAGGGGTTTCTGCCCATCCAGTCTCTTCTCCAGCAGGGGAGGTGGGCACAGTTCCCCCAGGTCCACCCCAGGGGACCCAGGGGCTTGTCTTTCACTGTTTCTTCTTCCCATAGGAAAAATTCAAACAGACCCAATCCCCTCGGGCCCTTGGATAGAAGCCAGATTGCCTTGGCGGAGGGTCTTCTATGACCCCAGCCCCTTTCAGCTGCTCTCTGACCCCTCCATTCCCGAGCATCCTTCCTGTTATCAAACCTGTTCCCTGTCACCATGGTGACACCGTCTTACCCAGTTTCCTTGGGTGGTCTGGTTGCCTCACACGGTGAAACTCTGAGAACATTTTCCTCATGTGCAGCCAGAAACTTCCACGTCCCATGCCCAGAACTGCCCCTCTCTTCTCTCCTCTCCATTCCCCTCCTGCAAGCCTCTTCCTGAGGCATTTCCCATCCCCATCCCATCATGGCTGTGGCCAGTTGAAAGGACTCATAGCCCCTCTGGGTATCCCAAGGGCTCCCAAGAAGAAGGCTTCAGGATGGAGTTACAACCCATCATCTCAATCCCCTTGCTGTACATGCATATGTACAGATAAACACATGTGCCCTCACACATGACACACACATGCCCAGCACCCTCAAAACAAGTACATCCAAGAGCCCAGCTATCCCAGCCCATGACCCTCACTTCCTGTACATATCTACAAGTTCATGCAGCCAAGTGAATGTAGCCACAACCAAACCCCAAGCACCCAAGGATCAAGGTGTCCTCTTATTTCCCCTGAGTCCAAGCAGGGCCTGAATGTTTGAGCTGTGCTCTCTGAGTTGCACAGAAAACCAGCTGCACAGCCAACCTCCCAGGACAGTCATATGTCAGTAGGAACCACCAACATGACAGAGCAACTTCTGTGTTTGGAGTTTCTGTGTGTCAGTTCCTTCCCTGTCATTGTGCAGGCACAGCCTCCCTACAGCAGGGCCCAGTGCCTCTTGCCAGGGCCCTTAGCCATTCCCAGGGCTGGTGGTATTGGCTTGGTGGCTCTCGGCCTTGAAATTCCCACTTCACCTCCCTCTTCCAGCTCTGCACGCTCCTCTTCCTTCCCCTTCCCCTGGCACCAGCCTTACCCCTTTTCCTTTTGTGAGAGAGCCAGCCCTGAATGGGGCTCCCTCCACCCCTGAACAGTTGAAATTCACCCTCCTTGCCCCACCCCACCCCCTTTACTGAGCACTGCAGCTGGGCTTTGTGTTGTTTTGGGGCAGGATGTGGGGGCGGGTGGAGGGGTTCAGGCCCCCTCCTCCACAGGGGAGAACAATGAGGCCGCTAGTCAGGGTGGTGGGGCAGAGGGAGTGGGTGGGGTGGGGGCCATGGAGGGACATCAGAGCCTCTGCGGCCCGGCCCCTGGAGGGACAGCTGAGTGATGAGGCCTGAGTCACATGCCCTGAGTGCTCCTTGAACTCCCGCTGCGTTCCTGTCGAGACACATCCAGAAATGCACAGGGTAAATATTTAGAGGTAATCATTTTTTTTCGGCACCTCGAGCCTCCTGCCTTGCTGAGAATGAGCCAGGGGTGGGACACCAGGGGGAGGAGTCCGATCTGGCCCAGCTTCTACAGCTTGGGTTTCTGTGGGTGCCGCCCTACGTTCCCCTGACACTGTCCAGTGTGCTCATGCACCTTCGCATTTCAGCCACAATCCGAGGCTAGTGGGGCCTGAAAACATCCTGAGGACCAAACCCTGGCTTAAAATCCATCAACAAGAAGGGCGCGGTGGCTCACTCCTGTAGTCCCAGCACTTTGGGAGGCTGAGGCAGGAGGATCACTTGAGGTCAGGAGTTCGAGACCAGCCTGGCCAACATGATGAACCCCATTTCTACTAAAAACACAAAAATAGTCAGGCGTGGTGGCAGGTGCCCATAATCCCAGCTACTCAGGAGGCTGAGGCAGGAGAATCACTTGAGCTCTGGAGGTGAAGCTTGCAGTGAGCCGAGATCATACCACTGTACTCCAGCCTGGGTGACAACAGTGAAACTCTGGGAAAAAAAAAATCCACCAACAAACTCTCTGGGTTCTGCCTCTCTCCCACCTGAAACTGTGGCCACAGCACACTACCTACAGCTTCTGCGGATCATGTTTCTAGACCTGTAACCCCAGAGGTGTTCTGCAGGGGAGCAGGGAGGGAACGGTAGATGAAAAGCAGGGCTGGGTGCAGCATGCCAGTTCCTTGGTTCTACCCTGCACGGAATGTCTTCCTTCCTTGGAGGACACGGAGTCCGGAGCCCAGGCTTTATCAAAGATAAAACATTTGAGACTAAACAGTCTTTTTATAGATTGGAACAGGACTCCCAAGCACACGCTCTCCCGGCTGTTCCCAGCCTGCCTTTCTGGGCACACACAGAAAGCACACGCATTTTTCGGGGGGAAATGGAGACACTGAGGTTTGAGGGCGACAGTGCATGTCTAGGGAAAGGAGAGAGCCTCAAGAAGGCTTGGGGGCAGTGCCCAGCTTGTGGTGGTCTGGTCTGAGCCCACCTCTGTACCCCCTCAGGGAAGGGGCAGGCAGAGACGAGAATCAGGCATTAGGAGTTTGAAGTAGGATGGAATGCAAATGTGTCAGGCACACACACGCAGAATCACACACACTTTTGCTCACCCAGGCACAAACTGTGAAGAAGATACCAACACAGGGGTATCCCTGTTGTGGGACCCACAGAGGAAGGTACCAACTCCTCTCTACTACTTTCCTCCTTCCATCTTTCCCTCGGGGTCCTTTGGGCAAGTGTCCCAGCCCCACAGGCCTGTGGAAAAGGCACCAGCCCCTCTCACACTGGCCTGTGGGACTGGGATACTTGCCCAAAGGACCCCGAGGGAAAGGTAGGAGGAGAAAAGCAAATATGCACCATGTCCGTACTATTTATTAGGCAGTCTGTAAGCATTAGCTCACTTAATCTTTACAAGCACCCTACCAGCTTGGTGCTGTCCTATTTTTATAGATGAGGTCAACTAGGGGCCCAGCGGTCAAGGGCCCAAGGTCTGATAGATAACTGCAGAGGAGAGATGTGACCTCGGGGCCTTTTGACTTCAAAGCTCAGTGCTCCTTTCTCTTTGTTTTCTTGAGTGTAAAATAGAGATAATGTTGGAAGCTAATTTAGGGATATTGTGAGAATAGAGGGAGGTTGTTTGGATAAAGGTTAGCTGGTGTCTGACACAGAGTGGGCCTGCAGTAAATGCCAGGGTAATTATTGTGATTATTTTGTGTGCAGGGCCTCTAAGAGGACAGTGACACTGAAACCACCCACAGGGTCTGTCAGATAATATGGGCTTAAGATGATCAAGGCTGTGGATCTGCAGAGGGACTGGGATCCTTACACCACTTGGGAATCTAGTGGTGTGCCAATTCTGTGATACGCCAAGGTGTCGTGTCCTCCAGGTGGACTAAGACAGTGGTCCCTAACCTATTTGGCACCAGGGACCAGTTTCATGGAAGATAATTTTTTTTCCACGGATGGGGGTGGAGTGTGGGGGATGGTTTCGGGATGAAACTGTTCCACCTCAGATCATCAGGCATTAGTTAGAGTCTCATAAGGAGCATGCAACCTAGACCCCTCGCATGCGCAGTTCACAGTAGGGTTCGCATTCCTATGAGAATCTTATGCTGCCTCGGCTGATCTGACAGGAGGTGGAGCTCAGGTGGGAATGCTCACCAGCCTGCTCACCTCCCTCTCTATGTTCTGCCTGGTTCCTAACAGACCAAAGCCTGGTTCCGGTCCACTGCTCCAGGGCTGGGGACCCCTGGACTAAGGGAAGCAAACAGGTAGAGCCTGGTAGACACCTCAAAGGGCAGTGAAATGCCACTAGCTCTGGGATTGAATCAGAGGATGGTCCCCCATGGGGAGCCTAGGGACAGTCGTACCAGTTCATGAATACTGAATGAGCCTGCTCCATAGATCGGAATGGCAGTGATCTCTGGGCCTCAGTTTCCCCACTGGTAAAAAGAGTGGGTGAGATATTATTTGTATTTGGCGATCCCTCCCTTCCTGCTCTGAAATTCTATGAATTTTACTCTAGTTCCTCCCTTTATAGGGAGGCCAGTTTCCTTCATAATCCCAATCACAGCCAGTCCCAGGGGAGTCTCACAAAGGAAGGGTGAAAGGTGGAGGGGAAAGTGGGAGACCATATAGAGAGAATCACCAAATGGCCCAGGAGGCCTGATTCCCAGCTTAGTTCTTGCTCTTAGAGAGAATGCAGCTGCTGTTGTCAGACTGGCTTTGGAGTCAGAATGGCCTGGTGGGCGGTACTGTGGGAGCCTCGGAGGTCCCTCGAGGGGGTTTGGCACCTGGACAGTGCCAGATGGCCCAAGTGGGGAGTTCACAGCTCCTTTTTCCATCTTCTTTCCACCAGGGACCTCAGCATGAACAACCTCACAGAGCTTCAGCCTGGCCTCTTCCACCACCTGCGCTTCTTGGAGGAGCTGTGAGTAGATGCTTTGCAGGGTGGGAGGCAAGCATGGGCTCTGTCTAATATCTCTGGAACCAGGGCTCCCCAGGAGGTGGGATGGAGAGAAGAGAAAAGGACTTGGGAAGCTAAGATGGTTCTTGACAGCAGGGTGTTCTTCAGCTGACACCTGCCCCAGGTGTCAATTGACATGCTGGACCACATGGCATGGGAAGTCTAGGATCTAGCTTTCATTCCTCTTTGAAACCAGCTCCTCTTTGCAGCATTCCCTCCTAAGGTGAATAGTCACACTTCTCCCTGGGAGTCATCTTTGACCTGCTGTCATCCCCCGTGTCCAGCCACCAGCCCCTCCCCAAGTCCTGGTGGTTCTTCTCTGGGATGTCTCTCACATCCACCCCGCTTCTCTAGTCCCACTGCTACTGCCCCAGATGTCCCCTCACATCTGGGGGTTGAACCAGCCTCCTAACTGACAGATGCCCTCTTTCCATTCTAAATTATTCTGCACACCTTCAGGATGCATCTCACCAGCTCAAAAGCCTTCTGTAGTTCCCCATGGCCTAAAGGATCCACTTCTCAGACCCTCCCGTACAGTAAAGGCCCATTTCCTCCACAAAGTCCTCCCTGGTGAATCCCTGCCCACAGTGGTCACTCTCAGGTTGGGATTCTTAAATCTGGTCTTATATGCTAGGGGCGCTCAAAAGTAAATCATCTCCTGGGTTAGAGTGACTGGACTGCCTGCTCTGGGAAGCCAGGTCATTCTGTCCCAATCCTTGCTTTCATCCTAGCTCTATATTTCCAACACCTCCTAGCCCTGTTTTTTCTAATTTTCACACCACATAGATCCTTGGGGCTCTAGAAATTTTGCTTAAACTTCTCAAATTGAGTGTTACAGCTCTTTTAGAATTTGTCTAGCTCTTTTAGAATTTAAATAAAAAATAATAAAGAAACTTCGCAAACTGTGAGTTCCTGGCCCTGAAAGCATTCACAATTTCACCTCTACCCTGGCCCCACTACTCCCCTAACAGACCTCCCCACCTCGACCCAGACAGTGCTCCCCAAGGATACAGTCAACCTGCCCCTGTTGGAGTTTTGACCCCCATGGCCATGGCTTGGTATCCAGACCAAGTACTTGTTGAACCCCCTCTGGTAGACAGGCAAGCTCAAGGTGCTCTGGGAGAAAACAAGATAAAAGCCTTCCTGCCACCCCCAGGGGATGTCCAGGTGAGGCTGAAGAGTAGTGTGGCCAGCAAGTCAGGAGGGGAGTGTGGCAGCTGTTGGCTCAGGCACCCAGGGCATTCTGTGTAAGGGAGTGGTTAGGGTTGGCCTGGCTGGTAGGCAGGAAAGCCTTCCTGGAGGAAGAAGATTAAACCAGTTTTCAAAGGAGATGGACAGGGTAAGAGGCAGTGGAGGGGCCTTTTAAGGGGGAGATGACCCAGCTTAGGTGGGAATGTAAAGCAAGAGCAAAGGCCAAGGAGATCAGGCAGGTGACATTGGACACGACCTGAGAACTTCAGGCTGACTTTCCATCTCCCACGATCTGAGAGGTCTGGACCCATTTTAGAGGCTCCACCTAAAGGACTTTTCCACGGCAAATACCCACCTACAGAACCCAAGCTAGGAGACCTCAGATGTCACGATGCCTTTCCACACAGCTTTTTTTAAAAACAATAAATGTCAAATAAAGAGACTTTTATTAGAGATACATGTTTTAAAAATAGTTCTGAGGTATGCCAGCACAATCTCCACAGCTACAAGCCTCTCGGTAGCAACTGATGCACATAATAATGTCCCTGGGGACTTTGGAGATCAGGCAGTGCCTTCTGAATCATCCACCATTAAATTCTGCTCAGTCAGGTTTCAGCATTGAGTGTATTTGCTCCTTTTAGAATTGGTGATTGCCCCTGACAAACATGGAAATGCTTAATTAGACCAGAATGTTAGATGAATTACAACACCCCATTTCCTAACCCTCCTGGATTAGTGAGGGTTAGTTGTGTAGTTTAGGGCCTGGAGAGACACAGATACACCCCCTGGTACTCATCCCTCCACTGATGACACCATATGATGCGGTCCAGCAGTTGAGAGCAGGCGGTGGGTAATCCAGGTTAGCACAGGAGAGGATGTGGGGAAACTGTGGCCGTGAGCCTTGAAATTAGTCAGGTCTGGGTGAGAACACCAGGCTCTGCCATGGACTGGTTCTGTGACCCCTAGGGGACGTGGTTGACTTCTCCTAGCCTCAGTTTCCTCATCTGAAATTTGGGGAAAATAATAGGCACTTTACAGGATTATTGTGAGAACTGAGGCAATGCATGTGAAGTATTAAACACATCGTAGATCTCAATAAATGGTAGTTTTTACCACTGCCCTCCCTTCCCCTATCTCAAGACACTTTCTTATGGAGGTCACCACCTCCCTGGGTTACCTGCCAACATTGCTGACCCTTGTCTCTGATTTCCAGGCGTCTCTCTGGGAACCATCTCTCACACATCCCAGGACAAGCATTCTCTGGTCTCTACAGCCTGAAAATCCTGTAAGTATAGGTACACCTCATTTTACATAGAGCTGCAGCACTGAGAATGGTGAGCAAATCAAAGTTTTAGAACCCAAGTCTTGGTTTATCATTGACTTGCTTGTTATTCCCTTATCTTCACTTTCAGTTTCAATTGTTATTTCCATTTCTTTGCTTCACCTTGTCTGTAACAAACTTTATGATTTGTAAATAAACATTTAATTGTACCTGCTACATTCAGCCACACTAAAAGGAAGTGAAACATTTTAAAAAAGTAAAGTGTATAATGACCATCGACATAGGTCTTTGTGGGGCTGAATTCAGTTACAGACCCACAGGTCTCTCCCCATGACCTCTAGCCCAAGGGAGGGATAAGACTGTTTCTGGAGAGGAGAAATCCAGGTGGCTTTTCTTTGGCTTTTCTTCCCCTTGCAACCCAACCTTAGTTTCTGTGGCTGCAGCACTGAGTTTCCATTCTGGCTGTAAACATATTCCCTCCTTCAGTCTTCATGTTGCTTCCTCCCTGCTCCTCCTTTACTTATTCCCTTTGAAGCAAAAGGAAAGGGAGAGTTGGAGAGGACCTTTTGTTATTCCGCCTAGCTTCCATTTACCATAAACTGATGGCCCATTTCAGAGAAAGGAAGGCTGAGACACAATCTCCTCAACTCATGACTCACCTTGTTCCAACTAAGACTGTCCTTCCCAAGCCTCCTCATATTCTTATGATGAGTGAAAGTAAGAGGAATTGGGAGGAAGTGGATGCATAGGGACTGAAGGTAGATAGGAGAGGTTCCCAGGGAGGGAGCGTTGCCACAGTGTCTGGTTTGGGAAGAAAAGGAGGATATTAGGGACTGATGCTGGAGCAACAGAATGAGCATTTGGGGCTTCCCTAAAGTGGTGAGTCATTCCCAACTCTGCTACTCCCTTACCCCGACTTGACTTGCAGGTCTCCTTTGTACAGTTGAGCAGGTTGTTCATTGCACCAGAGCATCTGGTTAAGGAAGTGAGAAGGGGCTGAATCCCAGTCCTGTGCCCTGGCTTGGGCTGCATTCACCCAGAAAGGGATATCTTTTAAAAATGTACTCAGAGTTGCTGATGGGTTAGTGGTGGTCCTGCCCCCCATGGCCCATGAGCTCCAGGCTTCCAGCTGGTCAAGGTCAACACTCCACATCTAAGCACTTTCTCCTTTCCCTGTGTTGTTCATCTCTGGCCCCTCTGCCTGTGAATCTCTGACTCCCAGGGCTCTCTGGTCTCTATCCTTCCCTTACTCTCTGCTCTGTCCTTGGGTCTCTCCTGTTGTCACCAGCCTCAGTCTCCTTGTCTCCCCCTTCTCCTTCTCTGTCTCAGACCTTGATCTCCCTCTCCCTGCCCCACTGTTCTCTGCCTCTCAGTTCTGCTTCTTCCTGTCTCCTCTCTGTGTCTCTCTCCCCATAAACATCTCTGCCCTGGGGAGCAGGGGAGGTGTTCTGAAACAGACACACAGTGCAGGCGGCCTACTTGGTGGTGTGTCTGTGCCCAGTGGCAGGCTCAGACCTGCAGCCTGGATTAGAGAGCAGGGCTCTGTTTACTGGGCCTTCAGAAGATGTAAGACTCACGTCCCATTCCTAAGACTCTGGCTTAGAGATGAGCCTCCTCTTTCTTCTTTGCCTGCATTAGGCAATAAATCAAAGCTTCAGAGAAACCACAGGCCTCCCGCCCCCCTTTCTGCAAATGGCACCCTTGGCTCAGTGAATAGGGCAGCAGGGGGAGGTTGTAGGCAGGAGTTGAGCGGGAGCTGAGGACAGCCAGGTCCGCTCCCCACTTTGCCATTGAGCCCCATTTTGCCCCATCCTCAAAGATCACCTGGTCCCCCAAAGCCTTTGTGTCAGTCCTTGGCCTACAGAACCTCTCTACCTTAGGGATCGGTTGGGTGGTCTTGGGGAATGATCCTCTTACATGCTTCAAAGCAGAAGATTCCACCTGCATCCTAGGCACGAATTACTTTCTGATGTCTGATGTCAATTTCCCTTGTATTTCCTTCCATTGCTTGCTTTTCAGAGTTGCGAGAAAAATAGAGCAGTAGCACCATGATAATGACAACCTATTTTTGTACCAGGAGACGGTCACCTTAGCTGCTCCCCAGTCTTCTCTGGGCCTGGGACCCTTATCTGAGTGGCCTCTTCTTATTTCAGAGGCTGGGCTCTCCCTGTGGGACACTCTGCCTTGGTCCTCTCCCGAGACAAAGGATTAAATAAAGAGGATTCCCTCTCTGGTCCTTTCTTAAATGACTGTGGCAGAAGCCCTCTCTCATGTCTTTCCCACACCCCCCCCCCCACACCCCCACCCATCCCTGCCTGACCTGGAGATATTACTCTTAAGATCTTCTTCTTCTTCTGAGAGTTCTCTAAGTCTTCAACCCACAGGCTCTGGCAAGGCTCAGATCAAGAGAGTCAGCTACTGCAGGGAACTTTCAGTCTCACATCACTATCTCTGTCCTGTAGAGCTGGCAAGGCCCAGACGCTAGTCTTAACCATCACTAGTCTCACCATCCTGGCTCAGCACTGGAGCTGTGCTAAGGGAAGCCACGGCTCCCTCTGCCCTAGGCATGTCGGAAAATGCCTGAGCCTCTGAGGGGTCCTGTCCTGCCTGTTTTTACACAGGGGCAGCTTTGGCCAGAGCTCCTGCATCTTGACCTATGGCCTAAGGGTGTGGGCATGCGTGTGTGCATGTGTGTGTCAGGCTTCTCCAGTCTTTATCTCGAAAGTTTCCTGTCTCGTCTCCATCACAGGTTTCTCTCCCCAGAGCTGGCCTCCCAGAGAGCTGGGTGAGGCCTGAGGCTTGGTCATCTTCCCACCTCTGCAGACTAGCTCCTCCCTCCTTATGCCAGATTGGCCTGACATAAGATGGCCTGGCATTTAGAAAGACTCCTGCTGGGCTTCAGTTGCTTCTTACCAGGCCCAGATCTGGGAAACTGGGGTAACAGTCTGAGGACCTGCCTCCCGTCCTGCCGTCAAGAGACTGGGCAGATTTTCCCAGGTGCCTTGCTCCTGGATTGAGTCCCAAATCCCTGTAAGTCTGTGACTGGATTCTTAGCCCATGCCATCTTGATAAAGACTAAGGCTCTTAGAAGGCAGCTCCTGCTTCCTGAGCTGGGGCCCATCCCATGTGAAACCCTGGCTCCAGGCCATAGAGGAGTGGTTGGGAGTTAGCATCTCCGGGACCCATCCCGGAGGAAATCTCCCTGAGCCGACCTCTAGTGTAGCCCTTTTCATCCTGTATGGAGCTGTCTTCAGTTGACATTAACTGTGTTTACTCTGTGCCTGGCTAGGCGGTGACCATGCCTGGCTGAGTCTGGGCTCTATTAGTGTCGATGAACTGAATTGAACTGACCCACGAAGGGACATGCTAGTCATTTAGGAGTGCTGGGCTCTGTCTGAGCCTCACCAACCTGGCTCGGGGGAGAAGGCTGCCCCCTCTGAGTCACCCCTGTACATGAGGCAAGGCCTGCTGCCCTCATCCTTTCAAGGGACTGGATGACAGGAAGTGGATCTAGCTCTGTGGATCTCATGTGCTGTCAGAAGCCTTGAGGTCAGACTCAGAGCCTCACCAGATCCCAGAACAGATGTTAAGGAGGATCTCAGATTTCCTCTCTCTGAGCCTCCGTTTTCTCACCTTTTAAAGTGGAGGAGTCAGAATAAAATTTCCAACATTTTTAGCTATGGAAACTTGAAACAGATTCTTTGTAGTTCATACACTTGATGATCGGTGTTCACACTCATACGTGTGATGTGCCACCCTTGGACCTTGTTACGACATCAGCACATTACCCCTCTACATGAATTTTTATTTTTTTTTTTAAAGGAAACTTAAAATCAAAAGCATTTTGCGGGCTGGGTGTGGTGGCTCATGCCTGTAATCTCAGCACTCTGGGAGGCCAAGGCAGGTGGATAACCTGAGGTCAGAAGTTCAAGACCAGTCTGACCAACATGGTGAAACCCCGTCTCTACTAAAAATACAAAATTAGGAGGTCGTGGTGGCGCACACCTGTAATCCCAGCTACTTAGGAGGCTGAGGCAGGAGAATCACTTGAGTCCAGGAGGTGGAGGTTGCAGTGAGCAACCTCCTTGAGAGTTGCACCATTGCACTCCAGACTGGACAATAAGAGCAAAATGCCATCTCAAAAAAAAAAAAAAAAAAAAAGAAAAAGCATTTTGTGCAGACCTCCCAATACATAAAACAGATGAATGAGGTCTCTGGTTAAAGTGAGTAAAGAAGGTGGTACACTCCAGGCTGCATCTTACCTACCCACCCCATAACCCCCAAGCACTTCTGCAGAACTAAAGGAGCCTTTGGAAACCACTGATGGATCACCTCTTTTATACTTTTTGGATATGACACTCATGGTTCCTGCCCCCAAATGCCTCTCTGGCCAGAGAGATGCTTCACACGTGTGAGGGGAGGAGTGCTGAGGACTAGACTTCTACTGGACCAACGGCTGCATGTTAGAGTCAGCTGGGAGCTTGCAAAACTACTGATGCCTCATATTCCTTCCCCAGAGACTTTGCCCCAGAGATTTAACTGGGCTTCAGTGTGACCTGGGCATTGGGATTTTAAAAATCATCCCAGAGGTCAGGTGCAGTGGTTCATGCCTGTAATCCCAGGACTGTGGAGGGCTGAGGCAGGAGGATTGCTTGAACCCAGGAGTTTGAGACCAGCCTGGGCAACAAATCAAGACCCCATCTCTACAAAAAAATGTTAAAACCTTGTCTGTTGATTCTGATGTACAACCAGGGCTAAGAACTGCTGGATTAGATAGACTGCCTCTCCATATAGAACCAGGGCTAGAAAAAGAAGTAGGAAAATATCGTCACAAAAGCATTGGCCTGAGAGACAGGACTTGAGTCCTAGTCCTGATTCTGCCATTAATTTGCTTTGTAACTTAGGGCAAGTTACCTTCTCTCCCTGAGCCTTCACCTCCTCATCCTGGAAAACAAAGGGCTGTTTCCTTCCAACCTTTATAACCCAGTTGTAGCTCAATAAAAGAATGATGGCTGGGAAATGAGAACAGGAACATCAAGGGAAATGGGTCAGGGCCAAAGCCGACTGCCATGCTGACCTCCAGTTTGATGGGTGTTGATTCCATGAATAAAAGGACTTTCTGATAATCAGACTGTCTGGCATAGGATGAGTTGTCTCAGGGAGACAATGAGTTCCCTGACACTAGAAGGAAAATTAAGTGCCCTGAGATGTTACAGTGTCTGTATTGGGAGGAGGTACAATTCAGAAACCTTAAAGATCTTTCTAGATCTCTCTCTGGGATTTGACAAAGGAAAGGATGGAGGAATCTTAGGAGGTGATGTGGGTAGAGATGCACTGAGGGGCCCCTTGGAGCTTGGGACTCACCTGTGCAGTGACCAGGTGTAGCCTCCTGGGCCCCTGGAGGGGTGGGGCCTGTGAAGAGACATGAGCAGCCTGCAACCCCCTGTTTTCTCAGCCATCATTTCTCTTGTATCCTTGCTCCAAGCACCCTCAGGATTCTGCATGAGAATCAAGGCAGGCCCCTGAGATGGGAAGCAAAGGCCCACCCTTTAGATGAAAGAAGTCAGGATGGCTGGGAGGGTAGAAACACTAAGCAGCGCAGAGGGCAGGAAATGTCCTGGATGGAATGTTACCACTGAGTGAGGCTTTATGCACCTTCTGGCAGCCTCTTCCTTTGAAAGATGAAGGAATCAAGGTCCAGAGAGGGGAGAGGAAGTGACTTACTCAAGTCATCCAGTAAATGGTAATACTGAAACCAGATACTAATAATGATAATTGATAGTATCAGTGAATGTGCTATTGAACTTGTCTCTGTGTGAGACACTGCCATTGAGGGCTTTACAGGGGTGATTTTATTTGATCCACACAATCAGTGCATGAGGTCAGTATCATCCCCAACTTATAGATGAGAAAAGAGAAAACTAAGGCCCGCGGTGCTTAAGTAGCTTGCACACTATCACACAGCTAGAAAGCAACAGAGCTAGGACGTGGATCACGGCTGTCTGACTTCAGAGTCTGCACCTGTGACAACTATACTGTAAGGAAGCCCAAGAGACACAGGTTTAAATTCCAACCCTGAAGCAAAACTCTGTCTGGAAAGGCCCCTCTGGCATTGGGTGGAGCCTGGATTGAAGGGGCCACTGGAGGCCAACAGACCTTCAGGAACACAGAGTTTGCATGGAAAGGGGCTGAGCCTTCCAGCTGCTCACAGCCCTGGGCTCTGCCCCTTCCTGCAGCCAGGCCCTTCCCCTGTGTGGCCCTTGCCCCTTCCCCAC
This sequence comes from Pongo abelii, assembly GCF_028885655.2. Classification (NCBI taxonomy): domain Eukaryota; kingdom Metazoa; phylum Chordata; class Mammalia; order Primates; family Hominidae; genus Pongo; species Pongo abelii. Next base: position 47,330,557 of record NC_071985.2, on the reverse strand, counting down.
CCCTTGGGGTGGCAAGGAGGAACCCAATCCCAGGGGTCCCCAAAGTCTTTGTTCTTTGTTCTCCCTTCTGTAGCCTTGCCTCTATGAAGGGCTCCTCCTATCCCCACCCATTCCCACAGTGAGCTCAGCATTCTTTTGTTCTTGTGATGCTGAGGTTGGGTTCATATCTGAGATTTTCACATACCCGTAAGAGGAGTTTAAGAGAGATGACATGTGACTCTGACCAGGACGTCACATAGGAGGCATGGAAAACGACTCAGGCTCATCATCTTACTGCTCAGCATTTTCTGGCCATTGCTGTATCCCACCACTATGATAGACGCTGTAGTGTAATGGTTAAGTGTCTAGACTCTGGACCCAAACCTTCTAGGTTCAAAGCCCAGCTCTGTCAGTTAGCAGTTGTGTGCACCCTAATCATGAGGATGATAATAATTCCTATCTGCTGGAGTTGTAACAAGGGTGAGTTTTAATTAATACAAGTTCTAAGACCAGGACCTGGCACATTAGCCATTCATATTATTAAACTAAAGGACCAGAAATTGGGCTACTCTTCCTGAAGCGTGGAATTACCTGAATGATTGTGCGCCAAGGCTTCCCCCTCTGAAAGATGGATGGATACACCATAAAGGGGTAACTGAGTCTCCTAGGGTAGGGCTCACTCACTGTGCCCAGGGCAGTTAGCAACTTCCTCCCTTCCTGCTTCCCCAGCTCTTCCATGAACTCCCTGTGTGCTCTCCTTCTCATTTCTGGATCTAAAGGCGTGGAGGGTTTTCCTCCCATGTCTTTACCCAGTTCCTCCTTTTGCTCAGGGCTCTGTGCCTCAGGGGACTCCCTGCACTTTCGAGTGCTATCCTCAAAACTTTCTAAGACCACTCTGATGCCTGGGGTTGGCTAGAGTCAGCAGTGCCACCTGGAGTGGCGCCCCAGGCCCTATTTCTCCCCTTGTACATGCTCTCTGACCCTCTACCCTACACATGGGGTTCCCAGGTGCCCTGAGGAGCTCCAGGACTCCTGCCTATGGAGTCGTCGTGGGGTTTTGGGGCTTGGGTCCTGGTCCCCAGAGGACAGCTAGTGAGCAGATCATTTTCATTGGCTGGCACAGCACTTCTTTGAGGGACTAGGAGAGATTGGGCCATGAGAACAGTGCAGATACACTCATCTGGGGTACTTCGAATTGTTCCTATAGACAAAGGCTGAAAAAAATGTATTTGCCTGGGGCCCTGACACCCTAAGGACAGCCTTACCCTCATCACATCCTCCCCTTCCACAAAGAAACCTTTAGCCTTTCAGATGAATAGACACGGAAACTGACAACCTACATTTTCCCACATCCTTCCTGACCAAACTTTAACAAAATCCCAAGTACTCTGACTTCAGAATGTCTTCTCTCCTTCCTCTCCATGGTCTTCTTCACCCCTGCCTCCTCCTAGGGTCCCTTCTGAGATGCTCTCCCTGAACAGTGGGCCTCCCTGCCCCGTGTACAACCCCCCAGGGACCTCAGCAGCCTCTGAATCTGCACTAACAAGGCAGGGGAGCTGGACCAGACTCTCTCTGGGGCTCTGAGGCTGGGGTGAGAAGGAGGGGTCTGGCTTGGGGCTGGGGGTTCAAGGGAGGAGTCAGCACCCTCCAGCCAGCTCTGCATGCCATGTGGGTCCTTAAAGCCCTTTCTCTTCTCCCGTAGGATGCTGCAGAACAATCAGCTGGGAGGAATCCCCGCAGAGGCGCTGTGGGAGCTGCCGAGCCTGCAGTCGCTGTGAGTCATTAGAGGGCCAGTCTGGGAGTCACCAGCTTCCTGGGGCCTGAGTCACAGCCCAGGGCCCCCTGCCTCAGCTTTCCCTTCCCTCTGCAGGCACCTCCTCTCCCCGTCCACGTTCCAGACAGCATGCTGCTCTTGGCTTTGGTTTCTCCGGGGTTTTCTGTTGTCATCAGTGTGTGGATGTGTACACTCCTATGTGTATTTCAGGAAAAGAGGGCTCCCACGCCCCACTGGGGGACTGTGGGAATGGGACCTCCCTAGGTGAGGCCACCAGGCCAGCGGTCCTGGGGCGACTTGCGTTCTGCCATTGGAGCCTGGGGTTAGGGGTGGAGACTGCCGTCCAAAAGAAGCATCAGGAAGGGGCTGTCTCCTCTACCTAGCCTGCTTTTGCCCCTGGGCTCTGTTGTGGGTGGGAAGGAGGCTAGGCTCAGATACTCATTTTCTCTACTTGGGGGTGGGACTGCCCACAGGGACTCACAGGCCACCCATAACAGATCCCTCCCTCCAAGGAACCCTGTAGTTCCCTTCTTGTCCAGCAGGGGCATCGTGGAAGCCAGACCCAGCCTGAGGGTGGAAGCGGGAGCAGGTGCTCCAGGGTGATGTAACCCAGCCCAGTGGGAGCCGCTGGGCTTCATCCACATAGTGCACAGCCCAAGGCGTGGAACACAGTAGGTGCCTCATACATGCTTGAAGAACCTAACTTAATTATCAGGTACAACTTCATCCGATGGGAGAGTGAAGAGATATTTTGGGAGAAGTCAAAGTTGGGGGGCAAGATTTGGGCACAACAGTTAGCTAGTGGGGGAAACTGAGTCATAGTGCGCATGCAGTGTGTCCGGACAAAGGCCTCTCATATTCTCCGCCTTTGGCGCTGTTCAGTCTGTGGATGTGGAAGTCAGACAACTTCTGACTTCTCCTTGGGTGGAAGGGGAAACGAGGTGGGAAAAGGTGACTTTCCTTCCCACGACTGATATTTAGGCCCCATTCCACCTTACGCGGAGGGCCAGCTGTGGGGGTCCTGGCTAGCAGCTGTGCCACACCCACCCGTGGTGAGGGCTTTCCTCTCCTACTCCTTCCCTGGGTGCCCTCTACCCTCCTGCCTCTATGTCTGGTCCCTGGCACCCCTCAGCTGCTCGATCGATCGGCCCCAGTGGCAGAACCTGTCTCCCCGCACTCTCTCAACTTCTGCCCCCACTTCCCAATGAGTGCTGGGCGTCTGGCCCCAGCCCTCTGCTCTCCCTCCATCCAGCCTCACCCCTGGACAGGGCCAGGCAACCCAGTGTGCCCCTAGAGGCCAAGGTCGGAAGACCAGAGGCCAGGCAAGCCTGTGCTTGCTCCCCACCCGCAGGCGCAGACTAAACATTTGCCTAGGGCACCAGCACAGCAGGGACAGCCAAAAATAAGGGAGGAGGAGTGAGGAGAATTTGACATTTCATCCACAGCCTCAAACAGGACTTCATAGGGGAAAAAAATTAGACTTTCACTAGACTTCTTCACACTTTTAAGGTTGTTAATTAAGTTTACTTTTTTTTAAAAAAAATCGTGAATCACATATTCTGAGTTCTTGGGGCTTCTAAAGGTCTTGCTTTCGGACTAGGTATGGAGCTTTTGGGCAATGCAGACAATTTTCCTTACACTTTCTGGGAAGTGGGCAGCCCTTGTGGCTGGGAGAACCAGACCATTAGCTTCCACTTTCAGCCCCATTATTCTCCTTTGCCTGGGTTAACAGGGCAGGGGACAGAGGTCAAGTCCCCCACTCCTCCAGTTATAAGGCAGATGAGTAGATTTTGCTTTTTGCAGTCCTGCAAGAAGAGCACTGGCCTGTGTGACAGAAAATGTGGCTTCAAGTCCTGGCTCTGATCTTGACTACTGTGTCATTTACCCTCTCTGCACCTCAGTTTCTCTATCTTCAAGGTGGGGATAATTATCTTCCCTGCCTCACAGGGTGTTGGGAAGATCAAATATATAGTCAATGTGAGGGGGATTTGCAAAAAAAAAAAAAAAAGACTTCACATAGCTATAATATATGATGATGTTATTGTGAGATTGTTCATCTAACCAGTCATTGATCCTCCGCCGTTTTTTTGTTTTGTTTTGTTTTGTTTTTTTTGAGAAAGGATCTGGCTCTGTCACCCAGGCTGGAGTGCAGTGACCTGATCTCAACTCACTGCAACCTCCACCTCCTAGGCTCAAGCCACCCTCCCACCTTAGCCTCCGGAATAGCTGGGACTACAGGCGTGCACTACCATGCCCAACTAATTTTTGTATTTTTTTGTAGATATGGGGTTTTGGTTTTGCCATGTTGTCCAGGCTGGTCTCGAACTCCTGAGCCCAAGCAATCCACCTACCTCGGTCTCCCCTCCCACAGTTCTGGGATTACAGGAATAAGCCACTGTGCCCAGCCTGATCCTTTTTTTTTTTTTTAAGACAGAGTTTTGCTCTGTCGCCCAGGCTGGAGTGCCGTGGTGCGATCTCAGCGCACTGCAACCTCCGCCTCCTGGGTTCAAGAGATTCTCCTGCCTCAGCCTCCCAAGTAGCTGGTACTACAGGCGTGGGCCACCACGCCCGGCTAATTTTTATATTTTTAGTAGAGACGGGGTTTCACCATATTGGCCAGGCTGGTCTCAAACTCCTGACCTCGTGATTCACCTGCGTCGGCCTCCCAAAGTGCTGGGATTACAGGTGTGAGCCATGGCGCCCAGCTCCATTTTTTTTTTTGAACAAAAATTTTTCAGGTGGCAGAACCAGAGTTGAGCCTTTAAAGACTAGTATAAATCAGGTGAAGAGGCGGGGAATGACGTTTCAGAGAGAGGAAACAGCACACGCTGCAAAGGCACAAAGTTAAGAAAGAACCTGAAAGGTTCTTGTATCGGTTGGAATCCTAAGAGCTCCCCAACAGCTAACACGAGGCGGTGTGTTTTAACAAGAGCCTGGGTGCCGGCGGGCTGAGGCTAAAATGGCGTCAGCCCCCAAAATGGCGTCAGCCCCAAGTGAGGACGGGGCAGGGGTTTTATTGTCTTCTGTAAAAAAGGGGCGGCTCAGTCTGACGTAGCTGCTACGTGGTACCCGGATGGCCTCTTTCTCGATCTTCAGGGGTAGGTGTCTTCCGACCAGGGTAGGTGTCTTCTTGCCGGCTCTTTTCCTGCTTTTCCTATCTTGCTGGAGCACGCTGCTGGCGCCAAGTAGCCCGGCGCTTGGCGACTGGGCCTGGGAAGGGAGGAGTTACTCATCCCTTCGAGCTTTCAGGCCCCGGGGAGAATCTTTCAGAACCAAGTAAATTCTGAAGAATTTGTAAGGAAGTGAGTTTGGCTGGCTGAACGTGTGTGTGTGTGTGTGTGTGTGTGTTGGGGGACTGGTGGGAAGGGCAGTAGTGGGGAAAGATCTGGAGTTAGAAGTGGTCATACCTGAAAAGTAGGCAGGACCTTGCTAAGGATTTGGACTTTATTCTTAAGACAGCAGGGAGCCATGGGAGGGCTTTTAGCAGGAAAGCAAGGTGATAGGGTTTGTGTCTTTGAAAAGTTACTTTGGCAGCAGTTATAGGGGGCAGTCTGAAGGTGGGGAAGTCAGTGAAGAGGCTCCTAAACCAAGGCAGCATGTTAGTGGCCAAAGGAAAGACAGACAGGGGCATTGGTGAAAGGAGAAGCAGACAAACTAGAAATATCTAGAAGTCATGCCAGTGAGACTCTGGAGTTAAATTGTTTGGGTTCACCTCTCAGCTTCTTCACTTACTCACTTACTGCCTATAAGACCCTGGGCAGACTACTTACCTTCTGCGTTTCCATTTCTTCATCAGTAAAATGGAAGCAATAATAGTATCTGTGTATCTCAACAGCATAGAGTGAAATGATTTGATATACGTAAAAGAATTAGAACAGCACCTTTTGTTGCTACTTTTACAATGATCATTAGTAGTAGTAATGCTGACTGGATGTGGGAGCTGAGGGAGAGGAGAAGTTCAGCAGACACCCAGTTCTTGGGCTTTGACATCAGGGTGTACCATCAGCAAGAGTCTGGCACGTGGTAAGAGCTTATTAAGAACATGCAGGCTGGGCGCAGTGGCTCACGCCTGTAATCCCAGCCCTTTGGGAGGCTGAGGCAGGTGGATCACCGGAGCTCAGGAGTTCAAGACCAGCCTGGCAAACATGGCAAAACCCCGTCTCTACTAAAAATTCAAAAAATTAGCCGGGCGTGGTGGTGGGTGCCTGTAATCCCAGCTACTTGAGAGGCTGAGGCACGAAAATTGCTTGAACCTGGGAGGCAGAGGTTGCAGTGAGCTGAGATTGTGCCACTGTACTCCAGTCTGGGCAACAGAGCAAGACTCCATCTCAGAAAAAAAAAAAAAAAAAAAAAGATATGAAAGAACGAATGAACCGCAGAAGGTGAGTGCTCTGGGGAGGGTGCAGGGAAAGGGGATGTGCTGAGGCCCCTCTGGGACATGTTGAGTTTGTGGTGCCTGCAGGCAGGATGACCAAGTATCCTAGAGAACCTGGAAAGTTGGTCAGTTGACCTGCAGGACATCAGTGTGTGTGTGTGTGTGTTGGTGGGAAGAGGGGAGGTCTGTAATCCAGCTCAAAGATTCTGTATGTAGGTATTATGTTCTAATTGTTTGGAAATTGGGACATTCAGGGAGAGACCGCCTCAGGCCCCACAGTAAGGTGCTGCTCTGTCTTATTCAGGTCTTTCCGTCTTAGATAGTGACAGTAAAAGCAGGCCCAGGTGGCTAGGCTGAAAGGAGACAGTGGGAAAAAATGACAATTTTTTGGACTTCCCTGTGTGCCAACAGGGACCCATCATTCCATACCTCTGACCTTCCTCCAAGGGACTGTCGTGCCCCCAGACTAATGCCCAAGGCCAGGCTAAAGCTCCCCTAAAGCTACATGAGATGTTCTATGTATATGGTCTGATTTATTCCTCACAGAAACCCCTCTCTAATAATCGCCGTCTCTGTTATCAGATGAAGAAATAGAGGCAGACAAGTTCAGGGCCTCTTCCAAGGTCAGAGCTGGTGAGTGGGCATGGCAAGCCTACACCCAGTTGTTGGACTCCAAAGGCTACAAGGGAAGCCGCCTTTTGATGGCTGTCATTGGGTGACCCTCCCTGCTTCCCAAGGTGTACCAGCAAATGGAAATGTCTTTCTTGCTGGAAATCAACGGATCAGGGAAGTATGTAGAGGATGCACCCCCTGCCCGTGCCCCTCCTGGGGTGATGTGTTCCCAGAGCAGACCAAGCCCACTTAGGAACCTGAGCAAACTCTTGTGGACATTCCTGGAGCCTCAGGGAAGGTTCAGTCTTGTGGTTCGCTTTCTACCAGCTAGAACCAGATGGGGGCACAGTAAGAGGTAGGTTTGTGTGAGTGAGGAGTGGGGCTAGGGCTAGGGAATGGGGGCCAGCCAGGCATTCTAGGCCCAGGGACCCAGCTGAATGTGGTGCACAAACTGTTTGGCTTGGCACCTGGGCAGGCAGCACCCAGCTCCACAACACCCTCCTCCTTGGATACACTTGCTTCCTCCCTGACCAGTGTGGGAGGGGGGAGAATGGCCATGCCAGACATGTCATGCCAGGCTTGAGTCAAGGCCAAGAGAAACCACGGGAAGCCAGCAGAGCCTGGGGGAAAATAGAAACTGGGCGGGGATGAGGCAGGGCAATGGGGAGACAGCATGGCAAAGCAGAAGAAGTGGGGGCTGCGCTGGTCTGGGTCCTGGGGAGCTCCGGCGGGCTGGTCCCAGGAGAAGAGTTGGAAAAGCACAGTGGCAAGACTAAAGGGGAGAAAACAGCCAAACAGCCCAAACCTGGATACTCTAGTGGGGAAATGCATAATGCGAAGGACAGCCACATGAAACTAGCAAACATTGTCTAGAGCCGGGGAAATGAATCAAGAGCAGTATCAGACTCCAAACTGAAACCCAAGGCAGAGCTACCCCAACCCTCTCAGCCCAAGCCAGCCAATCCAAAACAAATTGGTTGCCTGCTGAGAGGAAAAAGGTGGAGCAGCCAGGGTGGATAGATGATGTGCTGGTGTGCTCGTGGGCCGGGGAAGGCAGCTGGGTTCAGGTGACGTGGGAAGGTGGAGTGGCTCCCTCTTAGCACATTTCAATATGCTAAGCACATTCATATATCTCATTTAATCCCCAAAGCCCTGTAAAATAGTGGTTCTTATTCCCATTTTATAGATGAGGCAACTAAAACCCAGAGAAGTTAAGCAACTTGCCTGAGGTCACACAGCTAGGATGTAACAGAGCTGGGACTTTAGTTTAGCTCCAACTCCAAAGTACCAGGTTCTTAACCCCTATCCTTTAGTACATCCTCTAAAGCTATAATCTTTAGGATCCAGAGACTTGGGTTCAAGTCCTAGCTCTATCACTAGCTATGAGGCCATGGCAAGTCACTTCCTCTCTCTGAGCCCAAGGTTCTCTGTCTCTAAAATGAGAGTCCGGTGGGATGATTGGCAGACAGATGTCCCAAGTGAATATCATGCATAGAGGTACAGGAACTTCCTAATGGGGTTACTGGCTCTGCTCTTGAATTGTTTATGCTTACTGGGTGCTTGCCCTCTCTGGATCTCAGTTTCCCTTACTGTGCAATGGAAAGTATCTTTCTGGAACCCTTCCAGTCTCCTGGGAATGCTGTGAGTTGAGATGAGGAGGAAAGACCTGAGCTGCTCCAGGAGAAAATGGCTGAACCATTTTGTCCAGCGTTGGAGGTCTTAGGAGAGTTTGGCAGTGTTCCCAGGGAGAGCCAAAAGCAAGGGACCTCTGGGCAGGCCCCCCTCATCTCATGCCTCTGATCGCCCTCCGAAGGACTGTTGTACCCCCAGACTAATGCCCAAGGGCAGGCGAACAACAATAACCAACACTTAGATGGCACTTTCCATGTGCAAGTCATTGCACTTATTCTCTCACTTAACCCTCACGGTGCTCCTCTGGGATGGCTACTGCTAGATGTCTTGTCATCCCCATTTTATAGATGAGCAAACTGAGGCACAGAGCCACAAAGTGACTTATAGCAGAGCCTGGGTCACAAGTCAAGCAGCCTGGCCCAGAGTCCACGCATTTAACCATGGTGCTGGGCTGCCTCTCAAGAGCAATTCTGAGGGGGCTGAATGAGATGACAAACCTTGGGAAGTGGCCCGTCAGTGGGGCTCGGGAACCGTGGTATTTCCAGGGCACCTGCTCCCAGAGCTGACCTTGGGTTGTGAGCTCTGCTGGGGCATGCCTGGGGCTCCTGGATTGCCCTATTTCTGTCATTACCCTAGGTATTCTAGAGTTAAGGGGAGCCTGGGTTGAGGGGTTGGTTCTGGCTACCTGGGGAGGTAGGGGATGTGAACACTGTGGTATCAGCATTGAGCCCTGGAGACCCTTGGCCTTGATCAGCACCCCCAAAGAGTCCACAAGAGAACGCCTGAGGCTGGTCATGCCTAATAACCATCTTCTTATGAAGAGCATTAAGACATTTCTAGGAGCTTTTCACCAGTAGTGGCTCTTCTATCTTCCCTTGTGAGGAGTAGCAATGCAATTATAGCCCCATTTTACAGACAGACCTGCAGGGGAGGTGTAGAGCAGGAGGTGACTTGCCTGGGATTCCCCAGTGGGTTAGAGATGAAGCCAGGATGGAGCTGAGGAGGATCTTGTGGTGACAGGAGAAGGGCCCAACCATGACTGACCTTACCACTCACACTGACCTTACCACTCACACAGCCTCCTGGAAGCAAATCTTCAAGAGGGCCCAAGTGGGAGGCCTGGGTGATTCCGAGAGAAGGAGCCAGTTGTGCATGAAATTGGGGATTTTTCTCAAGGAGTCATTTTCTTGAGTCTCCTGAGCACTGAGGAAAGGAGGAAGACATCATGGGGTTGGTGGTGGGGGAAGGCGACTACAAGGAAATTGTCCTTGGGTGAAGGACTAAAGATGAGAATAAAAAACAAAGTCTTTTTTGTTTGTTTGTTTGTTTTTGTTGTTGTTGTTTGTTTTGAGACAGAGTCTCGCTCTGTCACCCAGGCTGGAGTGCAGTAGTGCAATCTCGGCTCACTGCAACCTTCCACCTGCTGGGTTCGAGCAATTCTCCTGCCTCAGCCTCCCAAGTAGCTGGGGCTACAGGTGCGTTCCACCATGCCCAGCTAATTTTTTGTATTTTTTTATTTTATTTTTTATTTTTTGTATTTTTAGTAGAGATGGGGTTTCACCATGGTGGCCAGGCTGGTCTCGAACTCCTGACCTCATAATTCACCTGCCTTGGCCTCCCAAAGTGCTGGGATTACAGGCTTGAGCCACCATGCCCAGCCTAGTCACCTGTGTCTTAAGCCCTCCAGATGATTCTGACACACACTGAAAATTAAGGACCACTGTTATAGAAGAAAAGGATGTGGTATTGCTATGCTAGGGCTGCCTTAATGAAACATCAAAAACTGGGCGGCTTAAAACAACTGAAATGCATTCACTCATAGTTCTGAGGCCAGAAGTTCTAAACCAAGGTGTCAGCAGGGCTGCGGTACCTCTGAGGGTGCTAGGGGTGAGTACTTCTTTGCCTCTTCCAGCTTCCGGTGGCTGCTGGCGTTCCCTGTGGCTGCATCACTCCAGTCTCTGCCTTCTGCCTTCACGTAGCTTTCTCCTCTTTCTTTGTGTCTCTCTATGGTCTCTGATAAGGATACTTATCATTGGATTTAGGGCCCACCTGGATCATCCTGATCATCTCACCCCAAGATCCTTAATACATTTGCAAAGGCCCCTTTTCTAAATAAGGTCCCATTTACAGGTTCTGGGAGTTGTATATCTTCTGGGGCCTCCATTTCACCCACTACAAGGGGAGGAGGGAAAGTGGGCCTGGACCCTGTGAGAGAGCACTTGGGGGTAAGAAGCTGAAGCTAGAGTCAGGAAAAAGAAAACAGGAGGGTTAGAGTGGGCAGTAGTAGTGAGCCGGCTGTGCCCACCGTGGGAGCATCTGGCCAAATGAGGCCCAGAGCTGGTTGGAGAAGGGAGCAACAGGGGCAACAAGGCCGGAGGTCTGGGGTGCTCTCATCTAAGGCCTTGTCCTGAAGATGCCATCTGCTGTGGAAAAGCCCCCTCCCCCGCAAAATCTGCCTGCAAGCTGTGCAGGTGATCTAATGAACCCTGTTGGCACCACCCATCCTGCCTGCCAGCCAGAGGGCCCTAAGGCCCAGCTGTGCTGTAGGGCCCAGCCGAGGGGTCCCCAGGGATGCACGAGGTGGCAGATGGCCTCCCTGGCATGGCTATTTTGGGCTCCATGATTATATGTTACTGTATTTGGATCTTCCCAAGGTTCCGGGAGTTGATTACCACATGCGTTTGGGGCAGAGGCTGCTCTGAGGTGGGTGGGTGGGCGGGCGGGCAGCCCCCTGCAGCCCTCAAGGGTCTGAACATGGGTAATTTGGCTCCTGAGAGATGCTAGGAGAGTGTTCGTGGTGGGCTGGGCCAGGGGATCGGGGTGATTCTTTCCGCAGTAAATGCCGGTCTGGGACAGAGTTGGCCCAAGTCGGGCCACCCAGGAGCAGTGCGGGAACACCTCAGCTCAGACTTGTGGGGCTCCTCAGCCTTCCTGCTAGCCCTCTCTGGCTATGGTGCTAGGGCCTTCTTGGGCCAGAATGTTCTCCTCTGACTGGACCACTCCTGTCCTCTGCGCCCCACAGAGCTCAAGCAGGCCAAGGCCTGAGAGGCCTGAGGCAAGAGTACCCCGGGTGTTGCGAACTGATAGCTCAGATTTGGTGTAGGTGCAATTAAGCCCCTAGTTGGGGCCAGGAGGTGGGTGATCCCTCCCCCATAGGGAGAGGACAGAGGCAGGCTTTCTCCTCAGCTCTCCTTCCTCTTGTATTATTGCCCCTTCCTGAGCAGCTGATGCCAGTGCAGAGCCCTGGCCTGAGTTCTGGGTCTGTCAGGAAGGAAGAGGAGACCAAACTATTGGTGTGTCTCTGTCCATCCATCCATTCATCCATGCATCCATCCATCCATCCATTCATCCATCCCTCCCTCCCTTCATCTATCCATTCATCCATCCCTCCTCCCTCCTTCCCTCTGTCCCTCCCTCCCTCCATCCATCCATCCATTCATCCATCCCTCCTCCCTCCTTCCCTCTGTCCCTCCCTCCCTCCATCCATCCATCCATTCATTCATCCCTCCCTCCCTTCATCTATCCATTCATCCATCCCCCATCCCTCCCTCCCTCTGTCCCTCTCTCCATCCATATATCCAGTCCTCCATCCCCATCCCTCCCTCCCTCCCCCATCCCTCCATCCCTCCCTCCATCCATCCGTCCATCCATTCATCCATCCCCCATCCCTCCCTCCCTCTGTCCCTCTCTCCATCCATATATCCAGTCCTCCATCCCCATCCCTCCCTCCCTCCCTCCCCCATCCCTCCATCCATCCATTCATCCATTCGTCCATCCCCCATCCCTCCCTCCCTCTCTCCCTCCATCCCCCATCCCTCCATCCATCCATCCCTCCCTCCCTTAATCTATCCATTCATCCATCCCCATCCCTCCATCCATCCCTCCATCCATCCATCCCCCCATCCGTCTGTCCACCTGTTTGTTTTTGTAAACTTTGATGTGTACTTGAAATGCCTAACACAAGAGATACTGAGATAAATAATAAAACAAGGGCCCTGCCTTTTCAGCAGCTCTTGGTCTGATGTAGGAATATTAGATACACCAAGACCCCATCTTCATCCTTCCCTTCTCATACATTCTCCCATTCTGTGCACTTAAACTTCTGGGACAGAAAAGTCAGTGCAAGCAAACATGATGTAAAATGTGTATATAAAAGCTAAAAGAGAGTCGACTAAAATGATGAAAACCGGGTGAAGCCCAGTGTGTGTAATAAAAATCATATTGGTAGTTAATGTTTGGTGAGTGCTTACTATGTTACCAGGCTCTAGGCTAATCCTTGGCAGACTACCTCATTCCTTGCAACAAGCCTCTAAAGGAGGTCCTGTGATCCTTTTATTACAGATGAGGAAGTGAAGATTTAGGGAATTGATCAGTTGGTAAAATGGATCATCTGAATACAAAGCTCATGCATGCTCTTAGCCATGACTTTAGACTATGCAGAAGGGCAGCTGTGAGGGACCCTTGAGGTCTAGTTCCCAAGGCTGTCTACCTCACAGCACTAGGGAAACTATAAAGTGCAGATCCCCAGGCCCCTTCTCAGACTTAATGAACTGGAATCTTCAGGGCTGGGGCCCAAGAATCTGGATTTAAAAAAAATCTTCCCAGGTGATTCTGATGCAGAGCTAGGTTTGGGAGCCACTGCTCCGATCCTTGCCACTCAAAGTGAGCTTCATTGACCAGCAGCATCAGCATCACTTGGGAGTATGTTGTAAGTGCAGAACCTCAGACCTGCTCATGCAGATTCTGCATTTTAACAGGACCCATCCCTCTACCCCTCCAGGGGATTAGTATGCAATTCAAAATTGGGAATCACTGTTCTTTTTTTCAGGAGCTTCTGGGACATTCTGCGCCCTCTCCCAACCTCAGCTGAGATGGACAGCAATCATCAGCTGTCCATAGGTCTGTCCCCTAGGCCCTAAGGACTTTCTGCAGAAAGTCTCCAACCCTTAGAACCCCTTTTTTGTACCCCCGCAGTCACTTGTACACATGGGATGTAAATGTAAGGTTTAGACTGGTTTGGTTGTAGACCCACTTGGACGCAGTGAAAGGTACTGGATGACCTTTTGGGCGATGCAGTTGGACAGATAAAGGTTAGACTTCGGGAAGAACTTCCTAGCTGTCTATACCACACAAAGGGGAAAAGGCTAGAATATCTTCTTGGGAAGGTACATTAGAGTCACACTGTCCTCACCTGGCCTGGGGGCAGGAGAAAGTGTATGATGATGTCACTCTGATCCCATCATGACGTTTTCTGGGAGTATCCTTAGAGAATCCCAGAGAGGTGAGAGAAGGCTCAGGCTGCAGCCAGGAAGAGTGGAGCCAGCACCTGTGGCCTGCAGCAGCCTTCCACTGGCCACACCCCTGGAGCCTTTGCCTGCCCCCTCCTCCTCCCCAGCGCCTCAGCCATCCTGATGAGACAAGAAGGGTCGGGGGCTGGGAAAGTGTGATCTTTTTCGAGAGTGTGTGAGTAATTTTCCATCTGTTTATGAGCTGTTGGAGCCCAGGTGGCTGCCAGCCACTTGCTGGAGGGTGGAAACCCACACAGCAACCGGAAAAGGTGGCAAGCACACCAGGCTCCTGCCCTGGCCACCGGCTGAGGCTGCGTGGGTGGAGGCTGGCCTGCTAAGACCACAGGACCTTAGAATACTGGGGCTGGAAGGCGTCATGGAGGTCACTAATTCCAACTGACTCTTTTACAGGTGAGGAAACCAAGCAGTTGAAAGAGGAAGTGACTTCCCAGTGTTGCCCAGTGAATCAGTGGCAGTGCTGCAGCTAGCTGGAACCCAGACCAGGCCTGCAGATGCTTTTTTGGCTCTGGAAGGGGATGATCTATTTATGAGCCTCTGTGACCACTGCAACCAGATGGCTCTAAGATCAGTTGTTCTGGAATGTGACCCCATCCGGGGGACTCTCGCCAAAGTCGCTTCCCTCCCCTCACCACCCTAACACCTGTTTTGAGACTTGGAGCCAGCTCCTTCCTTTGCCCTCCCTTAAACAACTCTAGCAAGGCCTGGTCTGGAGGGCTCTGAGGGTCCTGGGAGGGGTCTGGACTATGGAGAGGGAGGAACGAGGCCCATGGTGTTTGGTGGGATGTGCTGCTGTGGGGTGGCAGTCACTGAAAGGTTGCAGTGCCTTCAGGGCCCTGGCAGCCCACAGAGAGGACATCATTGCTGTTCCCTTGCAAAGCAATCTCTTCCCCAAGGAAAAAGGACAAGTCCAGCTCTCTCTGCCCTCCCCATGTTTCCTAGAAAAATTCCACTTTTTCTCCGGAAGGTGTCTTGCCTTTATTGCCTGGTGAGTGGGGAGTGCAGCACCTTTCTGGGGCTGGAGGCCACAGAGGACCATCAGCACAGGTGACCCTGGCCCCATCCCTATCCTGGGAGCCGAGGCACCACAGTTGGGAAAGAGGAGAGAAGGCAGGAGTTGGAATGGAGGGAAAGAGGAAAGAAACGTTCTTTGAGCATCTCCTGCGTGACAGATACCAGGCACCTTCCTCAGGCTGATCTCCATTCAGCAGCAGGGCCACCAGTACCACTCACCGAGGCTCCACTGCAGCCAACTCCTGACTTCGCTCTCTCCTCCCCTTCACAGTCCACACCAGTGGTGTCCATCAGTTCTTCATCTACAGGTGAAGCATTCTTACCCTTCTGATAAGGTGTTTTCCAGCCCTTATCTTATTTGATTGCATAGGAGCATGTGATAATGTTGCCCACTCTCTCCTTAAAGTCCTTTCTTCCTGTGCGTTCTGTAAGGAGACCCCCTTCTCCTAGATCTCTCCTCTCTAGTCACTCCTCGATTCTCCTTGCAAGCTCCTCTTCCCCTGCCCATCCTATAAATGGCAGAATTCTTTGGGGGCTCTGCCCTATCTGTGCCTCAGTTTCTCCCTGGGAGGTTTCTCATCTGCTCATGGACTCAGTAGCTACCTGTGTACCGATGGTTCTCAAGTCTTAGCTTTAGCTTAGATTGGTACAATGAACAGCCTATTGGAATCTCCACTTGCATGACTCACGGGGCTTCAAACTGAACATTTCTCAAAGTAAACCCATCATCTCCTAAGCATATTCTTTCTCCACATCCTCTGTTTCAAGAAATAACATCATTTAGTTCCCTAATTCGGAGACTTGGGTGTCATCCTTAACTCTTTCACCACTGCATCCAATCAATCAAGTCCCAGTGACTGTACATCCTGTTCGCTCTGGAGTAGGTCCTCTTCTCCTTACTTCCTGGTGGCCACCATTGTCTGCCTGCCATCATCCCTTGCCTGGGCTGCTGTAACAGCCTCCTTACAGGCCCCCAGCTTCTACTCTGGACTTACCCCAGTCTTTTCCCCACATTGTAGCCAGATGGATCTTAAGACACGAATGTGATCGTGTCACTCCCCTGCTTAAAATTCTCAGTTGGCTCCCAATTGTCCTGAAGACAAAGCCCAAACTCCTTGGCTAATGTACAAGGCAACCCACGACCTGGCTCCCGCCCATCTCTCACCACTTCCCCTCCCACTCTGTGCTGTAGCCAGACTGAGTAACTTGCAGTTCTCTTGGGCGTGCAGCCTGTGCTCCTGTGCTTTGCTGTTCCCTCTGCCTGATATACTTGCTCCTAGTTCTCCTTCTTCTCACCATCCTAATTCATCCTCCCCACCTCCTACTCATCCTTTAGGTCTTAGCTTGAATGTCTCCTCCTGAAGGAGGCCTTTTCTGATTCATTCAGCTGCCTCTGTGCTGCACTCCCAGAACAGCCTGCAATCCTACTGTTACTCTCTTATTTCATCCTGTTTCCCTCTATACTCTGAGTTCCACAGGGTTGGAGACTGAGTGTCCTTTTTTATTTTTTAATTTTTTTTTTATTTTTATTATTTATTATTTATTTTTTTTTGAGACAGTCTCGCTCTGTCACCGAGGCTGGAGTGCAGTGGTGCAATCTTGGCTCACCGCAACCTCTGCTTTCAAGGTTCAAGCGATTCTCCTGCCTCAGCCTCCTGAGTAGCTAAGATTACAGGGGCCCACCACCACACCCAGCTAATTTTTGTATTTTTAGTAGAGATGGGGTTTCATCATGTTGGCCAGGCTGGTCTCAAACTCCTGACTCAGGTGATCTGCCCACCTCGCCTCCCACAGTGCTGGGATTATAGAAGTGAGCCACCACACCCAGACTGGATGTCCTTTTTTAAAATTCAGGATTCCCCATTGCTAGTACAATATGTGACACATAGTAGGCACTGAGTGATCTTTGCTTCTAATTGTACATTTTAATGAATGGGGAAAGAGGACCAGAGAGGTTAAGTAATTTGCTCAGTAACACACAATCTGTAAGATCTGGAGCTTGAATTTAAACTCAGGTATGTCTGATTCCTGAGTCCATGCTTTTTCTGCCATAACTCCCTGGTTCCCCCTTCCTCTACATTCTTCCTCAGAACACCCAAGAAGTTCTGAGGAAGAATGGACCTGGGGGAGAAGGGCCCTGCCTGCTCTCTGCTGTCGTGTTTCAGGGAGGTGGCATAGCAGACAGAGCTGAGAGGGGAGTAAAAGCAGGAAAGCTACCCAAGGAGTTTAAAATGAGATGATCACAGATGACGGCCTGATATAGGCAATGCTGTTGGCTTCCAGTTGCAAGCACTGGCTCTCTGTGCTGTGAATTCACAGAGAGGTGTATGAGGAGACTGCGGGCCTCCACTGTCTGATAGTGTGTTGTCAGAGCCTGCACACTCATATATGGATCAACCTAAATAAAACAGGAATGAGAAAAGAAACTTGTTATTTTAAAAAAGCCATACATTGTCTTCTGCAGCCAACAATAACATAATTTAGAATTACCTGCTATATGAGGATGATCTATGTCCCTGCAGCCCCTGAGCCTTCGTAGGGAATGGAGAGGCAGGAGCTACAGGTACAGCATTGAAGACTACATAGGGGCACTCACCATTTCCAGAGCTCCAGGTTGAGGTGTCGGGGGCAGGAGAGGGAAGAAGAGGAAGCCTCAGATCCCTCCCAGCCGGGAAGCCAGGAGGCTCTATTCCCCAGGCAGGACTCCCCCAGCCATTTCCCCTTTCCTTCCTGCTGTCAGCTGCAGCTGACAGGAATGAGGCTGCTGGGCTCCTCGGGGAGCCACCAGGCCTTTGGGGCCAATGCAGCTGCCTCTGCCCCCAGCCCCAGGCCAGCATCCTCTCCTGGCCCGCATTAGCCTGCCTCTCAGCTGCACATCTGCTAACTGGGGGCCTGAAGGGCCTTAGAGTAAAACCCCCCTCAGAACATCTGGAGTGTGGGGGGCTGGAGGGAAGCCCACCTGGAAGGGAGAGGAGATGGGAAAGTGGAGAGGGAAAGGGGAAAGAGAGAGAAGAGGAGGGAGGAGGAGGACTGATGAGGGAGGGGCCAGACTGGTGTGTGTCAGACTGAGGGGATGAGGGGGAGATTGGAGGCAAACGAATAGTCCCCGGATTCTTAGTTCTGCCTTTTGTTGTGGTGAAATGGGTTGGAGGGGGTGTGGTGAAGAGGGTGCCCAGGGCTCCTCCAAGTCATCAAATGACACCACTTATGTCATCTCACTCCTCTGATCAGAAACCGCCTACAGACCACTGACCACCTGGGGCAAATCTTCCCTTAAATTATACCTGTTTTCACCTTTGTGTCCCTATACCTTGCTCTCTATTCCAGCGAAGCCACTTCCCTTTCTTCCCCCTACCTCCCCAAACCTGTCCTTCTACCTCCATGCATTGCCTTAAGCTGTTTCTCAGACTAGGAAGTCTTTCCTTTTCCTTTCTGTCAAGCCTTGACTATACTGCCTGCATCAATACAGCCCTCTCCTCCTCCAGGAAGCCCCCCTAGAATAATTCCATCTGACTCTGGGCCTGCTGGGGAACACATGGGGAACACTAAATACCAGGCCAGGCATCCTCACTCTTTATAACTATTTCTTGTCTCTTAGCCTCGGCTTTCCCATCTGTAAAGTGGGTGCAGGCCCTGGGCTCCTGTACGTGAAAGGTACCATGGGTGGTTAGCGGCAGGATTGCTCTGTAATTCAGCCAGCACCAGCTGAGCCCAATGCCCTGCTGGACCAGAGTCTGCCAGCAACTACCTGCTGCCAGAGGCATGGAGAAGAACCTGACAAGAATTCAGATTGTGGAAAGGAACAGGGCATTGACAATACGTAGCCTTTAGGTACTGCCTAGAGATCTGGTTTTGGACTTGTGGGATTGGGACACTAAATGGTAGCATTTTGGCAGGTGTGAAAAGTTTGGAAAGGGCTCCATGCCCAGCCCAAGGCAGATGGGTATGCGTCCTGTCTCCTTTCTCTCCCTGACAAGTGTCCTGAATCTGACTGTGTCCAGACTGCTTCGAGACTTGAAAGTCAGAGGGAAGAAGGAAAGTAAGCCTTAGGGAGCATTTGCTAGGTGCCAAGCATTGTGTCAGGCACATGCATGGGCACTCTCACCACGCTCCTTAATCGAGGGCTTCAACGCACCCAGCAGGAAGACATTCTGACACTCTCGAGTCATGGCTCAGTCTGGGGACTCCAGACTGTGGCAGCCCAAATAATCTGTCTCCTTTTAGCTGGAAGGGTGATGTTTGATTTTAGGGTCTCTGAAAATAGTGCTGCTTTTCTGTGAAAACCAGCTCTGCCATTTTCTAGATAAAGGATCATAACCAAATTGTCTAAACATTCTGAGCCTCAGTTTTGTGATCTATAAGCTAGGAATAACAAAGTGGTTGTTTTGAAGACTCATGAGATGACGTATAGGAAGACTTAGCACAATGCCAGGTACATCCTGAGTGCATGATAACTGATGGTCCTAATACTCTTTTTTTTTTTTTTTAAATGGAGTCTTGCTCTATTGCCTAGGCTGGAGGGCAGTGGCGCGATCTCGGCTCACTGCAATCTCCACCTCCCGGGTTCAAGCTACTCTCCTGCCTCAGCCTCCCGAGTAGCTGGGATCACAGGTGCCCACCACCACGCCTGGCTAATTTTTTGTATTTTTAGTAGAAGCGGGATTTCACCATGTTGGTCAGGCTGATCTTGAACTCATGACCTCGTGATCCGCCCGCCTCGGCCTCCCAAAGTGCTGGGACTACAGGTGTGAGCCACTGCGCCTGGCCAAGATGGTCCTACTAATCTTTTTTTTTTTTTTTTTTTTTTTTTTTTGAGACAAAGTCTCACTCTGTCGCCCAGGCTGGAGTGCAGTGGCCCAATCTCAGCTCACTGCAACTTCTGCCTCCTGGGTTCAAGCAATTCTCCTGCCTCAGCCTCCCAAGTAGCTGGGACTACAGGCATATGCCACCACGCCCAGCTAATTTTTTGTATTTTTAGTAGAAACGGGGTTTCACCGTGTTAGCCAGGATGGTCTCCATCTCCTGGCCTAGTGATCCACCTGCCTCAGCCTCCCAGAGTGCTGGGATTACAGGCATGAGCCACTGCACCCAGCCTACTGTTCTTATTAGACTAATATCCAGAACTGGCTCCTACCACATCATCATTTTCCACCAGGGAGGGAGCCTGAGGCAGAATGCTTTGTGCAGCTCAGGGAAACTCTGGCTGTGAGGAGCTGGAGTAGGATAGACTGGAGGGGTTCCTCACCTCTGGTCAGGCTTTGCTGCAAAACTAGATTATCCAGGAAGGGAAAGATACTTCCTGCACCCCTGACCTTAGGAATGGTCCCTCTGGTGGTGAGTTGCCCCTGCCGTGAGTGAATGTGGGTCATTCCTTCCATTATGTTTGCATTCTGCAAATCCGTGTTGTACACTTCCCCATGCCAGGCGCTGATGTGCCTGCCTTCAGTAAGTTTGTTACCAAATAAGGGCTGTGAGACATGTTCATAAATAGTACATGCTAGAATAAATATAGCTGGTGCATATGCAAAGTCCAGAATGCTGTGGGAAGGGGAGGAGCAAGTATTTGCTGGGTGAGTGTGCCAGCACTGTGCCAGTTTTGAAGGTAGAATAGGAGTTGAACTGGTGGACGCTGAATGAGGTGGCTCATGCCTGTAATAGTACTTTGGGAGGCTGAGGCGGGAGGATCTCTTGAACTCAGGAGTTGAAGATCAGCCTGGGCTGTAACATAGGGAGACTCTGTCTCTACAAAAAAAAAAAAAAAAAAGGACAGAGAAAAGAGTTGAAAAGACAGTTTTTGCTAGGAGGGAAAAGCCTGAGTGAAGTGTGAAGGCAGCGAATTGGGGGCGCGGGGATGGGGTGTGACATTGATTTAGAGAATGGCAGCTTGGTTTGCTACAGGCACAGCTTCCTGTGCTTGTAGCACTGTCTGCCTGCCCACTTGAAGGAAGACCTGTGTGTAGGAGATAAATCTGCAGAGAGGGCCGTGGCTTTTGATGACCAGCTAAGGAATGCCTCACAGGCAAGGGAGGTTCACCACAGGGTTTTCATGGAGACAGATGTGTGTCCCAGAAAAGCACTTGGACCTAGCTGTCCATAGGGGACCCCAGAGCTTCTGCCATGGGCCACGAGTGAGGCCAGTTAGGAGATCACTTCAAGAGGGATCCTGGACCACAGCAGTGGCCTTGGGGTCAGGAGGAGGGGGCATGGCCTTGAGATTCCATTACCAGGACCTGGTGACTGATTGTATAGGAAATCCAGGCAAAGGTGGGACACAGAGCAGGTGAAATGAAGCAAATAAATCCCTTTCCACTGCCTGCTCCTCGTCTCTCCCTCCCCAGTGCCCTTCCCCGCTCAGGCTGCAGAGTCTGTGGAGCACTCCCTAGCTGGTCCCCCTTAGCTCAGCTCTCCAACAGCCTGGGAGTTAATTATACACTGACGTACTTTGTTTTTAAAAACATGTTTATTTTTCTCTGACTCATTGTAGAAAATTTAGAAAATACAAAAAATAAAAAGAGCAAAATAAAAATCACCCGCAATTCTACCACCCAGACACAATGCTTGTTAACATTTCTGTGTATTTCTCTATGAGCACACATACTCTTACAAACACACATGCTTCCTTTATGATACATGAAATCTTTACGTATTATGTCAGCATCTGGTTTATTGTCTCTTTAAAATTGTGCGAGTACATCACTAGTGTAAGACTTTTAGCTTTAAATATTTAAAAATTGAGATATAATTTACACAGCATAAAGTTCTCTCTTTCAAAATATGCAATTCAGTGATTATTAGCATATTTACCAAGTTGTGCAACTATCACCAATAAGTCTAGAACATTTTTTGTCACCCAAGAAAGAAAATCCTTACTCATTAGCAGTCACTCCCTATCTCATCTTCCCCCAGCCCCTGACAACCAGTAATCTGCTTTCTGTCTCTTTGGATTTGCCTGTTCTGGACATTTTATATAAATGGAATAATACAATATATAGCTTTTAATGTCTGGCTTTTTTTACTTATCATGATGTTTTCAAGGTTCATCCATGTGTATATTTATGCATGTAACAGGACTTTATTCCTTTTTTATTTTTATTTATTTATTTATTTATTTTGAGATACAGTCCCGCTCAGCCACCCAGGCTGGAGTGCAGTTGTGCGATCTTGGCTCACTGCAACCACTGTCTCCCGAGTTCAAGCGATTCTCCCTTCTCAGTCTCCCGAGTAGCTGGGATTACAGGTGCATGCCACCATGCCTGGCTAATTTTTGTATTTTGGTAGAGACGGGGTTTCACCATGTTGGCCAGGCTGGTCTTGAACTCCTGACCTCAGGTGATCTGCCTACCTCGGCCTCCCAAAGTACTAGGATTACAGGCGTGAGCCACCATGCCTGACCACTTTATTCCTTTTTATAGCTGAATTATATTCCTTGGTATAGATATACCACATTTTATTTTACCTCTTTATCAGTTGATGGATACTTGGGCCGTTTCCACGTTTTGGTTATTATGAATAATGCTGCTGAAAACATTTGTGTACAAGTTTTTATGTACACGTATGTTGTCAGTTATCCTGGGTATATAACTAGAAATGCAATTGCTGGGTCATATAGAAACTCTATGTAAAACTTTTTGAAACACTGTCAAACTCTTTTCCAAAGTGACTGCACCATTTTATATTTCTGCCAGTATTGTATGGGCATTTCAATTTCTCCACATCCTTGCCAACACTTGTTATGTCTTTTTGATTATAGCCATCCTAGTGGGTGTGAAGTGGTATCTCATTGTGGTTCTGATTTGCATTTCCCTGATGATTAATGATGTTAAGGATCATTTTATGTACTTATTGGCCATTTGTCTATCTTGTTTGGAGAAATGTCTATTTAGATCCTTTGCCTATTTCCTGACTGGGTTGTCTTTTTATTGTTGAGTTGTCATAATTCTTTATATATTAAAGATATAAGTCCCTTATCAGATGTATGGTTTGAAAATGTTTTTCTCCCATTCTGTCTTTTGTCTTTTTCACTTTCTTTATCATATCCTTTGAAGCACAAAAGTTTTTAATTTCATTGAAGTCCAATTAGTCTATTTTTTGGTTTGTTGTACTTTTGGTGTTATATCTAAGAAACCATTGCCTAATCCAAGGTCAGAAAGATATATGCCTATGTTGTCTTATAAGAATTTAACAGTTTTAGGTCTTTAAACCATTTTAATTTTTGTATATAGTTCATACATACACAATGTAGGTAGAGGTCCAGCTACATTCTTTTGCATGTAGATACCACATGTTCCAGCACAACATTTTTGTCATCCCAAATGCTACTCTTTAAAAAGGTTGTTTTCTCCTATTGAATTGTCTTAGCACTGTTCTTGATCATCAATTGCCCATAAATGTCAGAATTTATTTCTGGACTCTGAATTCTTGTCAATTGATCTATATATCTATCCTTACCATATAGTGCTATATGGTCTGCATTACTGTAGCTTTGTAATAAGTTTTGAAATTGGGAAGGGTGAGTCTTCCTACTTTGTTATTTTCAAGGTTTGACTATTCTTGCTCCCTTGCATTTCCATATAAATTTTAGAATCAGCTTGTCAATTTCTGAAAAAAGGCCACTAGGACTGTGATAGTGATAGCGTTGAATCTGTAGATCAATTTGTTGAGTATTGCCATCTTAACAATATTGTCTTCCAATCCATGAATATGGGATATTTTCCTATTTATTTAGGCATTTTTAAATTTCTTTCAACAATGTTTTGTCGTTTTGAGAGTATAGGTTTTGCATTGTTTTCGTTAAATTTATTCCTAAGTATTTTGTTCTTATTGATGCTATTTTAAATGGAATTGTTTTCTTAATTTCTTTTTTTGGAATACTCATTGCAAGTGTACAGAAATCCAATTGATTTATATATATTGATCTTATATCTTGCAGCTTTGCTGTACTCATTTATTAGATATAATAATTTCTTTGTGGATTTTTATTATGTTTCTAATGTTTAATAGGAGCAGTCCCTGTTCATTTTTCTCTTGTATTTTGCTCAACTGTTTATTATATGACATGAACTTTAGTTTTATTTTATGAAGGTGGTGTCACTTCCTGCCAAAAATGTCCCACTGGGATCTTAGTTGGAATTACGTTGTCTATAAGTTGATTTGTAGAGGCTTTACATAATTAAAAAATATAGTCTTCTCCTACAAGATTTATTATTTCTCTTAATTTAAAACATCTTTTATATATCTCAGTAATCTTTTTATAGTTTTTGGTTTTTTTTTCATTAATGACTCATTTCTTGTTAGAATTACTCCATGATATTTATTGGGTTGTGTTTGTTTATGAGCTTTCTTTGGTGGCTATTGCTAATGTAAAGGGAGTATTTTCATCATTGTCTCTTCTTTTTATTGTTGGAGTTTAGGAAAATATTGAGGTGTACACATTCATCTTGTATTTGATCACTTTATTAAATTCTCTTATTAATCTTAAGGCTTTATCATTGATTCTCTTGGAATTTATAGATATCTAATATTATTTGTAAATAATAATTATACCTCTTATTTCTGTTTTCTGTCTTATGTGTTAGAGCTTTCAGAACAATGACTATTAGCAATTATGACAATGAACATATTTATCTTGTTCTGGATTTTAAGAGGAAGATCTCTAGTATTTTCTCGTTAAGTATGATACTGGATATCCTTTGAGATAATAGACTTTACCATGTTGAGAAAGTATTTCTCTGTGTCAATATTTTACATTTTTTTAAATTAGAAGTTTTAAATGTTACTGAGTGGTTTTTTAGTATATATTATGGTTATATATACTAAACCCATTATACTATAATATAATTCATTATTTTAACATCACAGTATTCTTTGGATAATCCCGTCTTGGTGGTGGTAGACTATTCTTACTGCGTTTTATTGCCAGTATTGTAATTACAATATGTACATCCTAATGAAATATTCATAAATGAGAATGGGCTATAGCTTGTTTCCTGTGCTCTCTTTGATCGCTTTTGTTATTGGTTTGAACTGAGTTCCAAGAATGAATTGAGTATCATTCCAGTTTTTTCTATCCATGGAACAATTTATAGAGCATGAAAATTATTTTTTACTTGAAAGTTTGGAAAAATTTACTGACAAATTTCCTGGCCCCAGAACCTGTGTTTGAAGAGCAAATTCTTTAATAACATTTCTAATTTCTTCTTTAGTGTTTGATCTCTTTGGTTTTCTACTTCTTAGTCAGTTTTGGGCATTATCTTTTCCTGAAAACTATCCATTTCATCAAAATCTTTTCCATCTGTGCTAATATATTAAATTATTTTAAGAAAATGAGTTGTATTCCGGAAAGATGTAAATGATGTTTTGTCTCACATCTATCATGTTTTATACTTTTTAAAGGCTTAATTGATGTTTCCACTGTTCTCCTTCTCCTTGCCTTCTCCTCCTTCCTCCCATCTCTCTTTCCCCCTTTCCCTCCCTCTCTTTTTTAGGTACTCTATCCCTCAAATTTTGCCACCCTGGCTTCCCTGAACTCTGCACGCTGTCTCTTCAACTTAGAGTGAACACAAGTTCTGCTTGAGTTCCCTCTCTTTGTCCTGCAGCCTGGACACCCTCTCCAGGCAAAAGCTTGGCCAATTATAAGGCTCACAGCATGTGCCTCCCAGCTCTCAGCAATCACAGTCCTGCGCTGCCTGTTGTCCAGTGCCTCAAACCTGTTGCTTTTCAGTTGTTTGAGGCAAAAACAACTGCTACTCCAATCCTGCCTGGAAGTAAAAGCCAAGAAGAATTCCCCATTATCTCATGTTATTTTATTATTATTATGGTTTTTTGAGATGGAGTCTTACTCTGTCGTCCCAGCTGGAGTGTAGTGTCGTGATTTCGGCCTCAGCCTCCTGGGTTCAAGTGATTCTCCTGCCTCAGCCTCCCGAGTAGCTGGAATTACAGGCATGTGCCACCACGCCCAGCTAATTTTTGTATTTTTAGTAGAGACGGGGTTTTCTCATGTTGGCCAGACTGATTTCGAACTCCTAACCTCAGGTGATCCGCCCATTTCAGCCTACCAAAGTGTTAGGATTACAGGCATGAGCCACCGCTCCTGGACTATTTTATTTTTTCAGACAGAGTCTCACTCTATCACCCAGGCTGTAGTGCAGTGGCACAATCTTGGCTCCCTGCAGCCTCTGCCTCCCGGGCTCAAGCGATTCTCCTGCCTCAGCCTCCCAAGTAGCTAGGACTACAGGCATGTGCCACCATGCCCAGCTAATTTTTGTATTTTTAGTAGAGAAAGGGTTTCACCATGTTGGCCAGGCTGGTCTTGAACTCCTGACATCCGCCTGTCTTGGCTTCCCAAAGTGTTGGGAATGAGCCACTGGGCTCTGCCAAATTCCCCATTCTTGAGTTCTTCATTTAAAAATTATCTCTCTTGATTGCCTGTAGTATATTTTCAAGTAATTTTTCCCCCAAGAACAACAGATGGCAACTATATTTCTGATCTTTTATATAGTTGAGAATATATTTTTTTGTGGCCAACTAACTAATATTTTTTTTGTGGCCAATATAAAATTATTGGATGACAATCTATTTTTCTCAGAATCCTGTAGATAAGGCTCCATTTCCCCCTGACATGCAGTGTGCCAGGAAATTCTGAGGTCAGCCTTATCATTTGGTTCTTTCAAGGAGAGCATATTTTTTCTTTATGAATGCTTACAAGATTTTTTTTCTTTATCGTTACAACTGAAATGTTTGCCAGAATGTGTTGAGGTATTCTTTCCACTTAGTTTGCTTGAGATACAATAAACATCTTAAATCTATACTATTCTTTTAGCTCTAATGTTTTCTTTCAATTACAGCTATCATGTGCTTCTGCTCCATTCACTCTGGGTTTAATCCTCTGGAATACCTACGATTCTCAAGTTCAAATTCAGTTCTCTTTTCTATCTATCTCATATTTATTTCCATAATTTTCGCCCCTTTGTCCTTTTATTCTGACTTCAAGGAGAGTGTCTCATGTTTGTTCTCCCCATTGCTAATTCAGTTTTTTGCTGGGCCAGGTCTACTCATTATCACCTACAATGCAAATTTGAATTTTGCTTTTTCAATTTACTTCCCCTGCAGTCTTCCCATATCTCACCTAGTTCCATTTGCACTTCAATTTGTCTTTGAAACTTGCCTTTCATTTTATTTTATGCTGTTGTTCTTCTGTCTTAGCTTTCTTTCTTTTTATGGATTTTTGTTCCTGTTTCAGAGAGGTCATGATTTCTTGTACCTTACTGAGGGTGTCAAATAACTTCTACTACACCCTCAATAAATAATTTTCAGAGTTATGTTCATCTTTTTTTCTTTTTTGAGACAGTGTCTCACTCTCTTGCCCAGGCTGGAGTGCAGTCGTACGATCTTGGCTCACCGCAACCTCCGCCTCCCAGGTTCAAGCAATTCTCTTGCCTCAGCCTCCTGAGTAGCTGGGACTACAGGCGCATACCACAATGCCCAGCTAAATTTTGTATTTTTAGTAGAGACGGGGGTTTCACCATGTTGGCCAGGCTGGTCTCGAACTCCTGACCTCAGGTGATCCGCCCACCTCAGCCTCCCAAAGTGCTGGGATTACAGACATGAGCCACTGCGCCCGGCCAGCGTACATCTTTTTGTTTGTTTGTTTTTTCTCTATATATTTTCATAGGTGTTTTAGTGAGAAGGTAGCTAAGTTTTCCTCCATTTTAACTGGAAACAACTTGAGTGTGTTGGATTTGTTCCTTCATTTCCTCCCTAGGCTAGAGGAGAGGGATTATGGCTTCAGCACAGGGATGTGGGTGTGGTGGGTACTTGTAGACCAATCAGTAAGTACTTGGAAGATGCTGAGTATAGGAGGGAACAGCACCATGTGAGGTTAGGTCAGGAGGCTCTAGAAAGAGGAGTTTTAAGCAGAGCTTTGAAGAGAGGGTGGAGAAACATCTTTCAAAGAGAGGCACCAACCTATACAAAGATTCAAAGATGAATAAACTATGTACTGTGGGACAAAGAGGTAAGGCAAGAGGCACATTTGCATATGAAATAGAGAACTGGGGGAGATCTTCTGAGAAATTATGCTAGTGAGACAGTCATTTCAGGGAAGGGATCTCAAAGCCCAAGCCAAAGAGTTTGGGGTTGACTAGAAGCCATAGATAATTCTGAGCAAGAGAAAAACAAGATTCCAACACTGGGGATGATTGTGTAGTCTGTGTGAGTGGATGGACGGATGGATGAACGGAGAAATTGATGGATGGAGGGATGTGGGGCCAGGAAATAGGGAGGCTGGGGAGGGGAGGGTTGAAACTACACAGGTATAACCTCTCCGGTTCTCATACTGGTCACAGAGAGCCTGGGAGCTCTTGGGAATGAGAGAGAAAATAGATTGTGGGAAGGACTGGAACTCTGTGGGAAGCCAGGGTTGATATGGACTTTTTCCATTTCTTCTCTCCCTTCTCCTATGGTACTTTTAGAAGTGTTGATATGTGCCTGGGTTTTCCCTGGTGCCTATTACTACAAAGTCTGCTAGGACAGCTTTTAAGTATCTTTAAAACTCTGGGATGTCACTTCTATTCCCTAAGCCTCTGACATCACTGCCCCCTTTCTGGAGAGGCAAGTCGGGAAGATCTCCATCGGCCTCTTCCTCCACCAACCACAGCCACCCTTTGCCAGGGCAGGCAGCCAGGCCTCAAGCAACCACAGGACCCAGCTCCCAAGCACATCTCAGACAGCCCATGAAGATCCCCAGAAACCAGCCTGATGTCTGCAATTCAATGGCTGGAGGCTGGGGGATGGATGAGATGGCTTTTTGTAGTTCCCACCCCAGGATTCCGGGATTGTCACCCACAAAGCTGGCCTTCTGCCCAGATCTGTAGGTCTGTGTCTTTGGGGGAAGCTCATAAAGGCTACACACGGAGGCACTTCCCTGTCTCCCTCCTGGAGGGTGGGTAATTATTTTTATATATTGCTGCTGAATAAAATACAAGGAATAGCTTGGAGGAATGCTCAGGTATCATCCTTTGATGTATACAAAGGAAGCACTTTCTCTGCCCCGCCGGGGTTCTTGCACACCCATCAATTCTCCTGACAGATGGAAGGAAAGGGGAGTTGAGGCATTAGCATAGCCTGGAGAACCAGTTGGAATTGCCTTTGTTTTAATATCTCACCTTTGATCTATTGAGAGGCTGACAGTGAGGGGAAGGATCTTATTAGATGGCATAAATCAGAGCTGATGAAATCACTTTCCTCCAACAAACTTTTCCCCTGGGTGAGGAAACAGAGAAAAGTGCTGCTCTAGCTCCCACCTCCCCTCTCTCCTCAATTGTAAGTGGGCATGGAAAGGTTAATTCGAGGCTCCATCCACCATCGCCCCCACCCCACCTCTGCAGGGAAGTGGAGTTGTCACTCCAGCTTCTGGTGGCTCAGTTGACGTCCTCTGCTCCCCATGCTCTCTGTCACCATGGGACTGTCCCACCAGGAGTGCTCAGGCTCCGACTCCCCAGAGTTGTCACTTTTGGACTCTTGAGGGCTTGTGTGCTCCGTGAGGGCCTGGTGATGGGTTCCAGATGGGGAGAGGCACTGCTGGGATGCAAAGGATGAGCCCCAAGTGTTGGATGCTGCCAAGGAATGGTTCTCAGAGACCAGGGTCTTCATAGTTCCTCAACCAGTGACCGGGGAAGTGTCTCTGGGGGCCCCCCATGGCACTGTGTGTGGGGGTGAGCAGGAATCGATGAACACCTTCTTCTCCCAAGAGAACAAGGGCGGGAGAGAGGTGAACACTGAACTCAAAGAACACTGGACTCAAAACCAGTGCCTTCTCTGGCTTTGCCATCTCTTTACTCTGTGACCTTGGACAAATCACTTGGTCCCTCAGAGTCCCCTCTCCTCCCTGGTTAAGTGGGGTCCCTGTCAGCCCTCACTTCCACTGCTGTGGTCTCCCCAGCAAGCAATCCTCTGAACAATGCTGGAAGTGCCCATAACTGGATCGATAAAAACACAGACTGAATATCCATGCTGGGCAAGTTTCAGGGAAAGAGGGGACACAGCCCGTGTTTTCAGGGGTCTTCCCATGTAATGGGGGAGAAAAGCGACCAAAGTGGGCACTTGGGTAAAGTTATTCAAAGCTCTGAGGTTGGCCTTTTACTGTCTCCCACCTCTATCGACCATCTTTCCCAGCTCCTCATCTCTCTGGTCCAAAGCTCCCTGTGTTCCAAGTCTGTGTCTCATTTCTAGAAGCTTCTCTCAAAAAGCTGTTCTCCACTAAAAGGCTACCTAATAATACTTTCCAGATTAAAAAAAAAAAAAAGAATAACAAGCAGCTTCTACACTCTAAAAAAAGAATATTATCCGAATGGTAGAATTTGGTCATCTTGAGATGCCTGGGGGTGGGGGAGTGGGGGTTGGCTACTCTGTGCCTCTGCACAACACCACGTGCTTGTAAGTTGCCCTGCTTGGGGACACAGGGACATAGCACAGAAGAATTTGTCCAAAGAGTGTATAGATTCTCGGACGGACAGAGCCACAGGGACTCATGAAGTGAACCCCTCCTTGAGCAGGTGAAGACACTGATCCTGGAGAGAGGAAAGGGACTCGTCTGAAGTCATAGCGCCCTGTGTATCAGCAGGAACAAGACCTTTGCCAGCCTTCATGCCCCCACCCCCACCCCACCAGAGTGGTGTTTCTCAACCCAGACTTCCCAATGCCTACAATTTAAAGTTCAGATCCATAAAGCCTCCAGGGACCCACACGTTCTTTTCCCTACTACCTTTCGCATCTGACCCAAGCCCTCACTCCCTGCTTCACCCAGGACGCTCTGCTCAGCACAGATGAGTTGTTCTCCTCTCCCATGTTGTTCTTTGGTCAGTACCTCTGCACACACCCTTCTTTGCCAGAAATGCTCATTACCCTCATCCACTTGGTGAAAATTCAGTTATTCCTCAAGACTCACATGAATGTCCCCTCTTTACTCCTTCTAGGAAGTTTGTCCTACCTCCGTGGCTGAAGGTTCCACACCCTTCAATTCGTTCCCTCAACTCTTGGTGCACACCATTTTCAGACACAGACTCTCTTTTCCTCTCTCTCTAACGCACATGCGCACACACGCACACACACACACACACACAATCACAATTGGTTATTTGTTAATCTTCATTGCTAGACTATGAGTTCCTTGAGGGCAGGAACCAAATTCATTCATCTCTGTATCCTTCATGTCTTGTGTGGAACGCCTGGCTAATTTCTTAGAACTGTGCCATCCAGTATGGCATGTGTCAGTTAAAACAAAATAAAATTTAAAATGCGGTTCCTCAGTCATCCTGGCCACACTTCAAGGGCTCAGTGGCCACAGGACAGATAATGAATATGTCTCTGCAGAAAGCTCTATTGAACAGTGTTGTCTTAGAGGATACCAGAGGCATACAACACCCAAGATGGAGGGATGATGGATCTGGGGAGTCCTTAGCTTCCCAGATTATATGTAGGTCAATGCCTGGCACCTGCTTGAAGGGGAGCTTCCTGTAACTGGGTCTGGAGTCCAGTCATATGGGTTCTGGGCTTGGTGACTACTTCTAGTGCAGACACAGTTTAGTCCCTTTGGCTACAGCCCCAGTTTTCAGCCCCCTAAGGGCCTCGGCTAGGACTGTACTCTTTAACCGAGAAGGTTTCTTTTCATTAAATGGGACAGGCCTTTCAGGACAAGCTCTGATGTTCAAATCTTGATAAGGAGAAGCCTTATCAATAAGCCTGAATTGAGTGGTAGCTTTAGAGTCAGACCAATGGCTTCATTCCTCTGAGCCTCCTTTTCTGCATGCAAGATGGGAAGCATAAGGTTCCTACTCCACAGGGCTAGCATGAAGATTAAATATGATAATATATGTAAATGCTGAGCACACCTGGCAATTAGCTCCTTCTCAATATAAAAGCTAAGGTTTTTATATTGTTTTATCAAATAGTAAAGTATACAGTCTAAGAGCTTTTCTGGAAACAGACTATATGTTATTAAAGTTTGAACCCTAGAACTGAGCACAAGGCTGGCATAATAGTAAGCACTCAATGAATGTTTATTGTATTTAATCCAATCCTATTGAATTGAAGACAAAGGGAATGATACCATCTGTAATGAGAGGCATTTCAGGCAGTCTGACAGGTAGTGAGGGAGGGATGTGGGGGCAGTAGGGTGTTATGGAAGCCCTCATGAGACCATAAAGGGCCTTCACAGAATGCAGGCTGTGTTCTCCAGGAGAGGGGCTGGGAGGGGTGTCAGTCCGTGGGAAGGCAGAGGCTCATGAGCACCCACGCCTGAGTTGGTGGAGTCTGTGGGTACAGATTCTGTGTGTTCCCCAGTCAAGCAAGCCCTCCTGCCAAGCAGGGCCAGGACATGCCATGGGCAGGGGACCCCACAACCCCATTGGAGCCCCGTGGCCCTCCGTGCAGAGGCTGGCACCTGGCACTGGCGGCTGGTGCTGGTGTGGGAGGCTGGGCCCTGCTGCCTATGGAAGGCCCAAGGGCATCTCCTCACTGCTCGGCAGGTGCCAGCCTGCTCCCTGCTGGAATCCTTGCCTTCCCTGGCAGGCTCTCGGTCAGGGCTGTTGGTCCCTCCAGGCAATCAACGGCTCCCACGTGGAATATTTTCCCCACAGAATAACCATATCCATAGTGGCAGCTTTTTTTTTTTTTTTTTAACTTTCAATATCCTGCCCCTTCCACCCTCCATTCTCTACTCCTACCAGAGACTGAGATGTCCCCCTCCCCACCCACATCTTTTCTCTATTCTCTCCCTTCTTGTGTTCAACTGAAAGTCAGCTATGTAGCCAAGTAGGGGTGGGGGGTTCAGAGATGAAAACCAGCCCTGGGGTTGGCCAGGGGCAAACAATCAGTAATCCTGTGTCAAATGAACTGTCTTTGTCCTCAGGGTATCTCACCTCCCAGCCTCTTTCTTCCTCTCAAACGCAGAGTTAGGAAATGAGAACAGGAGAAGGCCTAACCCACAGCTTTTGAGGATTTTTTAGTTTGGGAGCAGAGCCGACCTCATGGGCCTGCGACCTGTGTGGTTGCCAGGGCCCTGATAGCAGAAGGGGCCTGCACCTGGTTTAGTGCTCTATTGCCATCTTGAAGTTTTTTGTTTGTTTGTTTTGGAAATAGGATCTCGCTTTGTTGCCCAGGCTGGAGTGAAGTGGCGTGAACACAGCTCACTGCAGCCTCGACTTCTGGGATCAAACGATCCTCCTGCACAGCCTCCTGAGTAGCTGGGACTACTGGAGCGTGCCACCATGCCTGGTTAACTTTTAAATTTTTTTCTAGAGAGGGTGTCTTGCTATTTTGTCCAGGCTGGTCTCAAACTCCTGAGCTCAAGCAATCCTTCTGCCTGGGCCTCCCAAAGTGCTGGGATTACAGACATGAGTCACTGTGCCCAGCTGAGATTATTAGTAATTTTAGAACACAGGCTTTTCATTCTCATTATGTAGCCACTCCTATTCGGGATGGTCTTAGTGATGGGCAGCTTCAAGGAGAGAGGGAGGCACCCAGGCTGGTGTGGGAGTTTGGGCAGAGAAGCCCACTAAATTCAGCAACCTGAGTTTGTAAGTAGCTGGAAGAAAGCTGGCTAGGGGCTCCCCTTCT
Organism: Pongo abelii; assembly: GCF_028885655.2. NCBI lineage: Eukaryota > Metazoa > Chordata > Mammalia > Primates > Hominidae > Pongo > Pongo abelii. The sequence goes on along the minus strand of NC_071985.2, from coordinate 47,297,253 downwards.
CTGAACTTTCAGCATCTGAAACAGAACCTTGGCCCTCCTTTCCCAGTCTGCAAAACCCTGATAGGCTGAGGAGGAAAAGGGATACTTCAGGTACTAGGACTGGCTGGAGGCATCATCTTCCTCTTCTTGGATGAGAAGTGGAATTCTTCTCTGGATGTGCCCCAGCCCTGTGGAGCCTACTTCATTCAGGCCCACCTTTCCTCATGAATTCTGGGTTTCAGTCTCTCTCTGCTCCTAAAGCCCTCTGTCCTACAATTGCCATGTCTTCTCATGTAATGTGGCTCAGAGCTAGGGAGGGGACCCAAGTCGTGGCTGACCTGAATGGCACAGAAGAGGAGGGCACCTGCCATCTTTCCCTTGCTTTCCACTTCGTCTCCCTTAGGGCACACTGACCTTTGAATTTAAAGTCAGCCTGCACTCAGGGAGCAGGTACTGTGGCAAAGCCCTGAGCATGGAGCTTTGCATGAGTGCTTGCTTTTAAATGAATATTTGATGACATCCATGGGTCAGCTAGAGGCCCACTCAGACCCCTGAATCTGTCCCCTTTATCTTATATTTGACTAAGATCTGGTAGGATATAAGATGGATTAGAGAAAAAGTCCCAGAAAGGGTCCACTAGATTGATTTACTCCTCTGTGGGCTGTAAGGGCCCCTGGTTTCCAAATAGAGATATGCTTCTTGCATATCCATATCTTACACAGAGAGGTGTGAGTCTCTCTGTCATTCCTTCGCTTTTGGGGAACCAGACTAGTAGAGTGAATAGAAGCTCTGATTTTTTTTGTTTTGTTTTTGTTTCGTTCTTGTTTTTGTTTTTTTTTTTTTTGAGACAGAGTTTTGCTCTTGTTGCCCAGGCTGGAGTGCAATGGCACGATCTTGGCTCACTGCAACCTCCGCAACCAGGGTTCAAGTGATTCTCCTACTGCAGCCTCCCAAGTAGCTGGGATTATAGGCGTGTGCCACCATGCCCGTCTAATTTTGTATTTTTAGTAGAGATGGGGTTTCCCCATGTTGGTCACGATGGTCTTGAACTCCCTAACTCAGGTGATCTGCCCACCTCAGCCTCCCAAAGTGCTGGGATTACAGGCGTGAGCAACCACACCCTGCAAAGCTCTGAGTTTGAGTCCCAGCCCTACCACTGCCTTTGGGCATTTCTCTTTATCTCTCTGGGCTTCAGGCTCCTCATATGAGACAAGTGAGGCTGGAAGGCTCCTTCAGGCTCTGATACAGTGATTCTTGATGTGCACTATTGTCCTGGGTCGCTGTCAGTGGGTCACTTCTTGCTGTCTAACCTAAAGCTCTTCTGCTACGCTTGCTCCCTGTTAGGTCCTCATCTCATTTCAGTCAATTCAGACCAGGACCCTATGTCCCCATCTCCCTGGGATGTCCTATGACCTGGCAACTTTCACACCACATGCCCCTTGGGACTTGAAGGGAAGGGTCCCCTTCCTTTCCTCCCTGCTTCGGCCCCAGCCCTTAGCTGGGGGAGTATGAGAAGCAGTTTGGCCCTCGACAGGTTAAGCTGTTTCCCCAGAGCCTAAGCAAGCCCGAACTGGCCTGTGAGTTCCCTGCTAATCTGCCCCATTACTGCAGGTAAGAATTATAATCAGAAATCACTTGAGGGGCCCAGGTCCACGTGGGAGAACGAGAGGCGCTGCTGGGGGTTGTTGATTCTGTTCCAGAGCTTAATTGGTATAATTCCTCTCTTCAGCCTGCCAAGCCAGAGTCCATCAGGATTGGCTCTCCCACCCTCTACGGGGAGCTGCTTAAAAAGATCTTTTAGTCCCAAGTGGAGGATTCTGCTGGCCGCTCAGAGACTCCTTCAGCAATCCAGTACCCCTCTCCTGGCTGCCAGATGGCAGGGGAGCCTAGGACCCACCTACCCTAGAGGACTAGAGATCCCAGGGGATCTGAACCCTGAGTCGAAAGGGTGGGAGAATTCTCCAGAGAGCACCTTATCCTCCCGGGAGCTGGGTGGGGAGATAGTAAGAGGGGTTGCTCTATAGCCAGGTGTCGACCCTTAGGTGTCCCCAAGAGTCAGAGGTTCCTGGAGGCAGGGAGTGGGTGTCCAACAAGAAAAGACAGGGGAGGTTGGGCGCGGTGGCTCACACCTGTAATCCCAGCACTTTGGGAGGCTGAGGCAGGTGGATCACCTGAGGTCAGGAGTTCGAGACCAGCCTGGCCAACATGGTGAAACCCCGTCTCTACGAAAATACAAAAAATTAGCCGGGCGTGGTGGCGGGTGCCTGCAATCCCAGCTACTCGAGAGGCTGAGGGAGAAGAATCGCTTGAACTCGGGAGGCAGAGGTTTCAGTGAGCTGGGATTGCACCATGGCACTCCAGCCTGGGCAATAAGAGTGAAACTCTGTCTCAAAAAAAAAAAAAAAAAAAAAAAAAAGAGAGAGGGGAGAGAGGAGAAAGTTTAATAGAAGCCAATACTGCGCCTGTCTCCTGCTGCCTCCTCCACTCCCCTCTGTGCTTCGTGGAGTCTCCCTCTAAGGGGGTGTTTGTCCTCACTGTCTCTGGGGTGGGCAGGTCATCAAACCATACAGCCGAGGAAAGCAAAACAAAAGGTTAAAGGAGGGGATTTGTGGCTAAATCTGTGTGATAGCAAAGCCCACACCTTCCACATCACAGGAGCCCCCTGGGTCAGAGCTGCCAGATAAAATACAAATGTTGCATGGGACTTATTCAAACTTATACTTGCTTATCTGAAATTCAGATTTAACTGGGCATTGTCCCAAATATTACACGGGACATATTTATGCTAAAATTATTATTTATCTGAAATTCAAATTTAAATGGGCAGCATGTTGTTTTATTTGCTATATCTGGCAGCGCTACCCTGGGTCCATGCCCCACCCCCAAGCCCACCTGGCCTGAGTGTAAACATCCTGTCTCTCTGCTCATCCCAAACACAAACACAGGCCTGGCCAATTTCTTCCATGTGCTCATTCCACCTTCTTCATTTGCCAGTTTGCTTCCTTTTCTCTTTTGGTGTGTCCCAGTTCCCAAGTACCAGGAGCAGGGCAGCAAACACCTCCCCTCTCCAGCCCTCAGCTGCTCTACCATGCCACTTTAGGATATCTTGAGCCAGGACAGAAGATAGATTCTCTCTGACAGAGCGGAAAGAGGCCTGGAGGCTCAGCCCATCCAGCCCTTCCCTAAGAGGCTGAGAAAGTAAGGCCCTGTTTTAAGCCAGTGCCGTGCTTGGCCCAGCCTGGCAAAAGGGCCCTTCCCAAGCTCTCCTGCCTATGGGTTACACAAAATACAAGAGTTGGACTAACCAGGACTGTAGGTAACATGTGTGAGCGTGCGCATGCATGTGGCCAGCAAACGTGTGTACTCACACATATGCACATGCATAGCAAAGGCCACTTCCAAGTGTCCCCTGAGCTCACAGAATAAGTTTTCCCCCTGCCCTGCCCTGACCCACTTACTGCCTGCCTCCTAGCACCTCCTTACGGTACATGGCCATCTTCTCAGCTCAGCTACAATCTCTGCCCTGGTGTCCCACCTGGGCAGGACACCTAGGTGAACAGGTGAGCAGGTTCTTACCTCCCATCATGCACCTCAGTGCCAACACCACACAATGGTGAGGCACATGAATTTTGATGTTAGACAACTTGGGTTCAGATTTAAGCCCTGCAGCTTACTAGCTGTGGGGCCTTGGGGGGCTTAATCTCTCTGTAAAATGGGGCTAATCAGAGCTACCTCAATGGCATTTTTGAGAAGATACAGGACACGGTACCTGGTATTGTATACCTGACATATGACAAGGACTCAATAAATGGAGACAGTGATTATTATTGGTGTCATGGTTGTCACTGTAGGGATGTTCTCTGCCCTGAGCTTCAGAGAAAGAGGTACTGCCCCCCCTTAGGGAGTAAGGCTTCCTGGGTCTGTTAATTTACCCATTAGGGAGGCAGTAGCAGAGAGCAAGGCCCAGATCTTCGAGATGTGCCAGGCCCCTCCCTGGCCCCACATCCAGTGGGTTGCTGGGCCTTATCAATGTGACCTCTTTTTTTTTTTTTTTTGAGATGGAGTTTCGCTCTTGTCGCCCAGGCTGGAGTGCAATGGTGTGATCTCGGCTCACCACAACCTCCGCCTCCCAGGTTCAAGCAATTCTTCTGCCTCAGCCTCCCGAGTAGCTGGGATTACAGGCATGTGCAACCATGCCCGGCTAATTTTGTATTTTTAGTAGAGACGGGGTTTCTCTATGTTGGTCAGGCTGGTCTCAAACTCCGACCTCAGGTGATCCACCCACCTCAGCCTCCCAAAATGCTGGGATTACAGGCGTGAGCTACCTTGCCCGGCCATCAATTTGACCTCTTAAGGATATCCAAAATCTCTGTTCCCTTCCCCCATCCACACTGGACCTGCATTCTCTTCCCTCAAGGCCCTCATTCATGACACCCCTTTCCATCTCTCCTTGTTGAAATCCTATCCTACCTTAAGAAGGCCGTCTTAAGTGTGACTTCTTCCGTGTGGTCCTAAGCAGGACTCAGGGCTTAGGTATCTGTCTGTGGTCTCTGGAAAATCTGGGACTAAGATGCTGCTCCCATGGAAAGGGCCTTCCTAGGGTCAGGAGGAGAGTCTGGGCATCTGCTGGGTGGGCATCTGCAGACGGGGGAAAGCGGGAGGTGAGAGCTCTCACCACAATAGAATGGGGTGTCAAAGCAGGAGAGCCAGGATCCCCGACCATCCCTGGTAAGGGGGGCTGTCCAGGTCTCCTCTAGCTTACTGGTGTGCTTGGGCAGGCCATCAGTTTTAGGCTTGGAAGCAGAGGATTCAGAGGGCATTTATTCACTCATTTATTTATTGCCCATTTATTTAAAAACATGGAGTACCATCTGCAAACTAGGCATTGCGCTGGGTGCTGCGAGTTCACAGCTGAATGTAGTGCCTGCTATGGTCATATATGCAGGAGGTTGAGGTAGAGCCCTCATCTCCTGGAGTAATTGATGATCAAATCTAAGAACGAGGGCTCCCAGGACCAGCTGAGCACTAACCACAGCAGGAAATGGCTTTCTACATCCTCATTCAGTCTTCCTCTCTTCTCCAGCAATCCAAGATCATTAGACTGGAGCATCAGATCTGGAAAACCTAGCTCAGTGCTTTAAAAACATTAATGTGCTGATGAATCAATGAATCAATCACCTGGGAGTCAGGTTAAAATCCAGGTTCTGGTTTAGTAAGTCTGGGGTGGGGCCTAAGATTCTGCATTTCTAACAAGCTTCCAGGTGATGCTGGGGCTGATGGTCCATGGGAGTCCACATTTACACGAAGCTCCCCAGGGTGGTTCAGCCACAGACCATCAAGGGTGTGACGGCTACCACTGGAGAACCATGTCCAAGGTGACAGGCCTTGCCAGCAGAGGGCACTCACTGAAGGGCTTTTGGTCCCATCATGTCAGGTTTGATGTGGGTGGGAAGTCTTTCCTAACTACAGCTTTTGAAGAGTGTCCTGGTGAATGCGCTTTCATACCCAAGACTGCAGTGTTGGCCCATCCACCCATGGCCCCCTTGCTGGTGAGCTAGGGAGTGCTTCCCAGTGGTGCTTGAGGTCTTCACAGAGACAGCACTGATGAGATGCTTAGGGAAAAGACAGAAGTACTGCTGGACCTTCTACAAGGGGGCTTCTGCTGTTGGGATGAAAGAATATCACCCCATCCCATCCTACTGATCACATCACTTCTCCTTTGGGTTCAGGATTATGGGGCCGTAGGGCCTTTGTGGATAAGGCTGGGGTTTCCATGGCTTAAATGCCATATGGCTATGTGGGAGGACTATGGCTCAGGGCTAAGCCTCGCTTCAAGATAGGAAAGTCCAGCAATAGATCCATGGTACAGGTCAGTTTGTCTGGTCCCTGTGAGACCATTTGCTTAGGGCAATAGGGGTTCAGCCCGAGTCCCAACCTGGGGCTCAGAGACAGTAGCATGTTGATAAAGGCTATCATGGCCTGGGCATGTGTAAAAAGCTAAGGTTGAAAAATCTCCTTGTTTTGCTGGGCTGCTAAGATCTTCTAGGGCTCCCATCAGTAATCCTCATATCACCCTAGAATCTCTGGTTATGCACAAACAGAATCACCCACCATCTGTTCACCTGTTCTGAGAGGCAGCTAATCAAGAACTTCAACTGTGGCATGCAGGGGCCTCCCAGAGGTCATCAACTGAGCAAGAAGCCCCAGGACTTTAGCAGGAGCCCCTTGGCCGCTGGGCCCTTGAGGGGACAAGGAACAGGTAGTGCTAGGGATGGGTTACAGGGAAGAGCTTACACTTTTGGGGAGGCATTTTTCTTTGGTTCAGTTCAGAGGGAGGACATTTCCCTCTGCCAATGCTGAGAACATCTCCATTATATGGTCTTGGACTATCATAGAACGGTTAGGAAGGTCGAGGTCACACTCAGAGAGCAAGGGTAATATGGCATAGATTTGGAAGCCCGGGAGTATGGATGTGAAAGGAAATACTGGCTATCCACAGACAGGCTATGGGTTCAGCCTTGGGTCTGAGAGGAAGAGGTGGGGTCATTCATAGAAATATGGCGTAGAGGATCAAGAAAGATCAAGAACTATGGGTTGGTGGGAGGTAGAGGTTGCAGTGAGCCAAGATCGTGCCACTGCACTCCAGCCTGGGCAACAGAGCGAGACTCTGTCTCCCAACAACAACAACAAAAGAACTATGGGTTGGAATGGAGCCAAATATGGGAACTCGAAGAGGCGGGATACAGGATACATGGTGGCCAAGTCACAACTTTAGTCCCAGGGAACCTCAAAGGCCCTTTTGAGGTCCTGGCTGGCCCAGTCTAGCCCCAAAGCTTGGTCTGCATCTTGCCCTGGATTGACCCCTCTCCATCCTCTCTTCCACCAGGCGCCTAGATGCCAACCTCATCTCCCTGGTCCCGGAGAGGAGCTTTGAGGGGCTGTCCTCCCTCCGCCACCTCTGGCTGGACGACAATGCACTCACGGAGATCCCTGTCAGGGCCCTCAACAACCTCCCTGCCCTGCAGGCCATGACCCTGGCTCTCAACCGCATCAGCCACATCCCCGACTACGCCTTCCAGAATCTCACCAGCCTTGTGGTGCTGTGAGTGCTGCTCTATTCCCCATCCCCAGTGGGGTCCTGCTGGGGGCTGGAGGCTGCATGTTTACTTGAGTTGGATTGGAGCCTGGCTAGCTTTGCTCTTCTTTGCATGTTGCTAAACCTTCTGGCCTCCCTTTGGAAAAGCATGAGGATGACCATTCCCTGTTGATCCCATAGGGTTATCATGAGGTCGAATGACATGAGAGCTTGAAAAGTGCTCTGAGAGTCACTAAAGGGCCAGGGTACTATAATCAGAAAATAGGAATTAAGCTATTATTTTCTTGCCATGAACATGTAATAACTATACCTTGATAATTGGAATATAAATCAAGAATTTCTTAAGTAATTTCTACCATATTTGACAATTAGATGATGCAGTCATATGCTTTGGCACAGGGATGGGATAAATTCATCTCATTTCCCAGGCCTTAAGAAGCAGAGAAAAGCCATCACTTATAATTAGACAGCAAAGCCCCATCACTGTAATTACCTGGGAGATAGCATCCCTGGCAGGAATTGGGGACTGAGGTTAACTCTGCCTTCCCAGTGGGAACTTTAGAGGGCAAATTAGCTCCCAGCTAATTGCTATGAATGATTGGTAAGTTCATAGGGTAATTACTAAAAGGGCTTGGAGGTCATGTATAATTGCTTTGGGTTACACACTAATTGCTGCAGGAACATGGCTTAGGAACATGCATGTTAGTGACTCTACTGAATGGTAACATTGCCCCCACGCCCCCCACTTTTGAAGATCTGGCGTGATTTTCTAAGCCAGGGAATGGATCATACCTAGTTCCATTTGAGAGATGAAAAGGCAGGCACCAATTTGTTTGTCTAATTCTCTGTCCTGGGAAGCTGGAGAACCAAGGTGAATATCCTTGTGGACTATATTCTTCTGTCAGGGTGCCATACCCTCCCTTCTTCTGGGAGTCACGGGGTGGGGGGGTATTTATAGAGGGTAAACAGAACAAGGTGATTGGTTCTAACTTTGGTGACATCCCCGTGACATTGTGAGGGGGTGGGGTCAGGCCTCTGTAAGGGATAAGATTACTGGAGAAATAAGAACTTCATGGTTGGCCCCAGGTGGATGAGAAGGAGCAGGCATTTATTGAGCCCCCATGTGGTGTACTATGAGATATAGCCACTGCCCTTGAGGGGCTTTCAGTCCAATTGAAAGAGCAGAATAAATGTGGGAAAAAAATAACAAATGATGTAGTGAAACTTATGCTAACACAGCCAGATGATAAATTCAGACTCATAGCAGCATAGGTATGGTGGGAAGGCTGAGGTGGAGGGGAGGGAGGCTTTCTGGGGGAGGTGGGGTGGGACCTGGGCCTGGAAAGATGGTGAAATGAAGAGAATGAGGACATTCCAAGCAGATAGCAATAAAGACATGGAGGGGAGAGTAAGCGTGTTTGGCTGCCAGTGACCAGGCTAGTGTGGCTGGAGCAGAGGGTCCCCATGCAGAGCTCAGGAGAAGAAACTGGAAAGGTGCATGTCGGGACTTTCAACGTCAGAACAGAGAGCTTGGCTTCTCTCTGCCCGTGTGGGAGGGAAGCTTGAAGGTTTTCAGGCAAGGGTTAAAAGGGAGTATTTTAGGAAGATTAATTTGAAGGCTGGATTGGAACCGAGGCAGACTGGAGACAGGAAGGTCAGTTCAGAGGTTCTTGGTATCAATCAAAGTCCAGTAGTTTAAGGAGGTGGCAGAGGGATGGAAGGGAAGACATGACTGTGAGGGCTGTTTTGAAGGAAGAATTGACCTGATGGAGAGATTTTCAGAGGGTAGAAGACCAAGAAGAAGGGGAGTCATGGGTGACTCCAAGGTTTGGGTGGGAGCCAAGGAATTGGCCTATAAGTCAGGCCTGTTATAGATCTAGGAGAGATTGAGGGGGAGGCCCACTGAGGACAAGGAGGGACAAGGGACTAAGGAAAGAAAACCTACTGGTGCGGGAGCAAAGCTGATAGAGAAAAACTGGTCCCGTTGCATGGGGAGAGGCTAGAAACATTACCCGTTCGTCCTTCACCTGCCTCCAACTCGTGGGATGGAGGAGAGAGACTTCTAGCAGGAGGTGATCTGTGAAGTGGACAGGAGGCTGGGGAATGCTGTCCAGGGACTACAGGATGAGCTGTAGCAAGGCCCAGGAGGAAGGTTGTAAGGAAGACTGGATATGATGGGAAGCAAGAAAGATATTTGGTTAAAATCAAGGGTTGTACAGGGGCCTGGCTGGAGGTGTGAGCAGGCAAGCAGGGTGGAGGAGAAGGGGCTTCTCTTCAACCCCAACCCTGAGCTTTCATCATCCGGGCTGCTCTGCCACATGTGGAATCTCCCTCACCACTGCTCTGGCACCAACAGGACCCCTAGGTAGCACGTGGTTGGACAGCAGTGGTGTCATGTGTGTAATCTTGTCTCTTTATCTGGACTATAAACCTCAACACCTCCCCCAGACTGGACCATTTGGGGTGCCCAAGACACCAGGGTTGAATGAATGGTTTAGGGGAGGGAGTTGGAGGCCTGGAGCTGGATGTTTAGCTGAGATGGTCTGGACCTGAGATACTGGGGGAGGCAGAAGAGGGTGGAAAATGGAGACGGGAGTTCAGCAGCAGGTAAGAAGAATGATAGAGTTTGATGACAATTGGTTTATAGGTGTGAAGGAAATGGGAAAAATTAAAACTCCTCAGTAAGGGGAGATCACTCCCAGAAGGCGGTGTTTTCCCCTTTGGATCAGAAGCTCCCTGGGGACAGGAGTCTGTCTCCTGAAACGGAACCTCATGGAGCAGGTGGGTAAGGACGGGGAAGACAGACAGAAGCTTTAAATCCCCAGGCTCGCAGGAGTCCCGTCCTTACCCATTTATGTTGGGTGAGGCCTGCCCATTGCCTTTGTATTTGAACAGCATCTTGGAGGCCAGCCTGATTTTCTTCCCCTTGTCAGTGATTTCCTTCTTCTGCCTGAAGATGTTTTTAAATTCTTGAATTTAATAGTTTAACTAGGATATGTCACAGTATGGAATAGTCAGCATCTAATTATCCTGGAACAATGTATGCTTTTGAGCTGCAGATTCCATTCTTTCATCATCTTAGAGATTTCTTTTGTGTTATGTCTTTGAATACATCTTCAGTCTCATTTTTGGATTCTCTGCTCCAGAAACATCAATTATGCTTGTGTTAAATCACCTTTGTCTTCAGCATTTAGTTTTTGTTTTAACATTTTTGTCTCATTCAACCATAGTCACCATGATTATCTCAGGTTTTCTCTCTGACACCAATTCAATTTTTAGCAGTGTCTGCACTGTCCCTTGTTTTAAATTTATTGACTCATTTTTTTAAGTGATGTAGTGTTGGTCCTCAACTTATTTCCTTAATCTACTGTGTCATTTTTCCTTTCACTTAAGAACATTCGTCTTTGAAATATTGTTTTATTGGATTGTTTTGTAGCAGAAGGCTACTGTGATAAATTTCCTTGTGTTCCTGGTTCATTAGTTATCTTTTCTTCTAGGCTTGAAACTTTGCCTGTCTTTTGCATCCTCTTTCTTCTTGCTTTCTGTTTCCCTGTTGTATGTTTTCATAATTTCCATGTAATGTTGTTTTTTTCCGGCTTATGCTTGGATAGCTCTGTCCAGTTGTTCAAGCTGCATCACCTCGGGTCCCCCTTTGCCTGGAATGCCCTTCCCTCTGCTTGTTCAGTTTACCTGTCCTTCAAGGCCCTGCTCTGGATCACCACCTCTATAAAGCCTGCCTTGATTCCTCTGGGCCTCACCAATCTGCCTGTTCTCTGAGTGTGTCTGTAGCTCTCTCCAGTTGTAACAGAAAGCTTCGCCTTTAATTATATGTTGACTGCAGTGGTTTGCTGTTGGCTCCCGTAAGTACGTCTGGCCACTGAGTCAGGCAGACTGGGTCCTGGGGAGCCCAGCCATAGAAGAAGCCTCAGACTTGAGCCCCTCTGACATCAGACCTGTCTTCTAGAGCTTAGGGGGAACTTGCTTTAGCCTTGGCCTGAGGCTCTCCTCTCCCTTTTTCCTTTAATAGGAAATCAATATGGGGTAGCCTGTGGTCAATCCAGCCTTGGAGATTGTGGCTTCAGAAGTCAGTCTTGGCCAGTCAGTTTGTTCCTGGAAACAAAGGGATGGACCATTAGGGTCATTCTGTCCATGCTTCTGCCTCCTCTTTCCCATTCATGCCACCATGTGCTCTTCCATCCCCTGGCCCCAGTGCCATGGGCACCCATTCTGATGCGTCTTTCCTTCCTGTGCAGGCATTTGCATAACAACCGCATCCAGCATCTGGGGACCCACAGCTTCGAGGGGCTGCACAATCTGGAGACACTGTGAGTTTTGAGGTCTTGGTCAAACTCTGTCCTGCCTGGTGATGAAAGCCTGGAGTCCTGGAGTGGAGGGAGCACACAGAGGGAAGAGCCAGCAGTCCTGGGATGCTGGGGTCTGGCCCCGGGCTTGTTTGCCCACATGCCCCTCCCTGGCACTTTCTCTGGAATATCACTGAGAATGAATTTCTTCCTCCTTCAGGTGGTCAGAATGTGCCCTCTGGGAGTTCAGAATGGCCCAGGGAGTAGGAACCTGGGATCTCCGTGCAGGCAGAGACCACCAAAATAATGAAAATTCTGGACAGAAATGGGAACTGCCAGAAGTTCAAGGAATTAAAATATGAAGCCTGGGGAATAGAAGGCATGGGGGTGGGGCTGGGGCTGACTTGATGGCAGTTTTGACATCTGTGTAAGGGTGGCTGCTGACAGAAGGGAGAGTAATACTGCAGAGTAATGCTGGGACTGTTTGCCAATTGTTCAAACTAGCTAAATGATTAATGGGGAGATGGCCCATTGAGCACTCCAGCCTTACTATAAGAAGAACCCAAACTGTTGACTCTCAAAAAGCCATATTATTCACACATCATCATCCTGGAATTCAGTTAAGGTCAGAATACACCCAAACCCTCCCATCATTTCCTCTGGAGTCCTGCCAGTCCCCACACAGTGGGCTGAGTGGGCCCCACTTGAGCAAACAACTGGCTGGGCTCTCTAAGTGTGGCCGTCTCTGCCAGCTGGGGTCCCTCAGCTCCCATGAGGGAGCTGGCTGCCACGGCCACCTGGTACAGGCCTCAGAGAGGGGCGATGGGGAGAGAAGGACCCCCAGGTCACCAAGTGTGAACCACTGAGGCTGGGGTAGAGCTCATGGTGTCAGGGGGATGATCACAGTTTCTCTTGCCCCTCACTTGCTCCACCTTGCCCTCCATAACCAACCCTCCTTATTCTCCACCCCCTCCCACATATACCCCAGGACATCACTCCTGAGGTGAGGGGTTTTCAAGAATCCGAAGCAGCAGAGGAGAAAATGCTGAGAGTCAAGCTGTGACCTGGGAAGCAACGTATTGGGGAAAACCATTTGGCAAAACCTATCCCAGGAGGCCTGGGCTAATGGCATTTGTGGTGGTGCAGGGAAAAGTAATGGGGAGGCTGAGACCCGAGCTCCACTCTTTTTTCCTGTGGGCACAAGACCCAGGAGTGTGGCTGCTTTCTTGGGCTCAGCCTGAAGCAGGAGAAACGGCAGAGCCAGCCCAGCTTTGCCGGCATGCTCACCCTCCAGAAGACTGCGGACTGAGGTGTGGGGGACATGCCCCAGCCTGGAGGCAGGAAAACTGGAACCTTTCCCTGCCACTGTGCATGACTTGGGCTACATGTTCCTCCCTCTCTAGCTGTCATAGACAGCTGGGCAGTTAACTCTGGACAGTCTAGCCCACTCAATCAACATCTGAGAAAATTGATGTCCAGGGAGGTGTCATGGCCTGCCCAGAGTTACTCCCTCAGTTAGAGACAGAGCAGATCTAGGGTGCATTAATGAGAAAACATACATGAAAGTCCCTAGGGGAGAGCCTGCTGTCCTCTTTTGTCTGGGTCAAATGTGAACTGTGTGAGCCTGCTATGTGCCAGCTGTTTGGGGGAATCCTAGATGTAAGAGATGGTGGTCATTACCCTGCAAAAGCCCGTGCGCCCACAGCCACCTTCCCTCAGGAGATATAAGAGCTTTTAGGGCAGTGTTTGGAGTTGCCATGGATGAGCAGGGCAGGAGGGCGTCCAATGCCATGGGCCCTGGAGTGTGGGCGCTGTTAGCTTTGCTGGGAAATCAGTTGGGGAGGGGGTACATATACTGGCTATGTGTTGGCACCTCTAAAAAGCCAACTAGCAGCTGTTTCTTCACTTTTGGGGCACACTGCCTAATTCTTTCTCAATTAGCCACTGGATTGCCGCACAGGGCATTTGGCTCAGCTGGTGCTGGCTGAATTACAGAGCAGTCGTGCCGCTAAGCACCCACTGTACCTTTCATCTACGGGAGCACTTGATTCCATCACACAAAGCCCAGGGCCTGCACCCACTTTACCAATGGGAAAGCCAAGGCTAGGAGCCTGGTGGCAAAGCCCTTGGCATCAGACAGCCTGGGGTACAATGCCAGTTCTACCAGCTGTGTGACCTTGGTCAAATCATTTGCCTCTGTGAGTCTCCGTTTTCTAATCTGAAACATAATGCCAGTAATAGTTAACTAATCTTACAGGGTTGGCCTGTGGATTAAGTGAGATGATGTGTATAAAATTCTTACAGACCCTGACAAGCTGTATAGGAACCTGCCCTACACTCCTTTCTCCTTTCCCGTCCCCTCCTCTGAGGGCCTCCATCTCAACAATACCCCTTTCTTCCTGCCCTTGAGGAGGTGAGTTCTTCTTCCAACTTTTGATCTCCAATTAAAAAGGGGAAAAGTGTGTTCTTTATCCTCTGTTCCCCAGAGCATTTGCTGGGGAGCCTGCAGGGGCAGCCAGATGTGGCAGGGGGAGGAGTAGATGGGAGAATAAAAGGAGAGAGAAATGATAGTCAAACCTTTTAATTGTTGCATAATTGGCACGCTTTGCAGCCTCAGTTATTACTCTGGAGCTTTTCATGTGAGCTTCTCACTGGAAGGGTATTTCTCCCTCAGGCCCCGTAAATCTCTGCCACTTAGACTTCTCTCATCTCCAGCAGCAGAGGGAAGATCAAACCCCTGCAGCCCAAGCTGCGGTTTGGCTGGAGCTGTGGTTTGGCTCCTCTGCAGACTCCTCTAAGTGGGGAAAGCGGCCCCCAGCCATACCACCTGGGGAGGAGGGGCCAGGTGCGGGCATGCACACGCGTGGTCACACAGGCATCTGGAACTGCACAGCCAATCATGTGCACGTGCAGCACACGTGCCACATGTTTCAAGCCCTACATGACCCTCACTCCACATAGGCAGCCCCACCCCACAACCCAGCACAGCACAGAAATGCCCATCACAAATGCACCTGCAGCAACACAGCCTCTGTTATGCCCTCAGCTCTGGAGACCATGCTGTTTGGCTTCCAACCCTGGCTTTGCCTCTGCAAGCTGGGTCAGCCAGAGGAAGTAACTTCACCTCTGTGAGCCTCACTTCCTTCATCTGCACAATGGGCTACCTCAGAGATGGGGAGAAAGTGTGAGAGACATACACCATGCTCTTTTACTCCAAAAGAGCCAGCAAATCCAAGTCATTTGGGCAGGGTTCAGGGGATGGGCACTGTTAAGACCTCTCTCTTGCTTAGCAGAACAAATCGTGCCAACTCCACCTGCCCCACCCCCTTCGTACAGAAACCTTGTTGCCCTCTGGGAAAGTCTGACCTCGTAGGAAGGAAGCTCCCAGGACGTTTCTCCTGATGTAGTCATCATCATTCCAGACTTTGCCAAGAAACCTCAGCCAGAAGCAGACAGGTCGTGCTCCATCCTGCATCCTCAACTCCTTTCTACTTCCACAATGAGGATGACTCCAACTTGCTGGGAAATTGAGAATCAGAGGTGGTCTAGCCCCCAGACTGTGAAGTAGTATTTCCACTTAACCAGATCAGACCAAATGTAGGTATTTGGGGGTGAGTTGCCCATGTCTCTGTAGTTTGCAAGTGATGGTAAACCACTAGAAACCATACCTCTTGCTTCGTAATACGTTGCTTCATTTAGCCCTAGCTCCGTCAAGGTCACATCAATCATAGGACTTCCCAGGTACCTAGGCTGAGAGATAAGAGAGCATGGTGAAGAACATTTCTAGGAAGACTTTCCCAGGAGGTCTCAGGACCTGAAACCCTAGGTCAGTGTTTGGAAATGTGTGCCTGGAGGCCATGAGGAGCTAGTCTAGCCTGACAGATAATGATCTTTGAAAATCTTCGCAAGAAGAAAAAAGGTCTAGCAAACCCAATTGCATCCTAAAGGGCCCACCCTCATGCTCTAGATCTGGGAACTTGATGGCTGAATCTCAGCTAGAACCCAGGAGGAGACAGGGCCCAGGATGGACCCAGGGACAACAGTGTCTCACCTCTCTTGGGCCTGGGTGATGCTCCCTGGGCCTTGTTATAACCTCATTAAACAAATCAGCCCCAACTGGAGCCCTGTGCTGGCTGGACACTTCCCTTTGGAGGAGAGCCTGGGGCCATAGTGAGAACAGAAATCTCCTGGCCCCAGCTCTCTCTCTAAATCAGGACCAGCATTCAACAGGGGCCTGGGATAGGAAGAGGGCAAAGAAGAAATGTATTGAATTCTGCCTTATAATACAAAATTGTACCTTCCACATCAAATCTCCTCTGGTGATGGATGCTCTGGTGATCTGTTTCCACAGAACATTTTTACTTCAACAGCAACTGTAGCTAGAAAATGTTCCTCTCTGTGTGTGTCTTTGAAACCACTAATGCCAACAGGAAACTGGCTCTGACTTGGTTCTGAGAGTATCTGGCCACCCCTCACTCCTGGCCCTGATGTCAGCCTTTGGCCAGGGACAGGAAACCAGGTGGACTTCCACCGAGGTCCTCCCAGGGCTCAGGGTTCTTCCCAGGGTAGAATGAGGATTCATCTTGACTCAGCAGACTTAGATTCAAATCCTGGCTCTGCCACCAGCATGTGACAGGTGCAAGTCACCTGACTTCTCAAGAGCCTCGATTTCCATAAATAGAAAATGGGGATAATAGTTTTCAATTGAGAAGATTGTTGGCAAGGATCGCATTAAATGAGATGACTTCACATGGTGCCTGGAACATTATAGGTGCTTGATTTATGTTGGCTTCCTTTCCTGTCCTCCCATTTAATGTTGGATGGAATGTGTCTTAAGGTGGCTGGGAGGATGTTACCCAGAAGTGTCATTTCACAGTGGTCCATGCTGTGTCTCATCTCCTCTGTAGGATGGATGGGAATTTCCAGGCAGTCAAGGCATGGCTACTGTGTTAATTTCCTGTGGCTGCCATAACAAATTATCACAAATTTAGTGGCTTAAAAAAACAGCAACTTATTCTCTCACAGTTCTAGAGGTCAGAAGTCCAAAATCAAGGTGTTAGCAGGGATGGTGCCTTCTGGAGGGTTTGAGGCGGAATCCATTCCATGCCTCTCACCTCACTTCTGGTGTCTGGTGGCAATCCTTGACTTGTAGACCCGTCACTCCAATCTCTTACTCTATCTTCAGGTTGCCTTTTTTGTTTTCTTCTGTGTCTCTCCTCTGTGTGTCTCCTCTTCTTGTAAGAACATTTGCCATCGGATTTGGGGCCCACCCTGTTAACCAAGGATGATCTCATCTTAAGATTTGTAATTCCTTCTGCAGAGGCCCTCTTTCCGAATAAGCTCACATTCACAGGTACCAGGTTTGGACATATCTTTTGGGGGCTACATATAATTCAACCTACTCTACAGCTATCCTGGCGGGCTCCATGACAGAGCCCTCTGGGGACAGGCTAATAGGTTGGGGCAGAGGTCCAGATGAATCTCACAAATTTGCCTTCATGTCTCAAGGTAAGTGCTGATCATCCCACTAGTCACTGGGCAAATAATAATTCCCTGCAGTTAAGAGAATTAGAAATTTTTTTTTTCTGAAAGGCTGTCTTGTGTCATATCTTATTTATCCCCCAATCACTTGTTGAGAAAGACAAGGCAGGAATTGTGTATCCTCATGTTACAGATGGGGAAACTGAGACAGAGGGTGGATGACTTGCCTAAGGACACCCAGCTAATTAAGAGCCAGGATTTTAACTTAGGTTTCTCTGCCTTTGGCCCAGCGTCAGCCCATCAGACCACACTGTCTCTTGAGGCTAAGAATCAAGGAACTCTCTTTCCTCGTCAGTTCTTAATCATCTTACATTTGTGGGTTTATTAGCTGCAGATTTGTAGGGTTTTGTGGCTTATAGAGGAATTTATTGTTCCATATAAAACTTTTTTTTTCTGGCTTCCCCCTCAGAACCACTAATCACTTTTAACAGGCAGAAAATTGAGCTGCCCAATAGTTTGTGTTGTGTTCTGTGACCGTGACGAGTTATTAATAGTTCTTCCCAGCACAACATTCCCTTTCCCATTGCCCTGGTGTGGGGGTAGCCAAGGTCACTGCTCCTGTCATTGCTGCCTCTCCCTCCCCTGCTGGCAATGGGGACAAAACTTCCCCTGTGAACTCTACCCCCTCTGCCGACTGCTCCAGGCACCCCAGCCAGCTGGTCTGGAATGGAGAGGAAGGGAGGTTAAGGGGGGTGGGGAGCTTGGCCCACAGGTTCCGTAGTAGATGTCATGGAGAGGAAACAAAGTTCAGGTCTGGCCCTCCCATATCTGTAGGAAGGAGGAGCTGGTAAGAATTAAAGATTACCACTCTCTTTTCTTCTGTTTCTTTAGATTCACTCGTTCCATAAATATTTATTAAGTTTTTAGTATATGCCAGGCCACCATTATAGGCACCGGTAAAACATTTATGAACAACACAGTGTAGCCCCTGCTATCCCAGAGACTAAAGGGTTCTAGATCAGAAGTCCTGAGTTCTTCTAAACTTAACATGAATGCACTGTTCCCAGCATTTCTGACCTCATCACCCTAACCCCTTAACCTTGGCATGTCCCAAGGCTCAAGTTCTCCCAAGGCTCAAGTTCTGTTTACGCTTCTCTCCCTCCATGTTCTCATCTGGTCTTGTATGTTTGCTGATAATTCCAGCCCAGACCTGTCTCCTGAACTCCAGACTTAAATATTCAAAGGCCCTCTTAACATGCTCACTGGATATCTAACAAATATCCAGACTTCCAGACTGAACCCCAGAGTCTTTCCCTGAACCCATCCCACCAGAAGTCTTCCCCAGCTCAGTGATAACAGCTTTACTCCTGCAGTTACTCAGGCCCAAACCTTGGAGTCATCCAAAACAACTCTCTTTCTCTCACATCCCACATCCAAGCTGTCAGCAAACTCCATTGGCCCCGTCTTCCAACTATATTAAGAATCTGACCACTTCTCACCCCTTCCACTGCTACCATGATGCTCCAAGCCGCCATCCTTCTCTCACCTGGGTTATTGCAGTGGCCTTCTATCTGGTCACTCTGCTTTCATTCTTGTCATCCTACAATCTATTTTCAACACAACAACCAGAGTGACTATTTTAATATACAAATCAGGTCATGTCACTTTTCTATTCCAAACCCTCCAGTGATTCCTCATCATACTCCAGGAAAAAAAAAGCCAACATTCTGTACTGGTCTACAAGGCCTCAGATGCTGTGGCCCCTTGCTGCCTCTCTGGTATCACCCCTTCCTCAATCTACTCCAGGCACGATGGCCTCCTTGAATACACTACGTTTGCTCCTGCATCAAGCCTTTTCCTTTTGTCTGAAATGTTCTTTCCACCATTATCCACATGGTTTACTTCCTCACCTCCTCCAAGACTTTGCTCAAATGTCACCTTTTAAGTATCCTCCCTGGTCACCACTTTGCAACCTCCATTCCCAGCACTCTCCATTTTCTACTTAATTTTTTTCCATAGCACGCACTGCAATCTGATATCCTAATAATGTATTTACTCACTTAATTGCCTATCTCCTACCGCTCCATGAGTTTTGTTCACTTTTGTCTTTGCAGCACTTGACCCAGTGCCAGGCACAGGGAAGGTACTTAATAAATGTTTGGTGAACAAATATTTCAACAAATAGATTTATGGCTCCTGGCAAATCTTTATCCTCTCTGGGCTTCAGTTTCCCCATCTGTACTGGGAGGCATTGGATCGTCTAACATCTAAGGTTGTTCCCAGCTGCAGTCACATCTATACTCCGAGATATGCAGTCTCTAGCCCAGACCTCTCCTCTGAGCCCTAGATGTAAGTGTCCTCTAGTCAGTCCTCTCACAGCCCAGGAGCTGGCACAGGTGTCCCATGCTGTCTTGGAGAAATGGCCTGGATATGGACTGAACCCACGAGGATGGTCCCTTGGCCCTCCCTTTGGTCCAGGTCACCTTCCCATAAGCCAGTTGTTCAGAACTGCAAGACCCCAGCTTTTGACCAACAGATCCAAGTCTCTGGGAAAGATTATTGGGCCACATTCTGCTGTGGTCAGGAACACCTCAGAGCCTTCAGGTCGCCTGCATTAACGGGCCCCAAACATCCAGGTGAGAGGCATGTTGCCTACAGAGGTCTGATTGCATCCAGAGGATTGGATCCTGTTCTGGGTGCCATATCTTAGAGTGGCAAAGGCTCTCCTGGGGAGGGTGGTGAGAATATGAAGTGTCACAAAATGTGATTCAAAGAACTGAAGACAAGCCTTGGATAGAGTACAATGATCATCTTTGGAAGGCAGATTACATTTTATGCTCTTCCAGATGACAGGATGAGGGCCAAGCAGGGAAGGGAAGATGGGCACTCCAGCTGACAGTAAGGAAGGATTACTTAATCTGCAGAGTGGCCCAACAGTGACAGCACCAGACACCCAGCATGTCAGTGAGTGCCTTGCCCTTTAGATAGTTCTAGTACAAACTGGATCCTCATTGGGCCGAAATCTCAGAGATGATTCCTCTTTGGCGGCAGGTTGGACTATTTTTACCTCCCTTCTAATTCTAGGTTTCTGTGGTTCCAGGTGCTTCATTAGGGCAGGGCAACAAGTAATCTCAATCTCAGAGATCAGTCATTTTCATTAAAATCAGCACTGCTATTGCTTCAGGTAGATTCTGAATTTTCTCTCTGGCAAGAAAGAGAACGTAGGTGGAAGGAGGGAGGTTGTATCTGTGTCTCTCAATGGAAACTAACGACAGCTTTACTCATTGCTGCATTTATTAATGGGTGGCCTTTTATGTAGATTGTTTAGAAGGTAAAACAATACTATTAGTTTTAAAGTTTTGGTTGGTTCCTGGCTCACCCAGTCATCTGCCCCAAGCACGTGGAGTCATATTTAGGACAGAGGCTCTGTCTGCAGTATGAGAAAAGCAATTAAGACATGTATTCATTGTGCTAGCTTGCCTTTGTTCCAGGCCTTTGGGAGATAAAAGGCAATTCAGAGTTTACAGTCTATCCAAAATTTCTGTGTTTTGCATTTCACACTGGGGAGCTAGGCTCACCCATATTCCCCCATGTGCCCTTATCTGTGATCCAGTAATAAACACAAATGTTAGCCTTGAGAATAAAAATGTAAGTGGAAACCCAATTAATGATATTCATCTTTCTTAATTGCTATGAAAAGGGGATGGGCCAACTTGCATGCTGACTTTTGTAGTATCTAAAGAATGAAAGTGTCTGTTCTAGTAGCTTATGTCTAGTAAAAGGAAGAGGTCAAAGGAATTGGCATTATTTGAACATCTACTCTGTGCTAGTCTCTGGACCAGGTGAACAGAGCAATCTTATGCAATGGGTATGTCCCATTTACAGGTGAAGAAATGAGCTAAGAAAATTAAGAGATTTGTTCAAGATGATCCTGTTGGTGCACAGAAGGCAAGAACTCTCTCTAACACAGATAACATACAAAAAGACATCTAACTTCCAAATCATAATTATTTGGCTTTGACATGCTTATAAGCATCAAAAGAAACTCCTGCAGAAGCCCAATCCTCCATGTCCATTTATCCTCTCTCCCTAAAATTTTTTTGTTAGCCCTGCTATTTAGAGCCTAGCCAGGATCCAGCTCTGTGTAGAATATAGGAAAGTGTTTTAAACCAGGAGCCAAGAGGCCTGAGTTTGAGTCCTGGCTCTGGGACTTGCAGCAATTTACCTCCTCTCTCCAAGCTCATTTCCTCATCAATAAAAAAAAAAGGGGGCCGGGTGCGGTGGCTCACACCTGTAATCCCAGCACTTTGGGAGGCTGAGGTGGGCGGATCGCCTGAGGTCAGGAGTTCAAGACCAGCCTGACCAACATGGAGAAACCCCATCTCTACTAAAAATACAAGGGTGTGGTGGTGCATGCCTGTAATCCCAGCTGCTTGGGAGGCTGAGGCAGGAGAATCACTTGAACCCAGGAGGTGAAGGTTGTAGTGAGCTGAGATCGCGCCATTGCACTCCAGCCTGGGCAACAGGAGCAAAACTCTGTCTCAAAAAAAATAAAAAATAAAAAGCAAAAGAAGGGACTGGACAGGATGACTGTAAAATCCTGCCAGCTCTGTCATCTGAATCTACATCTGAATCTACAGGGAGGCTCCTCAGAGATCTCTGAAGTTGGCCATTTCTGCGTAGCCTGATGGAAAAGAGAAAACTAGCCATGTGGGTCCTTGAACAGCTTAGGGCTGGGGTTGCCTTCTCAGCTACTTTTACCGATTGCATGGATTTGCCATCTGTTTTGATTAGATTTGGCTAGAAACAGTTGAGCAGATGAAGGGGTGTCTTAGCTATAGACGGCTGCAGCTTCCAGACTGAGCTCTGGCTGGAGTTGGAAGTGGTTTCTCTTTAACTTCAGTCCTTCCCCCTCTGCTTCTAGCTCCCGGGAGCAGGAGACAGAACAATGAACTCTTCCTGGGCTTCTGGCTGATTGTGGGCTGTTAAAGAGAATAGTCTATTAAGCCATGGATGAGTTTTCCAGCTGAAGTTTAGGGCATCATAAGCCATCCTGCAATGAAAGATACACACTGAGCCTGGTCTGCGTGTTAGAGTCTAATCCCAAAGGCCAAGACACTGCCATGAAGCAGCCAGCTACCAAGGCCAAAGGAGCCCCCATCTTGAGACCCTGCACAGTGGACTCATGATCATCTACAACAATGAACATTCACATGTGTGGCCTTTTGCCTGGGCTGTGGGAGATCCAGAAGTGAACCCATATGCTTCCCAACCTCAACAAGCTTCCTGTCTCATTGGGGAGACAATATGCATGCAGAAAACCCAATTCTGGACTCAAACTGCCTGGGCTTCAATCCCCGCCCTTCTAATACTAGCTGTGGAACTGTGGTCAAGTGATTATCTCCCTCTGTGCCTCAGTTTCTCATCTCCAAAATGGAGGCCATTATGGTACCTACCTCAAAGGGTTGGCATGGCAATTAAATGAATTAATATATGCAAATCACTAGAACCATGACTATTACATAGTAATTACTATTATCCTCTATCATTACCATTGTAACACTATGCATGCAGAGGACGAAAATCCCAGAAAAGTTCCGAGAGAGTGAGTAACTCATTCTGACTACAGGGATTGGGTTGGATTGAGGGAGAAAGGTATATTTGAACCGGACTTCAAAGGATGACTAGGATTTTAACAGCTGAGGATGTGGGGAAAGGGTATTTCAGGCTGAGGGCATGAGGGGCGCAAGTAACTACACAAGGGTGTGAAAATGGCACAACCCATGAAGGGCTGAAATGGCAGATGAAACTGAGGGATTAGTTAAGGGCATCAGAGCCCATTAAGGGATTTGGATTTTGTCTGTAAGCCCTTGTTCTGGAAGCCTTTCCAGATTTTTCAACAGGAGAGTGACAGACTCAGTTTTGCATTTTAAAAAGATCTTTCCAGCAGATGTGTAGTAGCTAAGAGTGTGGGCTTCAGAATCACACTGCCAGGGTTCAAATCCTGGCTGTGACACCGAATTAGTTCATGTAGGCTAAATGGCTGTGACATATAGACTGAAACATGTATAATGGCACAAACACAATAGAAGTTTATCTCTGGATCATGTAACAGTCTAAGGAGAGTGTGTCTTCTTGGCGGGTGGCCTCCTCCATGTGATGACTCAGGGATCTGGCTTCTTGGGAGCTTGCCACCTCCAGGGCCTCATTGTTTTTGGCCTGTAGCTGGTGGAAGGGTAGAGAGACCAGTGAGGAGACAAGTTGTCTATTTTATAAATCCTGGACTAGATACAGTATGCACCACTTCTGACACACCTACTGTGAGGGAGGCCAAGAAGTCCACTCTTGCTCCATTCCTGGCATTCTTCCTATTACGATAAGCTAGCACTGCCCAGTAGAACTTTCTGGGTTGATGGAAATGTTCTGCATCTGTTCTTATATGATAGCTGCTTGCCACATGTTGCTACTGAGCACTTGAAGGGTGGCTAGTGAAACCGAGAGCCAAATCTTACATTTTATTTATTTGTAGTTAATTTAAATAGCCACACATGCCTAGTGGCTATTGTATTGGTCAGTGCAGCTATGGAGAAAAGAGAGAGTAGATTTTGACTTACGGACAGTAGACTCTGCCACAGCCAGGTATCAGTTGTGTAATATGAGTGACTAATTTAATCTCTCTGTGCCTCGCTTTCCTCAACTGTCAAATGGGTATAATAGTAGTAACTGCCTCTTGAGGCTGTTGGGAGGATTAAGAGATTATTCAGTCAAAACACTTAGTGGCTGGCACACAGACAGTGCTCAACCAATGTTTTCATATGGATGACTTGGAGGCAGGGACAGCAGATAAGAAGTGTACAACAATCCAGAGGAGAGAGCCCTCTAGAATTACCTCCAAGTATTGCCCTTTGCTCCAACCAAGCGATATTGCTTGCTCTTTTCCAAACACGACTCCACAGCACTGACTTCCTCTAAATCATGCTCTCTCTTCTTGATCCATTCATCCCTTCATATTGAAATCCTGCTGTTCTATGACACATGTCACATTTCCATGAAGCCCTCATGGTCTTTCCAGCTCTGTGTGATCACTGCAGTCTGTGAAGGTCCTGATGCTTCGTGTGCTCTCCACAGTCATGTCAAAGATGCTCTTTCATCATCTTGTGCATTTGTCTAGATAGGAGTGGGTTTTTTTTTAAACCCGTCTCTCTACCTTCCGCTTTACCCAGCAGAATTCTTTGTGTATTGCGAGGAGGCAACAAATGTTCATTGCACTGAGTTGAATCCATCAGGAGCGGAGAGAGTTGCAAAGACATGTTCCCTGGACAATTAGAGCCACAGGTTACATCTACATGGTACTATATGAAGCAGGACTTTGGCAATTTCCCAGGTCATTAAATCTGTGTTGATGTCCAAATGGGAAAGTTCCGGCCACCTCATTGGCATGGAGTTTGCAGCATTCTCTTTGACCTTTGCACAGTTTTTATTCTTTCACATTTCTCGACAAAAATAGACTTGTAGTTCACATGCCTTTTACCATATGTCTTTTGCTACTGTCTGTTAGACCACTCCTGCAAAATTCCCGACCAGAAACTGCCAAGGAAGGCTGGAACTACTCAATGGATTGCCTGGACATGGGTCTAATGAACTGTATAAGGACTCAATGATAGCAAAGTCACATGAAACCATCCCACGGTCTCTGTGGCCCCGGGCAAGCCACTCAGGACTATCTTGTGCCTTTTGCAACATCAACCTCAAAATCTTAAGGACGTTCCCCCAAATACTGTAGATTCTCTTAAGAGTCCATTAGTGTTTTCATTAATCAGTTTATTTAGACATCTTCATTGCTTTATCCATCAAGTATTTGTTGAGTTCCTGCTATGCACCAGGATTATTCTGGTGTTTAGAATATGAAACAATGTTTCTATTTTCAAGAAGCTTTCATTCTAATTGGGTGAGAAGAAAATAAACAAATATATGTCAGGTGATTAAGTTCTGTGAAGAAAGAACGGAAGCTGTCTTATTCTATATTGCTACATAACAAATCACCCCAAAATTTAGTGGCTTAAAATATCACTTTATTATTCTTCATGAATTACGGCTTTGCTAGCTCATCAGGTTGGTTCTTCTGCTGGAGCCATCCCCTGGGCTCATTCATGAGTTTGTAGTCATCTGGGCGCTCAACTAGAGCTAGGAGGTCTAGGGAGGCCACTCATATGTCTGGGGCTTTGGTATTGGTTGTCGGCTGGTCTTCTCTCTCCACATGGCCCTCATCATTCAAGAGTCTAGTCTGGAATTTCTTACATAGTGGTGGGAGCATTTCAAGAAAGCAAAGGCAGAGGCTGTGAGGCCTCATGTGACTAGGGACCAAGTCGCACTATATCACTTCCATCTCATTCTGTTGGACCATGCTAGTCACAAGGCCATCCCAGCCCAAGGTAGATGTCACGTCTTGAGAGGAGAAGCTGCAAAGGATTTGTGATCACTTTTAATCTACCACACTGGATAAGGGAATAGCAAATGACAGGATATGCTATTTTAGATAGAGTAGTCAGAGAAGGGCTCTCTGATGAGGTATAATTTGGGCAGAGACCTGAATGAAGTGAGTAAACCATAGAAGTATTTGGGGAAGAGCATGCTAGGCCTATGGAATAGCAAGCAAAGTCTCTGAAGCCAGATCAATGCAATACTTTGCATTTGAGATAATAATGCAATATTAAGACTTTTCAGCTGAGCACGGTGGCTCATGCCTGTAATCCCAGCACTTTAGGTGGCCGAGGTGGGCAGATCACCTGAGGTCAGGAGTTTGAGACCAGCCTGAGCAACATGGTGAAACCCCGTCTCTACTAAAAATACAAAAATTAGCCCAGTGTGGTGGCACACGCCTGTAATCCCAGCTACTCAGGAGGCTGAGGCAGGAGAATCACTGGAACCTAGAACCTGGGAGGCAGAGGTTGCAGTGAGCCGAGATCACGCCACTGCACTCCAGCCCAGGCGACAGAGCAAGACTCCATCTCAAAAAAAAAAAAAAGACTTTTCAATAAAGATACTTCCATGTCATTTATGGGAAATCTAGTTCTCTTGCAACAATGGAGAATTCCTGATTGAGCTGAGCCAAGATGAAGGGGAACACCTGCTTTTGGAACCTGAGATATGAGAATGAATCATATATACAATTTAAGACCAAAAAGAGAGGCCATTGCTTTCATCCTTGCTGCCATCCTCAATTCTCCCAGTCTGGTTTTCTAGGCATTTTCTGTAGCCCCTGGTAGAACTCCAGGAACTCCACAGTTTGAAAATTCCTCCCTGTTTCCAACTCCAATACCTCTGGTTTTAGTCAAAGTGCTTTGCACACGTCCTGGCCTCCGCCTGACCACATCCTTCACACAGCCTGTGGGAGCCTCTCTGTGAGCAAATCAACAAGGTTTGATGCATGAGAGGCAAAGGTATCTGACTCACTAGAGAATGGAGCAGAGAGAAGCAAAGCAGAAGGGATTTTCTACTGTAATTACCCAAGATCACCAGGGCAGTCTGAGGGTAATCGGGTAATTAGTGTGTGTGTGTGTGTGTGTGTGTGTGTGTGTGTGTGTGTGTGTGTGTGTGTGTGACAATTATCCGGCTCACTGGCTGCCAGACGCTTGTCACTGCCCCTCTGGCCCTTGGGCTGGGTTCTTGGCTCTACCTGTGGACTATTAAGTGTAATGACCCTGTCACGCAGAGGAGCCTGTCATTATCTCCATGTTAACATGGTATTTATCCACAAAACCCTGCCAAGTCACTCTGTAATTAAAGGGCCTCCATGTGGTCCCCCTGCCCTGGCTTGGATGGACAACCATGAAAGTTGTCAGGGCAGGGGTGGCTTTAAAAGGCTGAGAAGGTGGGCCGGGGTCATCCTGGGAGGCTAGGGAGGGATGCTGTAACTAAGTCTTCCCCCAACCTATTGCCAAACCCCAGGACCCCAGAAACAGGATCCAAGAGGCATTAAGCCACCCCCAAATCAGTCACATTTCCACATGGGGTTAAGTCGTTGACTACTGAGTAAAATGAAAGCCAACTTTAAAATTTTGGAAGCTCTTCGATGATAGGCAATCTCATTACATAACAGGGAGTACAACTTTCTAGAAGTACCCTGTAGTTCTTACTCTCTACTCCCCAGTCAATCTTTACTATCTGCCTCAAAACTCCAATGCTCACCTCTTTCCCCAGGGCTCCCCTACCTTTGGGGCTCTTTTCTATTTGTCACAGGCAATTCTAAATCTTTTCTGATGAAAATAAAAGTTGCCCTCGGCCTCTTCCATTTCTCTTCCTTCTCTTGCCCTGTCATCTCCACAAAAGGCACGGGGACAGAAGTTTCCTTAAAAGAGTTGATGGAGTGAAGCTGTGGTCACTTATGGGTCAATATTTTTCCCCTGGTGCCTAAGCAGTGCTGTTCTGAGCATCCTTATACTTATCCTTACACATTCCTAGACTTGGAGTACCTGGGTATGAATCTTTTAATTTGAAAAGATGTTGTCAAATAGTTTCTAAAGGGTTGTACACATTTAAATTCCCACTAATAATTTATCAGGATGCTTGTTTCCCCACATTCTTGCCAACTTGGGTTGCTACCCCTTTTTAAAATTGCCTTTATCATTTTCTGATTATACGTGTGATATATGCTCATTGCAAAAAAAAAATTGGAAAGTACAGAAAAGTGTAAGAGAAAATAGCTGTTGTGCCTTCACCCAGAGAGAAGAAACACTCCCCATTTTTATGGAGGATAACAGCAAAGACCACAGATGGAGACCACAGTGGTCACCTGAGGAACCTTTTGGAATCCCTAGTGGTGGTTATAAGAAGTTAACGATCACCCACTTCCCCCCTTCCTCCACTCCTCTGATGTCTCCAAAGGCTTGAGATGCTTTATTCAGTTGGCAGGGTCTATTCTGAGGGAGATGGTTCCAGGTATCTGCACCCCTGAAGTATGTCTGCCCCCTCAAAACAGTTCTGCAGCCAGGAAGATTCCACGCCTGAGGATTTGTAGAATAGGACTGGAGCACGAACATTCCAAAAATGTGTTTCCAGACATTGGCCGCTGGATCCAACAGATTGGAAAACCCATCTCCCTGGCTAAGCCCAGAGCCAAGTTTCCATTTCTCAGGGACCCTGACATGCCCCATTAAGCCTTTGCTCTAATGACTGCTCTGCTTTCTGTTCCAGAGACCTGAATTATAACGAGCTGCAGGAGTTCCCCGTGGCCATCCGGACCCTGGGCAGACTGCAGGAACTGTAAGCGCCTCTGTTGGTTTCTGTGGGTGTCCTTCTGTCCCAAGGGCAGGAGCTGAAGCCAGCCTGAGCTGCCTCATGCTCTTACCTCCTCACCTCCCATGGTCCTTATAAAAGATGTAGCTGTCCCCCACCGTCCCCCACCCTCCCGCCCTGGCTCCCCAAGCCCCAGTGCAGCTCTAAGTAGTCCCAGGCCTCATTAGCTTGGTTTTGGGCACTTCCTGGGGGTGTATCAACAGCAGAAATGGCCCTGGGCCCTTCCAGCCTGGGAAAACCCACGGCACAAGCCACCTACTATTAGCCTGGGCCTGGCACTGCCCTTGCCTTGGTTGGGATGTGCCCAGAGAAGAATGAGGAAAGGAACTGAGATCTGGTTTACAGGATCACTCCTCAGCACCTTGTCCCCAGGGGGACTGAGAAGTTGTCTCTGGTTCCCCAAAGCCACCATTTATTATTTTATTTC
The DNA here is from genome assembly GCF_028885655.2 of Pongo abelii. Lineage (NCBI taxonomy): Eukaryota > Metazoa > Chordata > Mammalia > Primates > Hominidae > Pongo > Pongo abelii. Next base: position 47,268,674 of record NC_071985.2, on the reverse strand, counting down.
AGCATTCGCTGAGCACCCAATATTCCCTGCACTGTGTTTAGTGATAAACACAAACAGAGGGTCAGACTGACATGGCCCTCCCCAAGCATCCTTCAGCCTCATTGAAGACACAAAGTAACATAGGTGAAACAGGAAACAGGACAAAATGGTATATAACTCCAACCATAACTTGCAGAGTATTAGCTAAAACAGTGGTGGGAGTCCAGAGCAATGTGGAAAGATCATTGTGGACTAATCCTGAGATGAGCCTTAAAGGATGACCGGGATTGAGGCGGCAGTGATGGGGGCGGGGAGAGGCATTTCACAGGAAGAAATTGTAGGTAAAGACCCAGGTAGGAAGTTGAGCTGGCAGAGGGATGAGCACAGGTGGGAAGCAGCTTTACTGGAGGGAAGCTCTCAGGAAACAATAAGAGCTCTATCGTACAGCTAGAGTGGGACCAGATTAAGAGTCCTGGAGACTCATAAACAGAGCCCCAAACTTTCAGGCAGATTAGTATCTATTTTTTTTTTTTTTTTGAGACGGAGTCTCGCTCTGTCACCATGCTGGAGTGCAGTGGCACGATCTCGGCTCACTGCAACCTCCGCCTCACAGGTTCAAGCAATTCTCCTGCCTCAGCCTCCCGAGTTGCTGGGACTACAGGCACACGCCACCATGCCCAGGTAATTTTTGTATTCTTAGTAGAGACGGGGTTTCACCATGTTGGCCAGGATGGTCTCTATCTCTTGACTTCGTGATCTGCCTGCCTTGGCCTCCCAAAGTGCTGGGATTACAGGTGTGAGCCACTGCGCCCGGCCAGCTTAGTATCTTTATAGCTCAAACCACCCCCACCACCTGAGACCTGTAGTACTAGCCCCATGCCACCTCCCTTGCCTCATCCAGAAGTTTGAAGGTGTGAATGCCAGATGTAGGCAGCACATAGGGGACAACTGGACTACCTAGAGGAAATAGTCTGGCCGGGCGCGGTGGTTCATGCCTATAATCCTAGCACTTTGGGAGGCTGAGGTGGGCAGATCTCTTGAGGTCAGAAGTTCGAGACCAACCTGGACAACATGGTGAAACCCCATCTCTACTAAAAACACAAAAATCAGCCCAGCGTAGTAGTGCACACCTGTAGTCCTAGCTACTTGGGAAGCTGAGGCATAAGAATTACTTGTACCCAGGTGGCAGAGATTGCAATGAGCAGAGATTGTACCACTGTACTCCAGCCTGGGTGAAAAAGTGAGACTCTGTCTCAAAAAAAAAAAAAAAAAAAAAATCTGAGTGAGAAACTATTGGAAGTTCTCCATTGCCAGAGTCACCAAGGTCTAACTTTTTTCCTTTGATCTGGGGCATGAGAGAAGCATGAGATTTGATCGATCAAGAGGGCATGGAGGGAGCAGGATGTACAAAAGCATTGAGCCGGAAAATAATAAAACATTAGGGAAGAGAGAGGAGACCTAAGTTAGCAGGGACAAAAATATATGGGAGGGGGTGTACCTGTCTATCTCCATCTCTCTCTCTCATCTATTGAGAGAAAGCTGCTTGAGGACAGGGGCCCTGTGTTAGAAACTTCTAAATCCCTCAGAGCTTGGCCCAACATTAGACACAAAGATGGTGTTTAAGAAAAACATAATGAGCAGATGAGAGGAATAAATTAATGAACAAACAGGCCTGGGTGGGTGGCACTGGCTGGAGGTGTCTGAGGGTGAAGCTGTGAGTGAGACAGCATGAAGGCGGAAGTCGCGATGGGGACGGCAGGAGGAAGACAGAGGTGAGCCGAGGCCAGGGGGACCGAGAAGCCAGAAACTTCCAAAGAAAAAGAGGGGGAAGGAAAGGGGCCTGCTCCACACAGGTGATGTGCTTTTCAGTCCAACATGTTATTAATTTTGAAATGTTTTTCCCAACTAACCAAACACATAATTCTGGCTTCCAGACTCCCAGACTCTCAGCTGGGTGCCTCAGTCCTCATTTTCCCGTAGTGCCATCCACAGTCATTCAGCGGCCCATTCCGCACCTTATCCCCCTGGCTGCGTGCTGTTGACACTTCTATGTTTCTTTATTTCAGGGCCTTGAGGCCAAGCCAGCCTCCATTTGAGGAACATCCCTCACTTGGGATCCCCCGGAAGCTGTGTCTTTTCTGTATCTTCCTTTTCCTCTCACACACCCTTGGCTTCCTCTGTGGGGACCCACCAGGGCTCCCACGACAAGTGACTAAGGAGAGGATTCCCTTCCTGGGGTCTGAACTCAGCCTCTTGCTCTTGAGTTGCTCCCACAGGCTTCCTGAGGCCTGCAGCCATGTCTCCACCCCTCACTCTTTTTACACTTGTTGGGGAAAAGAGGGTGTGTAATTGAACAGGAAGAAAAATCAGCTGGGTGCAGTGGCTCACACCTGTAATCCCAACACTTTGGGAGGCTGAGATAGGAGGATCACTTTAGCCCAGGAGTTCTAGACTAGCCTGGGCAACAAAGTGAGATCTTGTCTCTATAAAAAAATCAAAAAATTAGCCAGGTGCAGTGGCACATGCCTGTAGTCCCAGCTATGTAGGAGGCTGAGGCAGGAGAATCGCTTGAGCCCAGGAAGTCGAGGCTGCACTGCAGTGAGCCAAGATCACATCGTTGCACTCCAGCCTGGGCAACAGAGACCCCGTCTCAAAAAAAAAAGAAAGAAAAATCACAGGCAGTATTTAAATCTGAACTTGGAATCTCCAGGCCAATGCCTCTTTTGTCTTATGGACTGTCTAGCTTGCTGTCCAAAAGCCCTGTGGAATTCCATGCCTCTCCCTCTCTATACTTTTCTCCAAAACCTCACTGGTTCCTGGTGTTGTCTTCCAGGGGGTTCCATAACAACAACATCAAGGCCATCCCAGAAAAGGCCTTCATGGGGAACCCTCTGCTACAGACGATGTGAGTACTACTTTCTCTGGTCTCTTAATGCCAAACAGTGTTTCGGGGAGGAGGACAGAGGATGGGAAGGCAGGAGGGACTTCCCTAGGAAGCACCAGGGAGGCAGAAGTATGGGAGGGGTTGCCTTTCCCTGCATGTTCTTTCCTGGGTCTACATTGATAGGAGAAGAAAGCAGAGATTGGCCTTAGTCCCAGCAGAAAGGCCTGAAAAACCCAATTAGGTGTTTGGACCTTCTTCTTCCAGACACTTTTATGATAACCCAATCCAGTTTGTGGGAAGATCGGCATTCCAGTACCTGCCTAAACTCCACACACTGTAAGTTGGCTCCTGAAGGCTGCTGCAGCCTGAACTTCCCCCTTTCCTCACTCCTTCTTGCTTTCTCCTGCCTATCACCTGTGGATCTCTCCCTTGCAAGGCACAAGTCCACTGCAAAGCATGGTCTTCAAGGCTGCAGGCCTCTGCTTTGCTCAGACCCATTCCCACCTCTTTCTAAATTTAATAGCCTCCCTCCATCTCCCTGAACTGTGGCTTCTTCCCAGGTCTCAAAGGGACAAAGAAGGTCCATCTCCATAGTCAAGGACTTTCATCTGGTCTCTTGGGTTTTGTCCCGTTCACGGTAGCTTTTCCAGAAATAATTGGGAGTTTTGAATATGGTGTGTTCTCAAGGCTGGTTCTCCTGTGGCCTTGGAGCCCAGATCCCTGGGCACTTTGCTGTGCCATCGTTATCACCCTTGGCCTGAAGGTGCTCTGTATTTCCCCTCTCTCATTCTCTAATTTCCAGCCCAAGTCCCACTTCTTCAAAAAGCTTCCATGGGGCCAGGCACAGAGGCTCACGCCTGTAATCCCAGCATTTTGGGAGGCTGAGGCGGGTGGATCGCTCGAGGTCAGGAGTTTGAGAACAGCCTGGCCAACATGGTGAAACCCCATATCTACTAAAAATACAAAAAAAAGTAGCTGGGTGTGGTGGTGGGCACCTGTAATCCCAGCTACTCAGGAGACTGAGGCAGGGGACTCGCTTGAACCCAGGAGGCGGAGGTTGCAGTGAGCCAAGATCGCGCCATTGCACTCCAGCCTGGGCAACAAGAATGAAACTCCGTCTCAAAATAAAAATACGAAAATTAGCCGGACATGGTGGTGCATGCCTGTAGTCCCAGCTAACCTACTTGGGAGACTGAGGCAGGAGAATCGCTTGAACCTGGGAGGCTGAGGTTGCAGTGAGCCAAGACTCAGTCTCAGAAAAAAAAAAAAGCTTCCATGGATCGCTGTCAGCCTACTGTGGCGTCACAGTAACATAGCCAACATCTCCAAAGCACATACTTAACTTTCATGTTCGTTACGGCATTTCATCTTCATCGTAACCCTGTGAGGTAGGTGTTATTGGTCCGTTTTACAGGTGGAACGTGAGGTACTCAGGCCCTGCTTGGGCATGAACCCAGAACCCTTTAATTTCAGATTCTGGGCTCATTTCTGGACCCCACGCTGCCTCCTCGGGGCTTTTCACAACACTCAATTTTCTGCGCTGCTGTTGCATGCAGGCCCCATGTGGGTCCGTGTCCTCAATAAGATAGGAGATGGTGGGAAGGAGGAAAACCACCAGTCTAAAGCAGTTTAAGAGAACTGATAGTTCTCTTTTTTCTTTTTTTTTTTTTAGACAGGGTCTCACTCTGTTGCCCAGGCTGGAGTGCAATGGCGCAATCTCAGCTCACTGCAACCTCCGCCTCCTGGGTTCAAGCGATTCTCCTGCCTCAGCCTCCCGAGTAGCTGGGATTACAGGCGCCCACCACCACGCCCGGCTACTTTTTGTATTTTTAGTAGAGATGGGGTTTCACCATGTTGGCCAGGCTGGTCTCGAATTCCTGACCTCAGGTGATCCGCCCGCCTCGGCCTCCCAAAGTGCTGGAATTACAGGCGTGAGCCACCACACCCAGCTGAGAACTGATAGTTCTAATAAAGTTCCAGCAGATGACAATTTAGGGGTGACCCTATCTTAGGTTCTAATAAGCAAAACCCAGCAGCCAAGGGCTTCTCCAGAAGCACCTAAGCTGTTGTCTATTAACCAGAGGCCATTCCCATGTTGCTTGCATGTGGGGTTTTTGCAAACTGAAGCGTGAATGCTGAGGTTACCCAGCTTTGTCTGGGCGAGGGTGTGCTGAGCAAACTTAAGCAAATGGCTGGTTGGAACCTGCTAAGCATGGCTCAGCCTCCACGAGGGCCTGCGTGGCTGACTTGAGGAAGATTGCGGGGAAGCATGACATTGCTCCCAAAGGAGGAGTCCCAGAGGGGAGACAAAATGAAGAATTGAGAGTCTTGATGTTGAGATGCTCTGACCCCACCCCTCAGAGCTCATTGTCTCTGTTTCCAGATCTCTGAACGGTGCCATGGACATCCAGGAGTTTCCAGATCTCAAAGGCACCACCAGCCTGGAGATCCTGTGAGTGGCTTCTCTCTCCCTACCTTATCTATTGCCGCAGCTTCATTCCCAAGGGCTCTTCCACTCCCTGCCCCTGGAAGGCTGTCTGGGTTCCTTGCTTCCCTTTTATCCAGCCTGTCTCTACTACTGGCTCCATCCCCTTCCTCCTGATGTGGCACTGCCCACAGGCAAGGTCAGGAGGTGGCAGATGGGATGGCAGTGAGGAGGCTGGTCTTTCTCTCTTTACCATGCTTGGAGTTTTCAGGTATTAATTTAGAGCTCCTAACCCCAAGCCACAGGTACACTGAAGGTTGAAGTGATGGAGAGGAGGGTTGTGAAAATCCATCTTTGCCTTTCTGAAGCTTGATTCCAACAAAGAGGTTCTTGTATTTTCTATTATTATCTCCTGTGGCATAGAGAGCAGGAGTGTCAACACATAGTAGGCCCTCAATACGTTTAAATGAATGAAATGAAACAATCGAGCAAACACCCAGAATGAGTGTCAGGAAGTCGGCTGCCCTGCCCCACACCACAAAGTTCATTCATGGCACCACTGGGACTGGGGCTCTCCTCTGTGCCTCCGTTGTCTCCCCGCTAGATTCACTGGCATGTGGAAAATTTTCCATGAGGGAAGTAGTCATTCCCCAAAGATGACCTTGGCCTTGGGTCCTTCCTGGGACACCCTGCCCGAAGCCAAGCCTGCTCTCCAACCTGCCCCTACAGCCCTCTCCAGCCCAGCGCCTGGTTCTTCCCTTTGTTCTCATCTCTTCTCCCTCCTCCGAGGTACAGGGACCAAACTCTGTGCCTGTGTCCCATCATCCCATTACGGTGTTTTTCTGTCTACACTTGCCCATGGACATCCCCTCCTCTAAGGTCCCTACAGCAGAGAAGATTTGTCTCCCTGTCCTACAGGCCCAGTGCTGCTTGAGACCATTATGAGACATGGGGTGGGGATGGGATGGGGATGACTGGAGCAGAGCCCTGGGCTGTGGCCCTCTCTCTCCACTCCCCTCCCCCAGCTCCTCTAGGCCCAAGGGAGCTTGGTACTCAGATGCCAGTGTCTGCTCGTTTCTGTCCCCACAGCCCCACCCCCTGCCCTGTCTCTCCCTCCATTTCTCTCTTTTGTTAGTCCGTCATCCCATGACAGTATCAGGTCCAGAGCTGGAGCCGGGTGGCTGGGAATGGCAGGGCCCTGGGCCTGGTGCCAGCTCTGTCTCTGTTCTCCCTGCAGGACCCTGACCCGCGCAGGCATCCGGCTGCTCCCATCGGGGATGTGCCAACAGCTGCCCAGGCTCCGAGTCCTGTGAGTGCTCACAAGCATTCTACAGTCTTGGCATTGTGCCCCTACCCCCATGTCCCACAAAAGGCCTCTCCTGCTTCTGTCCCACTTGGTCACTTCCCTTCCTGGAGAATGGGGCAGCATAGGCTCCTGCTGAGAGCCTACCCCAGAAGGACTGGGTTTGAGGCGCAGCTCTGCCGCTTACTAGCTATATTGATTTGGACTCACTCTTTAATGTCTCTGAGCTTTGATATCCTCGTCTATAACATGGGAGTCAATTTGTAAGGTTTGAAAAAAATATGTAAAGCACCTAGTGCATAATACCAATAAATGACATAATTACTCTAATTTACACAAGAAAATTAGTCCCCTCTTGGGATCTTGGGACTGTGGAGGTACTTAAGTGGCCTCTGAAGTCAAGGGGAGTTTTCCTCTCTCCTTGGACTCTAACTTGAATCTGAGGCTCCTCATCAGGGACCATAGCCCCGCAGTTCAAGATGGGTGGAACAACACGCAGTGTGTGAAAAGAGCCCTAGACAGGGGTCCGGAGACACAGGCTCCAGACTCAGCCTTGCCACTGACTGGTGGTGTGTCCTTTAGCAGGTCCTGTCCCCTCTGTGGGCCTCAGGTTTCTCACCTGCTGAGTGAAAGGGTTGGGCCAGATGATCCCTAAGGGCCACCAGCTCTGATCTTTCCTGCCAGCTCCATAAATGGTGACTGCAGGTGCTTGGGTTGGCATTGCTCAGTGAGGTCCAATGTGTTCTCTGCTGGCTGGCTCAGTGCCCCTCTCCCCGACTCTTTGCCTCTTTCGTCTTTACCACGCCCCTCTCACTTCCTGGGTAGCCCCATCTAGGCCCAGTGAGGAGTGGGACTTAGTAGGAGGAAATGCAGAGAAAGCGAATTGAGGAGACTGGTGCCCTGGTATGAGATGCCTCAACAGCCATGTTGTCATGGCTTCGGCTGCTTGACAGGAAAGCACAGCCCTGGCCAGAGCCCCTGGTACCCCAGCAGCCCTCACATAGCCACCACTTCACCCCAGCCCTGGCCTTTCTCTTTTCCCCAGGGAACTGTCTCACAATCAAATTGAGGAGCTACCCAGCCTGCACAGGTGTCAGAAATTGGAGGAAATGTGAGTCTGGAGTAGGGAAGAGGCAAAAGCATGCCAGCCAGACCCTGAGCAAGTCCTGCAGGGAGGCGTGATGGGGGGCGTCAGTAAGGGCCAGTGCATACTTTGACATTTCTTCCTTCTCTTTTCTGAGTTTGTTTAACCCAGAGTTTAGGGCTGAGAGCTTGGCAGAGGCCTGCACAATGGCCCTAGGACTCACAGCAGAAGACAGACCCAGGAGCTGGTGCCCAAAAGGAGTCTCAAGGCGGCTCCTTATGAATCAATAGCAACACAGAAATGCAGTAGTGATTAGAACCAGTGGAGGGACAGGGTCACATCAGGGCCCAGTGGGACGGACTGGAGAAGGCTTTAAGGAGTTGGAAGCACCCTGCATTTTGGAGCATGCTCTCTCCTTTTCCATACCTCTGTAAACACGCACATGCATATGTGTGTATGTGTTTGCATATTACACACAGACATACACAATCATATGTGGAAGAACAAGCCTGGGATTCAAAGGTCACGAAGAAAATATCACTTGAAAAATTCTCTAAGCTCTATTAACCCAGATCCTGTTTTCTCAAGCAAGCATGGCCTCTTGAGCTTCCCCGTGTCTGTCCCCTACTTCTAGGCAGGACCATGCCTTTTGGGGCTGGGGCAGGGTACAGATATGAGGGTCTCCTGTTTGTCTAGGTGCCAAGGGAAGGAGGGTCTTCTGCATGGCTGAGGCCCAGGGTCCATCTCCCATTCAACCAGTCTACTGAGCTCTGCTTCCCAGCTCTGGCCAGTCACTTGGCTTGGGCGGTGCTCTGCTTCTGGGCTAGGGTCTGGAGGACCCATGGTGATGGGAGGTGTGGGGGCCAGTTTGGCTGGGCTGGGAGCCAGGCCCAGTGGGAACACTGGAAGCTGACTCCCTTTTGGGCCACAGGGATGGTTTTGTGGCTTTGTCTCCTGACCCACTTACCCAAAGCAACCGGATCCCCTTGTGCTCCCTTTAATTCTGGTGACTTCCTCGGGCTGGGCCCTTTCTTCCTGTGCCAGGAGAAGTGGGGGGCTCTACTTTCTTCCTCCCAGTGCTCGGGGGGCATGGAGCGGAGCCAGGGTCTGAGCCTGCTGGCTCATCCAGCCTCTCTTGCTGCCCTAGTGGCCTCCAACACAACCACATCTGGGAAATTGGAGCTGACACCTTCAGCCAGCTGAGCTCCCTGCAAGCCCTGTGAGTACCCACATCCAGGGGTGGGCCATGGAGGAGCCACCATGTCCCTCTGCCAGGCATGCTCATTGTCATAGCACATGTGTACAATTTAAGCAAATGTGACATGCACATCGCCTCCCAGCTCCGTAGCCCCCACCCCCAGCACACACACACACTTCTCTAGCTGGTACCCAGGAGGTCTTGAGGCTCTGGAGCCAAGCTGTCATGTCCCTGTTCCTGGGGCCACAGCCAGCTCAGGAGCTGGGCAGCAGCAGGTACCTTCCCCAAAAGGCTAAGGTTACTGTTACTGGGGGCAGGTCAGATGGGGGTATGTGAGGGGGAACCCATGATGGGAACAGTGAGTCCTCCACATGTTACTGTTCCCTCCTGTCACACCCTCTCTGCCTGCAGGGATCTTAGCTGGAACGCCATCCGGTCCATCCACCCCGAGGCCTTCTCCACCCTGCGCTCCCTGGTCAAGCTGTAAGTGCCTGCTGCATTCTCCTCCAGGATGCTGGGGGCCAGTCGGGACTATGGGCTGGCCAATGGGGGCAGAAGGGCCACCCCAGAGCAGGAACATGCATATCCCAGGGAGATGGGCCTCAGCCTAATCAATCATTCTGACAATCCGTTTGACAGAGCGTGGGTCCGGATAAACAGAGAGCCTGCGTCTTGCAAGCTCTGGAACATCATCTGCTAATGTTCTGCAGTGTTTTGGCAGCCTCAGCCCTCCTCATCCCCCCTGCCTCGGTCCCATCCCCATCCTCTCTATCCACCAATAAAGAGGATATATTGGGCCTGGAATCCCTTCACACACAGGAGGGTGGAAGTAGATGTGGGAGCCAGGGTCTCAGAGAGCTCAGGGGTTTCTTGCTTGAGCATTGCTGTAGAGGACTGCCATTCTGTGAGGCAGCAGGGGACCTCAGGTCCTTTAAATTACATAGGATGTAAACAGAGAGTGAGCAGTGTTGGCTCCATGGTCATTATGTCAGGGCTTCGGAAGGGGCCTCTGCTGCAGCTGCCATGTACTGTGGGGCAGGTTATTCACTGTGCAAGCGCTCCTGCCCAAGAGAGAGCTGACATCCTGCCACCTCCTTGCCAAGCTGTGAGTCCTAACAGCACATCTACCTAGACTGGGCCCTTTTCTGGTTAACACAAAGACTTCTTTTGGGCTAGCTCCAGCCCTGGCCTCAGAGACCATCTAGCCCCACCCGCTTCACTTCACAGGTGAGGCCTCCAAGGCCCAGGAGGAGAAGTTTACTCAAAGCCAAGGGCCAGGACTCCCAGCAGGCACACAAGTTCCTCCTCAGGCTGGGGCTGTGGCTTTGCAAAACTCTCATCTCCGTCTTCCCTCTCCTGTTTGCTCTAGTCCTGCCAGATAGGTAGGGTGGATATTTTTATCCCTTTGAAAGACGAGGACACTGTAGCTCAGGCAGATTTGTGGCTCCCCTTGGTTACACAGCGAGTTGGTGACAGTGCCAGGTTTCCTGCCTTCCAGTCCAGGGCTGTTTCCACGACGCACAGTCTGTGGTCTTGGTGTTTGGTTTGGAACCCTGGGCTTCCTCTAATGCACCTCCAGTAGAAGAACATGCATGTCCTCACCTCTGGCTACAAAGCAGGCCCTACAAGATGGAATGGATGACCCAATCCCTGCTTGTAGCCAGATGACCAGCTCTGTCCAGTCCCAGACTCAGGCCTCTTATATCATCAGAAAAGTGGGAGGAAAGGCAGGGGGATGGGGATAAACAATAACAGGAAGGTGTTCCCCAAGGGGGTGGGCAGGGCTTCCTGGATGACACTTGGAACTGGGCACGGGAACTGTGGTTGAGGGAGCTCTGTTACCTACAAATTGGGACAGCTTGGCATTAAGTTAGAACAGTCCCTGGTACATAGTTGGCACCGTTATGTATTGAATGAATGAGCGAATAAAAGAATGAACAACCTGCAGATGGTGCCTCTAGCAACTCTTGGCTGCCCTCCTCCCTCAGCATTCAATGCTCTCTTCTAAGCTTCTCTCCTGTCCTTTGCTCCTCTCCTCTTGCTTCCATCCCAGGCACACTGGCCACATCCTCAGCACAGCCCTGACCCCTCAGCAATCCCACTGACTGCCAATAACCCTGACCATCCACTGTCCTAGGGACCTGACAGACAACCAGCTGACCACACTACCCCTGGCTGGACTTGGGGGCTTGATGCATCTGAAGCTCAAAGGGAACCTTGCTCTCTCCCAGGCCTTCTCCAAGGACAGTTTCCCAAAACTGAGGTGAGGGACTGGCTTTCCCCAACACCTGGGTAGGCCAGCTGGAGACCCTGGAGGGACAGAGAGAAAGCCAGATGGCCCCACCCTGAGAAGAGCCTAGAGGCTTAGGGTTTGACCAAGATTTAGTGGAAGGGCTCACCTGACCACCTACAGACCAACAGGGGCCTGGTTCATGCCTCCCCTTCCTCCTTATCTCCTTGGTGGCATTTTCGCCTGTCCCAAGCTCCAACGCTAGTGAGCACTGGGACCTGAGAGTGATAGAAGTAAGATGATGTGAAGGCCCCCTAGCCCTCCTTGCACCTCATCTGGTTCCACATGTCCAGATTATCTGTCCTCACTTGGGCAGCATCTGAGCCCCTGGAATCAGGGCAGAGCGCAGGACACTGATGGGTGGAAAACAAGCTGCACAGCCAGGCCGTGGTGCTAATGACATCCAGGCCTCTTCCATGCAGCAGCAGTGGTGCAGCCTGTGTGGCCTAAGCCTTGTCTGCTGCACGCTAATGAGATGCCCTTAGGGCCTCTGCACTCACCCTCAGAGGGCACCAAATCCAGCTCCAATATGCCCAGAGATGGGGGAGGGATAGGGTGCAGGTCTCACTGAGGGCCAGAGTGAAGAATCACCAGAAGAATCCATGTGGCCTTAAATATAAGAGGAGGTGCTGCCTGGGAGGAGAAGCAGAGCACTGGCAGTGCTGTGTGAGCTTGGGGAAGCCTCTCCCAGCTCTGAGCCAGCAGAGAGGACTCCTTAAACAATGGGCAGAACGTTTCTTTCCCCATCGCACTTGCCAAGATGAACAAAGAAAGACAGAAATGCCTCCAGAGCCCTTCAGATCAGGAGTCAGGCTGCAAGACCCTTACAAAGAATGCCTAGGAGACTGCCAGCACAGTCAACAGGGAACTTGGGAGTTGAAGGACAGGCACTGAGTGCCCAGCCCCTGGGTTGGAGATTTCTTAAATCAGACTTAGATCTTAGACCCCAAAGATGCTGAGGCAGCCCATCTGCCCACCTTTCCCCCACCAGGATCCTGGAGGTGCCTTATGCCTACCAGTGCTGTCCCTATGGGATGTGTGCCAGCTTCTTCAAGGCCTCTGGGCAGTGGGAGGCCGAAGACCTTCACCTTGATGATGAGGAGTCTTCAAAAAGGCCCCTGGGCCTCCTTGCCAGACAAGCAGAGAACCACTGTGAGTGACCGGGGGCCCTGGGCTGGGGAGGGTAGTGGGCTGTGGAGAGGAAGTTAGAGGGGATGCTTGGGGGACCTGAGAGGGAATCTGACAGCAGCTGCAGAGGGAAGCCCCACAGAGGTGGGAGGAGCTGCCTGTGACCTGGGAGGAAACTCTACCTCTGTTTGCACTTTGTCTCTCCAAGACTACACCCAGAGGTGCTTGGGACAAAGTAATGATGGTAACAATGGCTGTGGCAATGTCTCATCTGCCTAGCCCTTTGCAGTTCACAAAGTGCCTCTCACGCGCCATCTCACTTAACCCTCCCCTTGTGGTCCACATGTTTCTTCTCCTTCAACCTCAGGGTATTCTCAGAGAAGACAGACCCCTTATTTTATCAATCTGAACCAATAGGATTTAATTAAATCAATTGAATTAAACCTACTTCCAGAAAAAAAGAATCCCCTCATAATATGTCCTAGAACCAAAAGGAACAGTATAGGGTTATTGCTGTCCAAGTCCATCCTGCACCTCCAGTCTGCCCCATGAGTCTGAAAGTGAGACTTCTGTGGCCGCCAGGTGCAAGAGACCTTCACTGAGAAGGGCCATTCCAGTGCAGGCTGTCTTGGGCCATCTGTATTTCTGGAAGAGTTAGGGTAATTTTACCCACGCAGCCAAGGGGGTTCTGAGGGATCATTTACTAAGTGGTATCTTAGATACTAAGGGCAGAGAAAAGGGCTTCCCTCTCCCCCTGCCCGTATTACAGAACACAAGCAGAATTAGGAGGGAGAGAGTACGGGTCCTCTGCTTTGGGGTATTCTTTTTCCATCTCTAACTCTCCACAATATTTCAATGGAGAAAATAAACAAACAAAAAATCAAATATAAACATTTAAGAAAAACATCTCATTACAGCGTAGACAGAACTGAGGTCCAATCCCAACTACAACATTCACCAGTTGGATTGCATTGGACCAGTCATGTAACCATACTGAGCCTCACTTTCCTTATCTTTAAATGAGAAAGATAATTGGCTGGGCGCGGTGGCTCATGCCTGTAATTCCAGCACTTTGGGAGGCCAAGGTGGGTGGATCACTTTAGGTCAGGAGTTCAAGACCAGCCTGGCCAACATGGTGAAACCCCATCTCTACCAAAAATACAAAAACTAGCCAGGCATGGTGGCATGCGCCTGTAGTCCCAGCTACTCAGGAGGCTGAGACAGGAGAATGGCTTAAGCCCAGGAGGCGGAGGTTATAGTGAGCTGAGATTGCACCACTGCAAACTCCAGCCTGGGCGACAGAGTGAGACTCTGTCTCAAAAAACTAAATAAATAAATAAGTAAAGAAGAAAGATAATGGATAGCTCATAGGCTGTTGGGGAAGACTAAAAGATTCCATAAATGATGAAGTATGCTCACCGCTACTACTGAGGACTGGTGCCTTCTGGTGTACATGTATAGGGAGAGTGCAACTGTGGAGTCCGGTGCACAGTGTATGGAGGGCAAATGGTGGGCAGGCAACCTGGGGGTCTCTGAGAGCCTTCTTCCCAATGTATTAACACACCTCCCTAGGGAGGGTATGAGGACCCGATGAGGAGCAGCCCAGCAGCCTGGCTGGCTCTGGGCCAGCAGACGGCTGTCCCCGGGGGACATTCCCGGATGTCTGCTGTACACTCCCTCAGGGGGCTGGAAGGAGGAATGGAAACTTTCCTTCCTCAAGGTGAAACTTTCCACCGGGCTTAGGTCTTGGAGAACCACAGGGCGTCAAGATCGTGGGCTGCCTGCCGCCTGTAATGGGAGCTAGGGCAGGGCCCCCCACTTCCTGTGGGAGCTAATGAGCCTCGAGAAGGAAAGCCAGGAGCTGCTGCTCCAGCCAGATTCGATTTCCTCCTCGTTTGAAGAGTGGTTACTTAACACCTTGGCTGTGATTTTCCCAGCCTCAGACAGAGTCCCCGGGTTTCACCCCTTGTGTTTCATTCATGCATTTTGATTTCAAAGAATTGCTGAACTCCTTTCTGGAGAGCAGGGGCGGGCAGGGAGTGAAAGGTAGAGAGGAGGAAATGCCAGGACTCTGTGGGCACGACTCAGCCTCCGACCTGCCCTGATGGTGTCTGGGCCAGGAGCAGCTTCACAGTCTTCCTGCCTCCTGGGAAAACTCCCAACTGATGGTGTTTACCCTTTAAGTGGGGAGGAAGGATCCACACAGGAAACAGACTTTGTGAACCAAAGATGGAACAAGTGCAACAAACAGAGTCACCTATCCATTGCCCTGTATGATGGAGGAATAGCCCACAGGATGCTGTCTCTTAAACCTGAAGATTGTACAGTTACCTTTTGAAGACAAGCCATTCTTTCCCCAACTTGGGTCCTCAGACACATTTCCCAGTCTGACTTGAGAAACTTGTCTTATTCTTTAAAAAGCCTTTCAGTGATGGATTATGACTGCAAAAAATGTTTTGTCTTTATAGATTACAAAATGTTCTAGATTCTCATTTCAAAATTCTTATAGAATTTGTGGACCTCCAGCATGTCTGCAACCCCCTAGAGTTCACAGGCCCTAGTTTGAGAAACACTGCAATAGTGAATAAGAAAAAAAAAAGTGTAGGGCCGGGCGCGGTGTCTCACGCCTGTAATCCCAGCACTTTGGGAGGCCGAGGCAGGCAGATCACAAGGTCAGGAGATCCAGACCATCCTGGCTAACACCATGAAACCCCATCTCTACAAAAAATACAAAAAATTAGCCAGGTGTGGTGGTGGGCTCCTGTAGTCCCAGCTGCTCGGGAGGCTGAGGCAGGAGAATGGCATGAACCCGGGAGGCGGAGCTTGCAGTGAGCTGAGATCACGCCACTGCACTCCAGCCTGGGCAACAGAGCGAGACTCCGTCTCAAAAAAAAAAGAAGTGTAAAGCCTGGACTTAGAATTGAAAAGAACATTAAAGATGATCTAGTCCAGCCTCTGACTCAGTGTAGAAGTGCTTTCTCTCCTATTGGGGACTTTCTGTTTAGTATCATCAGTGACAAATTATGTTCAGCTCATGCATCTGTAAATCTCCTGAACCCTCCCCACCCCCTGACCCCCCAAAGTAATCAGTCCCTTGCCTGGGAAAGCATAATGGTTAAACATCTGGGCTCTGTAGTCAGACAAATCTGCATCTAAATTCTAGTCTATTGCTGTGAGGCTGCAGGCAAGCCACTTAACTTCAATGAGCCTCAGTCTCCTTATCTGTCACCTGCCTCACATGACTGTTGTGAAGGTTAATGGGACCATGAAGATGAGGACTGACTGGGCACAGTACCTGGTGCCAAATAAGAACTCAAGAAATGTTAACCTTTATTGTTCAGTGAATCTATTAGCTGAGTTTTTTTTGTAATTGATACATAATAAATGTATGTATGGGGGGCACGTGTGATTATTTAATACATTCATATAATGTATATAAAGATCAGATCAGAGTAATCGGGATATCCTTTGCCTTAAATATTTGTCTTTTCTTTATGCTAGAAACATTCAAATTATTCCCTTCTGGCTAGTAAATAAATCTGTTAGTTGATGCCATTCATTGTAGCATGACAATTTGTTTCCTTATTAGTCTCCACAAGCTCTTTGAGAGCAGGGCCATCTCTTACTCATCCCTGAAATTCTTCTGCATTTTCCCAGTACCAGAATTGCACTCAGCAGATGTGGACCTACTCTGCACCTGTTGAAGGTGGGGTGTTCCTTTGCTGGACAGCTCTAATTGTGGGAACTTACTCTTGTTAGGAAGTAGTAGAGTGTCTCCATTCGAATCATAATTTCTGTCCTTCTACAGTCCATCCATTGATCCTGGTTCTACCCTCTGGGGCAAAACAGCATGTAGAAGTCAAATTCCTTTACCCCTTAACAGTCCTTCAGCACTTTGAGGACGGCCATCATATCCCCACTTACTCTTACCTCCTCCAAGTTAAACACCGCCCAGTTGCTTTGACTGTTTCTCTCACAAATGGCTTCTGCTCTCTCACCCCCTAGTTCACTCGTTCACGTCTGAACACACTTCAGCTCACTGATGTTTTTCTTAATGTGTAGTTTTCACAACTGGACACAAAATTACAGTGACAGCCCAGCCAGAGTAGAGAAATGTGTGATCACTAGCATACATTATTAAAACAGCTTCCACTCCAACTCGAAGCAGCACTTGTGGATAAGGCTGACTGGAGAGGACACAGAGCCCTGACTAATAGAAAGAGAAGGTCTAGGTGAAATGTTTGCTGTGCACTCTTCAGTGCAGATAATCCACATGTGGATAATAGGAAGCTGACCAAATCTTTACCCCCAAGGGTAGAAATGGATGTGCCGGGTTGCTAGAATGACCAGTGCTGAGCAGAGTTCGTAAGGGACAACTTAAAGGAGGGGGCATTTGGAGAAAGGTAGGGCTTGACTGACACCAAGACCCAGGACCCTGCATCACTTTCTTGTCTCTCCTTTCAGATGACCTGGACCTGGATGAGCTCCAGCTGGAGATGGAAGACTCAAAGCCACACCCCAGTGTCCAGTGTAGCCCTACTCCAGGTGAGGTGGTGTCTGGGGAGTGGGGACAAGGGGGAATGGAGAAAGGGCACCCAACCACCTAATTGAGGTATTAGTTCAGCTGGGCATGTCTGCAGCCACATTCTTTGCCTGACTCCCAGCCTGCTGCAGGAGGGCCCTCCTTTCATAATTCCTGGGGAAGGAACTGGAGTTCTTTCCCTTGGGTGGCTGCTTGAGGGGAGTAGCATGAATGGAGGTGAAGTCAAGCAATCAGCAAGTTAGCATTTATGCATCCAGGATAAAACTACTGTCACACAGGAGAGAAGCAGGAAAGAATGCCTTGACCCCATTGCTCAGGGTGGCACGTGGGACTGCTTTTGAGTAATCCCTCAGTCTAAGACCCATACCACAGAATCCTAGAGCCAGGTGGGACTCCAAAAGGTCACCTTCTCCATCCCTCCCTGCTCCATCCCAGGAAGATTACAGTCTGTGTTAAAACTCTGCACAGTGGAAAAACTCCATAGTATCCCTGGGCAACTCCTTACAGTACCATCTAAACCCTTATAGTTGGGGAAGCCTCCTTTAGCATCTAACCTAAATCCATCCTGCTATAAAGAAAGCAAAAAAGAACATTATCTTTCTCGTGCAATTCAACTTGAGATGTTTAGAGTGAGGAAGTCCCTTCCCTTGCATATAAAATGCTAACAGGCCACAGAAGGTGGCAAGCAGCATGCTACTTAGGCAAGGATGGGATTCTTCAGAATGAACAGAAAGTGATGAACAGTTTGCTTCTTCTATTTCATTCCACCTCCATTTTCCAGTTTTTCAGCTTTCTGTGGCCCAGGACCCTTGCCTTCTCCCTTTACTCTCTCTAAAGCCTATAGAGTGATTGCCTGGCCTTGCCCAGCCCAAGTTTTCGGTGCTTAGTGACAACAGCACGCCCTCTAGTGCCAGCTCGGGGCCAGAGCACTAACCCAACCTGGAGGAAGCAGGTGCTGCTTCTGACTTGGAAAAACACACATGCTGCATTCACAATGCCATGGAAATTTCACCTCTGAAAACCAGTAATCAGCAGGGATGAGGTAAAAGAGGAAGTTCCAAAAGACAAAGTCCAACTTGAGCTTGCTTCTAAAATAACTCACACCAAATGGTCAAATAATTATGGTACATTTTATGGTACATAAAATATGTTTTGAGTAATATAAAAATATTTTTCTGGGAAAAAATTTGGGAAAGTCTGCTTGATAAAAATGTAACTTAAAGAGAACTAGAAACGCATACACAGTTGTCTTAGTCCGCTTCGTGTTGCTATAACAGAATACCTAAGGCTAGGTAATTTATAAAGGAAAGAGATTTGTTTGACTCACAATTCTGGTGGCTGGGAGGTTCAAGATTGGGCAGCTGCATGTGATGAGGGCCTCAGGCTGCTTCAACTTGTGATGGAAAGCAGAAGGGGAGTGGGTATGTGCAAATAGATCACAGGGTGAAAGAGAAGCCAGACTCCCTTTAACAACCCACTCTTAGGGAACTAATCCATTCCCTGGATTGATTGAGAACTCACTCACCCCCACAGAAGGACATTAATCTGTTCCTGAGGGATCTGTCCCCATGACCCAGACACCTGCCAGTAGGCCCCACCTCCAACATTGCCACACTGGGGGATTCCATTTCAGCATGAGTTTTGGTGCAGACAAACCATATCCAAATGATAGCAACAGTAAAATCTTAATTTAGCTTAAAAACCTATATATATGTATGTATTTTTTAAAGACTGGATGGAAGCATACCAAAATAATGGGTTATCTCTGAGAGGTGAAGTCTCATGTCATTTTAATTTTTTCATGTTATGTTTTCAAACTTTCTACAATTATCACCTATTATATTTGGTAATAAGAAAAAAAGGTTTAAAAATAGCTCCCACAAAAGCCTCTCAAATTCCCAAGCTACCTAGAAACACACTGAAGAACAAGAGTAGAAAGCCAAAGAAAATGAAGAAATAATATTTCCAAAGTTAGAAGGTGATTTAGGAACAGACTTTGGAGAGAGGGATGGAAAACACCAGGATCTCATGCATCTTGTGTGGACCCAGGTTGGAAAACCCCAGAAGTCATCTGTATTTTGATTTACTCTACTTGAGACACTTTACCTCCAAAATACTGATTGACTGACAAATATTCAATGTGGTCTGTACCCCTCTCACAGAGCAAGGGAGAGCCAGCCTGGTATAATATTTTGGTCAGTGGAGGAGTTAGTGGATCACTGGGGACTGACTGAGAGAAACAGAGCCTCAGGCATAGACTGGTTACTGTCTGGGCAGTCCCTCACGCCTCTGTCCCTACCCACCATATTTCCCAATTCTGATACCCTCTCCACTCCTTGATGGCAGCCTGTCCTTCCTTTCTTTCCAGTGCTGTCCGTCACTTAACATTTCCTCAGTGTCTGGGTTTGTACTGTATTAATTTGTACCATGTGTGTGTTTATATGTGGTTTTTTTTTTTTTTTTGAGAGAGTCTTGCTCTGTAGCCCAGGCTGGAGTGCAATAGAGCAATCTCAGCTCACTGCAACCTCCATCCCCCGGGTTCAAGTGATTCTCCTGCCTCAGCCTCCCAAGTAGTTTGGACTACATGTGCGCGCCACCACACCCAGCTAATTTTTTGTATTTGTAGTACAGATGGGGTTTTTCTTTGTTGGCCAGGCTGGTCTCAAACTCCTGACCTCAGACAATCCATCTGCCTCAGCCTCCAGAAGTGCTGGAATTACAGTCGTGAGCCACCATGCCCGGCCTATATGCGTTCTATGTTCTGGTGTATTGAGAGGAGGGTTAGGGTTCACCCCACTTGCAGCTCTTCGGAAGAAGGGTCATTTATGTCCCACAGCTGGGAGTTCTCTAAGGTGAGAGACCCTCCAACTAGGAGTTCTCTGGGGCCAGAAACTGGGTCAGCCTCCCTTAGACTGGGAGCTTTCCGAGGGCAGGGGCCACGTTCATCTCCTTTTGATTGGAAATTCTCTGAATACAGAGGCTGACCTTGGTCCTCAAGACCTGGTCCCACCATCCTCTGGCCCAGGGTTAATGTCTAATCTTCTCTCCTACAGGCCCCTTCAAGCCCTGTGAGTACCTCTTTGAAAGCTGGGGCATCCGCCTGGCCGTGTGGGCCATCGTGTTGCTCTCCGTGCTCTGCAATGGACTGGTGCTGCTGACCGTGTTCGCTGGCGGGCCTGTCCCCCTGCCCCCTGTAAAGTTTGTGGTAGGTGCGATTGCAGGCGCCAACACCTTGACTGGCATTTCCTGTGGCCTTCTAGCCTCAGTCGATGCCCTGACCTTTGGCCAGTTCTCTGAGTATGGAGCCCGCTGGGAGATGGGGCTGGGCTGCCGGGCCACTGGCTTCCTGGCAGTACTTGGGTCGGAAGCGTCGGTGCTGCTGCTCACTCTGGCCGCAGTGCAGTGCAGCGTCTCTGTCTCCTGCGTCCGGGCCTATGGGAAGACCCCCTCCCTGGGCAGCGTTCGAGCAGGGGTCCTGGGCTGCCTGGCGCTGGCAGGGCTGGCCGCCGCGCTGCCCCTGGCCTCAGTGGGAGAATACGGGGCCTCCCCACTCTGCCTGCCCTACGCGCCCCCTGAGGGCCAGCCAGCAGCCCTGGGCTTTGCCGTGGCCCTAGTGATGATGAACTCCTTCTGTTTCCTGGTCGTGGCCGGTGCCTACATCAAACTCTACTGTGACCTGCCGCGGGGCGACTTTGAGGCCGTGTGGGACTGCGCCATGGTGAGGCACGTGGCCTGGCTCATCTTTGCAGACGGGCTCCTCTACTGTCCCGTGGCCTTCCTCAGCTTCGCCTCCATGCTGGGCCTCTTCCCTGTCACGCCCGAGGCCGTCAAGTCTGTCCTGCTGGTGGTGCTACCCCTGCCTGCCTGCCTCAACCCGCTGCTCTACCTGCTCTTCAACCCCCACTTCCGGGATGACCTTCGGCGGCTTCTGCCCCGCGCAGGGGCCTCAGGGCCCCTAGACTATGCTGCGGCTGGGGAGCTGGAGAAGAGCTCCTGCGATTCTACTCAGGCCCTGGTGGCCTTCTCTGATGTGGATCTCATTCTGGAAGCTTCTGAAGCTGGCCAGCCCCCTGGGCTGGAGACCTATGGCTTCCCCTCAGTGACCCTCATCTCCTGTCAGCAGCCAGGGGCCCCCAGGCTGGAGGGCAGCCATTGTGTAGAGCCAGAGGGGAACCACTTTGGGAACCCCCAACCCTCCATGGATGGAGAACTGCTGCTGAGGGCAGAGGGATCTACGCCAGCAGGTGGAGGCTCGTCAGCGGGTGGCAGCTTTCGGCCTTCTGGCTTGGCCTTTGCTTCACACGTGTAAATATCCCTCCCCATTCTTCTCTTCCCCTCTCTTCCCTTTCCTCTCTCCCCCTCGGTGAATGATGGCTGCTTCTAAAACAAATACAACCAAAACTCAGCAGTGTGATCCATAGCAGGATGGCCCAGTCCCTGGCTCCACTGATCACCTCTCTCCTGTGACCATCACCGAGTGCCTCTTGGCCTGGCTTTCCCTTGGCCTTCCTCAGCTTCACCTTCATGCTGGGCGTCTTCCTTGTCATGTCTGAAGCTGTGGACCAGAGACCTGGACATTTGTCTGCTTAAAGGAAATGAGGGAAGTGAAGACAGTGAAGGGGTGGAGGGTTGATCAGGGCACAGTGGACAGGGAGACCTCACAGAGAAAGGCCTGGAAGGTGATTTCCCATGTGACTCATGGATAGGATACAAAATGTGTTCCGTGTACCATTAATCTTGACATATGCCATGCATAAAGACTTCCTATTAAAATAAGCTTTGGAAGAGATTACACATGATGTCTTTTTCTTAGAGATTCACAGTGCATGTTAGTGTAATAAAGAGATAAGTCCTACAGTAGTAAAATCTATTGAACTTTGTTTAACCCAGTTCCCTGAATTATTTGGTAACAGGTTTTTGTCTGCTTATTTGGTTTTCCTGGAATATCTATTAACATGACAGAACTTAGCACTGTTCTCTCCCAGGGAGCTCATCTCTGTACCACCTAGTGCTACCGAGTGACATCACAAAATGCCACCACTTCCTGAAAGCCCTGATCCTAGAATGAACTGCCAGAGGTAACTGATGATTCCATCCACCAGTAGAGACACTCAGCACTTTACCTCCCACCTCTCATATCCCATGCTGGGAAGGATGAGGAGAAGCCTGCCATTGTGGTTCCAGACTCAGACCCCTGAGTTGGGGCAGGGAGAAAGGGATCCCTGTGTGTTCTCTCACTACCCTGCCATCAACCCCAGCAAGCCCAAGCACCAGTGAAAGTTTGTCTGCTGCAAGAGGGATAGTAGGGTTCCTGGATCCTGGCAGGGCTGTCTGGGTTCCCTCTGGTCTTTGTTGCCTTCTTATGCTTCTCCACCAGATGCCCCTGCCACCCCGTGACAAGCCAGATCCTGCCTACTCTTTGGGACAAGGAGGCCTTTGCCAGAAAACAGGAGAGATTTGAATTGTAGATATTGAATTTTAGGAAATTGTAGTTATCTGGGACCCTGGGTGTCTCAGATAGGCCACTGACCTTTCTGCCTCTCCCCTCATGACCTTTCTACCTGTGGTTTACCAAGTGTCTGAGCATTTCCAGAATGCCCCCCTCACCCAGCCCCAAACACACACACATTCAATCTGAGAGTGCAGCGGTAAGAGCTGGGGCATCCTTCCAGACATTAAAGGTAATTCTTGGAGACATAAAAAGAGAATCCAAGACTCAGCAAAGTGCAAGACTTGCTCTAGGGTACCCTAACATCAGTCACATCTAGAGGACAGGAGTCTAGAATTCTGAGACCAGATGGAAAACAATCTTCTTCCTGAATTCTGGCAGGTCGTCAGCCAGGCCCTATCCCCAGGGGCTCCACTATTAAAACAACAAACCTGAAGAAAGCCCTTCTTCTAATTTTGTAGTTCAAGTTTCTGCAGCTTAGCTTCTCTGCTATCTCCCTGCTGTCCCCAATGCCTAGTGGAAATTCTGACACAGGACAAAAAGGCTACCTAGGCTGAGGTAGGTAGGGTAGCTCCATGGGTGAAACTTGCTACATTTCTAAATCTTATCTGACTAGTTGCCTGATCTCTTATAGGCTCTGAAGCAGAATGTGCTGACCTTGTAATCCCAGAAGAATCTTAGGGTCCTACCATGAGGCCAGCCTCAGTGTAGGTACTCGCTAATGATGGCAGGTGTATTTATCAGTTGTTTATTTGAGAACCCTGCTCTCCCAGTTTCCCCAGGGCTGATCAAGAGCCTTTAAAGGAAGGAGTTTGCTCTACTTTGGATACTGAGAATTGGTGACTCTTATCAGGGAAAGGAGTTCCTTGCTTCAGGGATGACAAAACTTGTACAATTTTTGGGAGCCTTGACTTGTAAAAAGTCACCCCAGATCCCTTCTCACTTCTTGCCCACACCATGTGATCATTGTTCTCCTTGGAGTTAGGGAGTCTGTGTTGAGGTGGAGAACAGTGGCCATGTGTTAGAGGTTTAGGAGTTACAGGAACTGCTCCCTACAGGTGGCCTCTTCTATGAAAAGGGGACCAGTGATTTTTAGCTGCAAGCTCAAGGGTAGCACCACTGTCACCTTATCATCTGCTTCTAAAGATCCAGACATTTGCTGGCCAGAGGAGCATCTGCTGAACCTTCTCATTAGAGGAGAGGTGTGGAGGAAGGGAGTGGAGGTGTTTGCCATGAACTATTTTCATTATTCAGAAAGTCTGGTCGATGTACACTTACCCGAAATAAAGCTGAGCAGTACAGTTTCTTGGTTTTTTGATTTTGACTGAATTTCTAGCAAGTCAGTATGTTATTCCTTTGGTTATCTTCATTATGATCCACAGAAGATTATGTATGTCTTTGATCACAAAATCAAAAAACAAATTATTCAATGCATGTAAATGCATTTTGTTGGGTTGACAAAATCTTCCAAAACGGTATCCATGGGGAAGAATCTGTCCAAGAGGGCTGTAGTGGTGGCAGCGCTGAGAACTGCTGACTGGCTGTGTGTTGCCCTGTGCTCTGTGTGCTGTGCATTGGCAACTGGTGCCAACCACAATCTCATCTCAGACCGATTTGTGGAAGAGAACCTCTTATGGCAGAAATGGTTTTTATAAGCAACTTTGAACATACCAATGGTAAAATCCAAAAAACGCAGAGCTGAGATTTGAAGACGATGAATGAACAGAGCCCCTAGCTGGGCTTTCTCCTTGCTTTCCTCTCTCCTCCTCTAGCCTCCGATATCTTTCTAGTTTCCCTTTCCAGGAAGAATAAAAGGTCTAAAGAGTAGGGGAAAGGAAAAAGGAAGAGCTGACAATAAATAGGCCTGAGTGACAATGATGGGAAGTGCTAGAACGTTTTTTTTGTTTGTTCTTCTATGTTTTCTTTAAATCTTTTTAACCTTTTTTAAACATTTTTATTTATTTATTTATTTTTTTTTTTATTTCTTCTTATTTCATAAACCAACATCAGAACTACAGTAGCTAGAACCCTTGATCCTGTCTGGTACCATCTAACTACCTCTGCTCTGCTTCATAGCAAGCTCTCCCACCCCCCCACCCACCACCCACCACCCACTACCCCCCACCCACCACCCACTACCCCCCACCCACCACCCCCACTCCCACATCACTTCTGAGTTTCAGTTCCATGCCCTCTCCAGTTGCTTGAAGTATAAGGATTGTCAAGATGTAAATATTTGGATTCTTCTGTATAATAAAGCACAAGTGAAGTACGATGTGTGTCCCTCGACTCCTTTCTGCTGCCTCTGGTGGGGCCATGGAAGTGGCCAGAGGTATTTGAGAGAGGAGTGATCAGTGGCAAGGCTCTTCCTTAACCTGTCTTCTGAGTTCTGGGGCACCTAGGGCACAGCCAAGGAGGCTCAGGGTTGAAGTTTGGAGGCATCAGAATCCATTCCACTCACCTATATCAAAGTGCCCTTTGCGTGCTTGCCACTGGATTAGACATAGAAAAATCTAAAGAAAGCAGTGGGCTGGGTGCGGTGGCTCACGCATGTAATCCCAGCACTTTGGGAGGCCGAGGCGGGTGGATCACGAGGTCAGGAGATCGAGACCATCCTGGCTAACACGGTGAAACCCCGTCTCTACTAAAAATATTAAAAAAAATTAGCCAGGCATCGTGGCAGGAACCTGTAGTCCTGGCTACTCGGGAGGCTGAGGAAGGAGAATGGCATGAGCCTGGGAGGCAGAGCTTGCAGTGAGCCGAGATCGCGCCACTGCACCCCAGCCTGGGCGACAGAGCGAGACTCCATCTCAAAAAAAAAATTTAAAAAAATAAAAATAAAATAAAAATAAAAATAAAGCAGTGAGCAGGTTGGGCCTTCATTATTCAGACCCTGAACACCTTCTCAGACCCAACCCTAATGCTGGGGTTTCCTGATAATGTGAACCCCAAAGAATCAGCTTGCTTTCCTGGCCTTGAGTGCACTCTCTCACGCACTCTCTGCCTTGGGAATCCTTACCCCCCTGTCCCTGGCCCAGCCTTGCTTCAGAGTGGGATGATGCCCTCAAGACAACCAGGTGGCCCCTTCTCAGGGGAGGGAAGATTGAATTCAACAAAATTTGCAATCATGGGGCCAAGGTGCTAGCCCCAGAATGGTATTAGGGCTTTACTGATCTAATGCCTGACTCCCTTCTGAGTGGAAAACTGGTGCCTTCATGAGTACCTGTCCTCCACTCTTGAAAACAGAGTATTTCAAACCCTCCATCTTTCTGGCTCAACTACAGGGAAGACCATTTCTTCAGCTGTTCTTCTTAGACTGGATTAAGAGACAGAAACTCAGGTGTTAACTCAAGTAAGTACGTGTTTCTTGAGAGGATCCATGTGAAGCAATAAGAGAAGCAGAATCTCAGCAAATAAATCCAAGGCCAAAAAGAACAGTAAGACTGGGCCTTGTAGTACCTGAAACTACAGGCCATTCTGAATTTAGTCTGTGATTATTCTCTGTGGTGCCCACAATTAGCCGGTTCAGCTGCTCTCTGGAGGCCTGTTTTTATATCTAGCTGCTTCTCAACCACAATCAGCTGCCCCCACCCACCCCTTTTGTTTAAAAAGCTTTTCATAAATTTAATCTTTGAATAAGTAATACATTCACGTGGTTCAAATAACACATTCTTAACAGTTTCCCTCCCATCTCCGTCCCTACTGGCTCTCTTCCCAAGCCCTCATTGGTTACCACTGTTATTAGTTTCTTATATATCCTTCCAGAGTTTTGAAAATATATATACTAGCAAGATGCATATATATGCTTATTTTTCTTTTTTACCCAAAGTAGCACACCACAGTTCTACTTCTGCTTTTTTAACCTGTAATATAGCTCAAAGATGTTTCCACATCAGTAAAGAAAGCATTCTAACATTTTTGAAGCAGGTTATAGCCCATTATGTAGATGTATCATGATTTCATCTTATTCCCCTTCTGATGGACATTTGGGTTGCTTACTCTTTTGCTCTTATAAACAATACTTTAACAAGTAACCTTGCATGAATGCAATTTAGCACCTGTGTAAGTAAATATATCTGTAAGATAAATTCCTAGAAGTAGAAATGCTGGGTCAAAAGAATAATTTTTCAGAGGATACATGCGAAGCAATAAGGGAGGCAGAATAATTCTTTTGGCCTAGCAATGGGGTAAAGAAAAGGTATGATTATTTATCGCATAAATGAATTGTTTCCTTTGACTCATAGCCTGTGTTTATGGGTAACTTCTGCTTCTGTGTACCTCACTATGATCCCTGTCCTTCCTCAAGGTCTCTGGATGCATCCTTTCAGCTTTCAGTTCCTGGGCTAATTTCCTTGTTGTTTTCCTTTTTAAATTTCCAAGGGTAATGTCCTGAAAGATTGAGAGAGAACCGAACTAGCCAAACTTCCTTTTCTACGATAGGCCAAATCATAGGTTAATGGCCAACAGGTGGGTTGATCACTCTTAGGCCAGGAATGTGTCCTGGTTCACTAAATTGTACTGTGTGAATGGGTATGTTTGTGTGGGGTCATATTGGACAAAATATAACTGCTCAGGGCTTCCCTTGTGCAAGGGCTGTGGGCAGGGCTACTTTTCTCAGAATGGGCAGTAGGCACAGCAGGAAAGTTCCATGAGAGCAGAGATCATGCTGGTCTCATTCACTGTTGTAACTTCAATCCTTTTCATGAGGTCTAGCACAAAAAAAAAAAAAAAAAAGGTGCTCAATTAATTTCTTTTGAAAAAAGTATTAAGAAATTAATAGGCTGGGCATGGCGGCTCATGCGTGTAATCCCAGCAGTTTGGACGGCCAAGGTGGGCAGATTGCTTGAGCTTGGGAATTCAAGACCAGCCAGGGCAACATGGCGAAACCCCATTTCTTAAAAAAAAAAAAAATACAAAAATTAGCTGGGCATCGTGGCATGCACCTGTAGTCTCAGCTACTGAGGAGGCTGAAGTGGGAGGCCTGGGAGGTTGCAGTAAGCAGAGATCATGCCACTGCACTCCAGCCTGGGCAAGAGCCAGACCCTGTCTCAAAAAAAAAAAAAAAAAAAGAAAAGAAATTAATATATCCAAGTACATCCATTAGGATTCTGTTTTCCAACCTAAAGGGGCCATCTGGCCAGGAGATGTAAATAACGATGTAAATAACGCAGAATGGGCAGGTATTTATTTATTTATTTATTTATTTTATTATTATTTTTTTGAGACGGAGTCTCGCTGTCTCCCAGGCTGGAGTGCAGTGGCACGATCTCGGCTCACTGAAAGCTCCACCCCCCGGGTTCACGCCTTTCTCCTGCCTCGGCCTCACGAGTAGCTGGGACTACAGGCACCCACCACCACGCCCAGCTAATTTTTTTTTGTATTTTTAGCAGAGATGGGGTTTCACCGTGTTTGCCAGGATAGTCTCGATCTCTTGACCTCGTGATCCGAGAACGGGCAGATATTTATATGGTGAGATTTGAAGGCTACCAAGTTCCTGGACCCTCTACTTTATAACAGCTTCTTCCCTGGCTACCACAGAGGTTGAAATTCCACCATCATAGTTACTTATTCCTTCAGGTTAGGAATAGCCCGTAGCCCTTTGCCCAGGGCATCTGTTCCTTTAGAAGAAAGGAAATGGCCACTTCCTTTCTTCTGGTAACATCAATTTGACCTTCTTCAGGCAACTACCTCCACTGCTCTCTACTGCGTACCTTTCAGGTGGGGTTGACTCCAGGCCAGGTTCCAGAGGTGGGAATATAACCCAGACCCTATCAGCTTATTCTAATCCCTGGCCATAGTGATTGGTCCAAGGATGAGCTTACATCTCAAATCCTTCTAATGAGACCCGACTTGGGAACTTTGCTGGAGCTGATAGGAAAGAAGTACTCTTTCACTGGAGTTGCTGGACTGGTGTCTGTCTTGCCACTTGGAGTGAAATGAATCCTGATGGCATTATTTGAGCATCTGTACCTAGCCATGCCTGAAAGCACATTTGGGCTTCTCAGGTTGTGAACCAATACCTTTTGTTTGCTCAAGTGAGATTGTTAGATTTCTGTCACCCTCATGGAAAAGAAGCCAGATAGGTTTCTCCCTCTGCGTTGCTCTCTACCTACGGCCCAGGAGTAAACCCATTGACCTCTTTTCAACTATAGCATGGAAGAGGGCAGTTACTGAATGAAATTAAAAAAAAAAAAAGTAAGACAAGGTCTTGCTTTGTTGCCCAAGATGGAGTGCAGTGGCACAATCATGGCTCCCTGCAGCCTTGACCTCCCGGGCTCAAGCAATCCTCCCACCTCAGCCTCTTGAGTAGCTGGGACTACAGGCATACACCATGAAACTCAGCTAATTTTTTAATTTTTAGTAGAGATGGGGGTCTCACGATGTTACCCAGGCTGCTCTCGAACTCCTGAACGCAAGCAATCCTTCTGTTTCGGCCTCCCGGAGTCCTGGGATTACAGACAAGAGCCACCATGCATGGCCTAATAGGAATTTCAATGAGCAAAAGTATGTGATAAGACAGAAGTACTGTGAGGATGAGTTAACAGTAGAGACTGTGGGCCTGGGTGGAAGATCCTTAGCAGGTTAGCAGGGAACCTACGGCAAGAGAATGCTGAAGAAGTAAAGATAATAAAAAGGGAAGATGAGAAAGCAACAGACCAACCTAATTTACTTCATCACTAAACCAGAGATCCACAGGCTCTGCCCTGAGCCCCTGGATTACACAGGAAGTTTCAGAATTGCAGAGCTGTCAAGTGTCAGCTTTGGGAAAAATCTCAGAGAGTGTTCAAGCCATGCCTGCATTTTATAGAGGAGGAAATGGAAGGGGAGAAACTTGCCCATTATCCCATAGCTACTCTGTGGAGGCAGACGTAAAATTATTAGAACAGGGCCAGGAGTGGTGGCTCACGCCTGTAATCCCAGCACTTTGGGAGGCCAAGGTGGGCGGATCACCTGAGTTCAGGAGTTCGAGACCAGCCTGTCCAACATGATGAAACCCCATCTCTACTAAAAATACAAAAATTAGCTGGGTGTGGTGGCAGGTGCCTGTAATCCCAGCTACTTGGGAGGCTGAGGCGGGAGAATTGGTTGAACCTGGGAGGCGGAGGTTGCAGTGAGCTGAGATCGCATCATTGCACTCCAGCGTGGGTGACGAGAGTGAAACGCCGTCTCAAAAAAAAAAAAATAGAACAGAATCCATACAGCTGACAAATATGATTCTGGAGTCATACATCCCTGGATTTGAATCCCAGACTTAGCATTAACAGCCAGTTGTCCTTAGGTTAACCTCTCTGAATCTCAGTTTCAAAGTAAAATGGGGATAATCATAGTATCTAAACTCTGAAGGTTATTGAAAAAATTTAAAAAGATTTTTCATGAGGCCAGGCGCGGTGGCTCACGTCTGTAATCCCAACACTTTGGGAGACTGAGGCGAGCGGATCACCTGAGGTCAGGAGTTTGAGACCAGCCTGGCCAACATAGTGAAACCCCATCTCTACTAAAAATACAAAAATTAGCTGGGTATGGTGACATGAACCTGTAATCCCAGCTACTTGGGAGGCTGAGACAGGATAATTGCTTGAACCCGGGAGGCAGAGGTTGCGGTGAGCCAAGATCACGCCACTACACTCTAGCCTGGGTGACAGAGCAAGACTCCGTCTCGGAAAAAAAAGATTTTTTTTTCATGTGAAGGGTTTAACTTAGCTCATGGCAATAACTCCCAGGCCTAGAGACAATGTAGAGACTAAGAACTCACCCCCTAGAAAAGTTGCCTCTGATGGAAGGTTTGAGGGGAGGAACTGTCACAGCAGACCCTTTTTTTGAAGCACAGACTTTCAGGGTCCTGGTTAAAGGAGGGAGACAGTGGAAGGAAGGGGACACACTCTATTGGGATGTGGGATCAGGGGGAAAGGTGAGCAAGGAAAACAAGCACATGAAAGGGAAAAACCCTGTATTGGGGTGGGAGGGCAGGTAGAATGAGCGCGATATTCTGGATAAACTGTCATCGCTGATACAAACTAAGAGATGGTGAGAGGGATGGATGCTCTCTGGGGGCCATGGCAGGAGACAGGGGCGACTTGCCAAGAAGCAAGGAGAAAGTGGAATGTGTTGTTTCTGTGTGTAGCATGTCTGTGTCCATCACCCAAACCTCTCCTGGGCTTCGCTGGCAGCCCAGTGTGGTCCAGGATTGTAAGATATCTTGCAGCCAGCCATCCCGGGGAGCAGGTTCTGAAATCATAGCCCCACACCCCTTCCTTGTCCTTCCCTCCCTTGGGTTGCCCCAACCTAAACAAGACAACCTGGGCAGGGGGGCCACACGCTGATGGAAAAATACACACTTGGCTGGAAAAGGAGCTTTATTTGTATGTGTTGAATTCCCGCAGCAGCCGAAGGATAAATAGCTAGTTCCAGCCTCAGCTGAGTCTGCCCACAAGGTGGGTGGTAAAATCTGTTCTTATTTAGATAGCTTTTGGGGAGAGGTGGAGAGGGGGGTTGGGGGCAGCAGGAGAGGGGAACTTGGAATCTGCAATGTTTATATGATCAGTCATGGATGTCATCTCTTTAATTAGGGGTTTGGAGTTGAGAAACAGCTCAGCTTGCTTATCCTAGGAACAGAGCAGATTGGCAAGTTGGCAGTGGGCAGGGCAGCTCCTTAAGACCCACCTGTGGTTGGATCGCTGTCTCCATCCCCCCAGTGCCCTTGCTAAGCACTCAATAAATGTCAGCACTGTGCCAGGCCCTGTACTGGATACTTTACATGCATCATCTCATTCAATCCTCACAACAACCTCATGAGTCTTAAGCATCATCATCATCCCTTTTACAGAGGCAAAACCTGAAAAAATAGGACTGAGTAGAAAGCTAAGGTCACACAACTTGTAAGCAGCACTGCC